>NC_089494.1:143574540-143912874 GCF_036850765.1 Saccopteryx bilineata
TCATGTTTGTGTGTAATTCCAAAGACCAGTGCAAGTTACAGTTAAAGCCCCAACCGGCTTCTCAGAAAGCTGAACAATACAGAATTTGGGTGCAGTGAGTTGTCCTGCAAAATCAACCTGTAAAAAGTGTGATATGAACACACTGGAAGTCTGTCATTTCTAGTCTTTAATTATTGCTAAGTCAAGAAAGTTCAAAGTGTGATGACTACTATATTTAGACTAGTACTTCTCTTGTTGGATATAGAATCACTGTTACTAAATTAGAAATTGAGAATATATTTGAAGCCTGCAGGTCTTGGGTGTGGGTGGACCACAAAATGCAATAAGCATACTTTAAAATAAATATACTCTATGGAATTTGACATAAAATATTAGCCTCCAGCTTTGACACTTGGTCTCCAGCCCTCAGAGAATCAATAGTTTCAGTTTATAGAAGCTGGAGAATGAGCAGCATGGAGGCCGAGGCATTCCAGAGTGATACCATCAAAAGGAAAGAAATTAAATAGTCAACACAAATTTCACCCCACAGTAATCCTACAAGCCAGCCAACCACAGCAAAATTTGAGTTGGGGCTTCTGTTGGGAAAGTGGACCAAATGGTATTCAGTAACTTGCAAATACAAAGTATTCTTTCAATTTCTGGTAGCCCCTTAGCTGTTTGTGCATTCTGTTTAAGGGAATTATTCTCAGAAGAGTTTATTGCATTTTGGTTGTCTTATGATTAATAACAATATCTAGATTTCCTAATATGCTATAAATGTCCCATTTCTTAAGAAAAAGTTAAGCCTTATAGAGAGAAAAACAAGTTACCTCCATTGACAGATTGCATGTCTACATTTAAATGTTTTCAGGTGACAGAATATATTTTTTAAAAGACACTTGTATGGTCCCAGGGTCACTGATTCCTGAATCTAAAGCTCAACACTCACAGACATGTGAAAAATGCAGGAAAGGGCTCTTTCTCTTACTTTTTGAGGAAACAAGCTTATTTTGGGTCTCCTAGAAAATTAGTTTCCTGATCAGAATGTGAAATTAAGATTTAATTATTTTTTAAAGAGATGTATATACTCTGTCTTCCACAGCCAGGTTATCTGCCCTTTTCAAAAAAGCAGCTTACCCTTATTCCACGATTTACTTTTTAAAGTGGGTTTTCTTTCCTACTGGCTTACTTGATTACAGTAGAGCAATCTCAATAATGGTTGTTTATTTTAAAATCAACATCTAGGAGCCACCACTAAACAGCAATAACACAAACTAGATGGGCTAGTGTGTGGATTTTTATCTTATCTGTGTCTGGGTGGCTTTTAATGGTCTAGAAATTCCTCAGAGTTCCAGTACCAACAATTGGAAGCTTCTGCTGATATGAGAATGATAGTTTTGTTTGCATGCAGGAAAAGATGTAGATTAATTTCTCAAAAGCATTTTTTTTCTTTCAAAGAAAACAAAGATCCTCTTAGTTAGAAAAAACATTAAAAAAATAAAGCATTAGCACCTACAAAAGACAAAAAAATGTGGTGAGTGTTGCTTCACCTTACAAATAACTTCCTGCTGAAAATGTTGTGAAAGAGAGTTTCTAGAGCCAAACTAGGGGTACAAATTAAAGGCTCTCCGTCAGCTAACTTCAGGAAACTGGCAAGGAGTAACAGGACAATCACCTTAGGGAGTCCACCGGCTGACCGGCTGACCGGCTGACCGGTCTTCTCACGATTTTCCCCAGTCCTGGAAGAACTATTTTTAATGCTAGCTTAGGTTTTGTTTTGCTCTCTAGGCCAAAGGGCCTTTTGCAAACTAGCCTAGAAGTGAGGACTTAAGGCAGATCTAGGAGGTGAGGAAAAGCTGCATTTTACCTGTTTGGCAGGCCCTCTTTTGCTATAAAAAAAAAAAAAAAAAAAGGAAAAGGGGGGAGGGGGCCCAGCTATCATTCTTTGCTCAAGCCCTAGGCCCCGGCTCCTCTCTCGCTCCTTTTCAAACTGTGGCGGCCTCACAAGCTCCTACTTTAAAAGGCCTGAGATGTTTTGCATGAAGCCTTCACAATAGGGGTTGAGGGAATTGACAGTTTCAAAAACAAGGCGTTCAGTCCTTTCCAGCTGCCCGGCCAGCTCTCTCGCACCAACCCTCGGCTCCTCGCTGCTGGTGGCGTCTCCGGGAGCCAGCGGCCTCTCCCGCCCCGGCAGCCCGCGTTCCGACCGCCCCTCCCCGCCCCCGGGCTGTGTTTGTAAACAGGGGTCACTGTCCCGGGGTTGCTGGCGCGGGACTTGGGACCAGCGCGTCCGCGGGAGGAAGGGGGCGGCTCGAGCGCCGAGCGGCTTTGGGGCTGCTCTCCCCTCGCTGACCTCGGCTGCCTTCCGTCTTCTGCCTGGGCCACTGCCATCAGAAAGAGGTTTCAATGCCGCCATTTTGCAAGGTGGCAAACCAGTGTCTTTTTTTTTCCCCGCCCAGATCTTCCTCGCCTCTGTACTCGTGACCCTCTCGCTCCGGGTGCGAGGGAGCCCGCACCGCTGCGCGCGGCCTTGCTCCCCTGGTGCAGCCTCGTGTCCCCGCAGTCTAATGGCCGGGCCCACTTGGAGCAGGGGCGACGGGACACGCGGCCGACGTCGGCTCCCCTAACCCCGGCCGACCCTTGGGGACTGGGCCGCCTCCCTTCACTTTGCACTCCTTTTGTGTGTTCTGGTGTCGTCTTCCATCCCCGCACACGCACTCCCTCCTAGCCCCTTTCCGCCTTCGCGCCCGGGCCTCTCATCTCCCCTTCCCCGTCAAATGCGCCCAGCTTGTCTGCACTGGGCGGAGGGCTGGCCAAGGACTCCAAAATGCGGGTGTGGAATGCAAGTGGCAAAGGGATGGGGCTGCACACTGGGCCGGCCAGCGAGACTGCGAACTCCTGAGAAGTGGCCCAAGACCAGGGTCCGGGTCCGGGGAGGGCCGAGCCGAACCCCCAGTGGGGAAGATGTGACGGGGCTGCGGCCTGCTCGGGTTGGCGCCGTGGTTCCTGTCCCTGGGAATCTCGCAGTACACCTGAAAGTGGGATGATGACCTGGAAACGGGGAAAGGAAGACCGTTACCTGGAAAAGGGTTGGAGAGGTTGCAGTGCAGCAAAGCAAACAACGATGCTCCTGGAGGAAGAGGGGAGACAGAGGTGCAACGCAGCTAGAGCGCAGGAAAGTGCAACAAGCTTGTTTTCCTGAGTGTTTAAAATGCAGCCCCCGCTGTAAAGTGTGTGAAATTACGCACTGGTCTCTTAAAGAGTGCCTAATTTATAGTAAATAGCAAGGTCTTTGTAAATAGCTTTATTATGTTGTTTCTTGTTAATTGTTGAGAAAATCTCCATTGTTGAGTGTGAAAGGCTTTATGAGCTAACCTGGTCCTGGGCGCAATCAGAGGGCTGTAAATGGCCGCTCGTCCACAGAGGCCCGAACGGAAGCGACGCCGGCCTGGAGCGCGGCGGCGACCCTGCAGACGCGGCCTCCGCCTGGGAGGAGAGTGGCCGGGGCTTCCAGACTTTTCAATAAAGAGGAGGTGTGTTTTGAACTCATGGGTTCCCAAGAGCAGCTGGCCGAGTGCGGCGAGGAGAACGGGGCGGGCCAGGGCGACTCCGGCAGCGAGGGCTGCGGGGAGGAGGAGTGGCCCCAGCTCCTCTCCGGTCCCAGCCTCGACCGTGGGCTGGAGCCCCCGAATCAAGCAGTGGGGTGCAGTGGGTTATTGGGCTTTGTCTCCAGGTCTCAGCCGCGTGGAGCCTGGTTCAGCCAAGCCTCCGGAACGCCCGAAAACGCTGGGCCGTGGGGCAGGAAGGGCGACAGGCCGAGCAGTCCCCGAAGGAGAGCTCCAGACCCCTGCCTGCATTTCCTCGTCTTTTGTTTAAAGCCTGTCTCTCACGCTCTCCTCTCCCTTCCCCCATTCTCTATTAGATATATGAAAAGGACTCAGAAGACAGAAGTAAGGTGTGTGTGTGTGTGTGTGTGTAACAAGGAAAATGATTTCTACTTTAGTCTAAGATAAGGCATTCCTAGCTCCTTTTCCCATCTCCTCCAGGTCTCCTTCCAGCCAGTTGGGACCCGGAAAGGGTACAGAGCAAATTCAGACAGGCGCGGGTCATTAGATTAACTTTGAGGCGAGAACCCACTGGGTCTTGCGGGGCTGGAGAGGGAGGGCACCAAGCGCCTTTCTAGGCTTGGCCCGGCGGCCTTTTCAGGACTTCAAACCCAATGGGTCCGGGAAAAACCAGCAGCAGCGTCTCCACAGCCTCTGAGCTCTGGCATTGCAGCTACAGGAAAGAGGATTTCTTCAGGAGCCTACAGTGGGGGAAAAACCTGGAGTTGGTGGACTGTACGTAAGGGTTTGAACATTAGCAAATGCAAATTACAAGGAAATGCTAATTCCAACCAGAGAAACCTACGTTCAGCTATCTGCATTCCCTTCGAAGATGGCCCTCTGCTTCAGCACTCTGACTCTCACCAAATTAGCTATTACGTGAAATCCCTCTGGGTTTAAAGCACTTGTTTCGCGGATTCGCGTACAACCCATATTAGCCATGCACTTTCTGCTATTCCTCTTGTGACTGTCCCTGCCTCTTCCTTCTTTGCGGAGAGTATGATGCATTTTGTTTTAGCCCAATCGATGCTTGCAAATACTGGGATAACACAACCCACACTTCTGCCACGGAGGATGTTTTCAAAATTGAGTTTAGGGATCAATACTAAGTCGAAATGCTCCATGAATTCACCAAATTCAAGCCTTGGGCTCCCAAAGCCCTTTCTAGACTGATTAACGCATTTGGAGGCAGTAACTGTGGTTCCACCATTCCTGCTTCTCAAAACAGGATGTTTTCATCATGTGTATTTGCCTTTCCCTAAAGATCACTCCAGTTTGTTTGCAAAAACACAACCCCAAAACGTGTGGAGTTAAACCCGGCAATGGCTTCCAGGCAGGCCTCCTCTCACACTTGCGTTGCTGGCTGCCATTCCTTCCTCTTTTTAGGACCTAACAGCAGCACCTAAAATTGCCATAGTTAGGTGCATCATAAAACGTTTGCTCAGTGGAATAGTTGTTTTATTAGTCAGGGAGCAGGCCTCTCCTGGGCCACTACTTGACACCCAGAACTTCTTTCCACAGAGCCTAGCTGTGTGGGTTGCAGCCATAGCAAGCATCCTATTCTGTGGCTGCAGTCATGGCTGGAGGGTGGACTGGTGCCTAAAATGAGAGAAGGGCAGTCGTTGTCCCCTTGCGAGGAACGAGGAACGTTAAGGCTAGAGAGATGGAGAAGGAGGAATTTCAAAAAGGCATTAAGAGAGCCTGCTGCCCATAGATAGATTTGTCTTTGTAGTCTGAAAAGAACACCTAAAGGAGAAACAGGCCAAGTACCCAGGATGCTGGGGATCCCTGAGCCCTTAGCTCCAGCTGCCTGGATCTTCCTTCAGTTGAGAGGACTGGAGCAAGACAGAAGAAAAGTAGAGAGACAGTGACAGGCAGCCTAGAGGCTCTCTAGTAAGAGCCAGTTATTCACCTAATCAGTGTCATCAATATGTTTGTGTTTGATCCTTTTGGACAGAAGAGGCTTAGCAGTCAGTAGACTTAGACCCTAAAATATTGCCAGTTTAGCAAAAACAACTGCTCACAGGTTTGCAAAAGCCTTTCCCCAGCTAGGATGCTCAAAAGGAAGGGAGGGAAACAGAAGGGAAACAGTCTGAGTGGCTGACTGCGCTATTCCTCAAGCCATCAAAACAAGTAAACAAAATTAGTTTTCCTGGAGACTAGGCTGTTGGACAAGCACAGGTAGGGCACTGAAAGGTTGGAATATAGTTGCTATTGTTAGTGCTTGCCTTCTCTAAGATCAGTTTAAGTTAGCTCCAGGAAAAACACAATCCTTGTGGTAAGTGATGAGCAATAAACAGGAAAAACAGTATGGAAGAGAGACTGCACTAACTTAGGCAGCAGCCCTGCCCCTTTTCTGCAAAACTTAGAAATGACACAAATATTTAAGAGATCTCAAAGCTACAACTTGGTCAGTAGGCAAGGGTTTCAGTCTCTGAAATGACTGGAAAGGACCTAGGTTCTTGGATCTCCTAGGAATAAAGGAACATTTTACATTCATTCTTCCTCATGCCTCTCTTGCTGTCTCTTTTTTCCTCCCTCTCAAATGAATACCCTGATTGTCAAAGGTGCAAATGTGAGAGATTAGTTTTCTTCCTTTACATTGGATTCCAATATGCAGACCAGTGATGGTTAAGCTTTCAGATGCCTAGTTATTGTATCCATTCAAAGTAAAACTAGCAAGGTAGAGTAGAAATTGCCCCATGGCCAGGTTTATTTACCTTTTACTCTTTTCCCTTTATCTTCTTTTTTCTTTTCTCCCCCCTCCTCAACCTTTCCTCTTCCCCAAACCCTTGCACCCAAATGAAAGTTTCACGACGAAATACCAATAGTTGGCAACACTTTTTCCAGAGGTGGAAGTAAAATATGCACTTAAAACAGTGCTGCTAGAGGCCGTGTGGGAGACTGGGGTGATCCTGAGCTTCCTTGCTGGGGTGAGGGGCCAGGGATTCCCAGCCTCTTGTCCTGCATGTGCTCAGGTATTCTAGTTAGGCTATAAAAAACAGCATGTATCTCAAGACCAGGAGAGCTCAACTCTATAAACACAGGGCTATGGCTCTAACATGGAGCACATGGCCATATGGAAATGCAGAGGTGCTTTCAGTTTTGTTCCAAGTGTTACATATCATGTGGCAAATTGATCTTCAGAAAGCTAATGTTGACTTTTGTTTTTGTTAATAATAAAAACTTTAAAAAAATATTTTAAACATATATGGTTGAGAATTAAAAGGGAGTACACCATCACTACCAGAGTATTTCTGACCTGAATTTCAAAACAGAGGTGACACTTTATTGTCTCTCCTAAAAAAGAAAAAATATTAAGGAGGAAAAGAGCGTGGTTAACATTTAAATTGTTCAGTTGTTTTGCTGTTCATATAATTTTAAGAAAATAAAACAATTTTAATCCTTGTGTTCTTTTAAAAATATTTTTTCATGTTTGTGTATGTAAATTTAAAAGTAAACTAGGAAATTAGTTATATAGTTCTGCCATCTTCTTTAGAAAAATGATTGTAGAAACATCTACTTTACCCAAAATGTCAACATTTCATGTTATCTTATACATTTCAGTCTGTGGTTTGTAATTTAACATTACTATTAAATAGAAGGAAAATAGATTTATTTTGTATGACTCAAATGGGAGGAAATAGCTTATTTTGTAGACTTCAGAAAGTTGCAAGGGCTTCTAAAATCTTGTCATTTGTATCAACCGCTAGCTGGTTTATTTGAATAGGATACGATCCTACATAACATGTAGGCTTACATATAATATTCTGACACGATGGAAGGATTTCTGGATTAATTGAAAACACCCTGATTGTGAATTTCCTCTCTCTTCCTGTTTTGAACCAATGCTTTAGTGTATACTTTGAGGTTGATTTTACATGTGATCACCTTCAAGAAAAAGAAAAGTGCAAAAATAATTATTAAGAGAAAAGCAGGAAATTTTAAATAAATACTGTTAGAACCATTGATCCCAGTTACCTGGTATAATGTGAACGGAATGATTATGGCTGTCCCCATTGACATGGTTTCTTCATTCAGGATCGTAGCCAAAGGAATAGCATGTCAATGTGTAAAATTCTAGTCAAAGATAAGCCATTACAATGAAAATCGCAATGTGCAAAGTCTCATTGAAGTCAATGAAATTGAGTGTAATATCCATACCACATTCTCATCTGCTTGCCCCAGGATTTAGTATGTGGCTCTGCATTGAAATGAGATTATGCATATAAAACGCCAATATAGAATACAATGCCCAATAAAACATTAAAAAAGCAACTTACAGCTCATGTACATGGGCTTTACTTAAATGTTAACTTCATGTGCAAAATAAACCATCACAAAACTAAATTTGCAAAATGTCCTCACTCTGATATTTTATGCTTCTGTCTGCACGATTCCCCCACATCCTCTCCTGTCCAAACACAATTCTTTTAAGGACACTCTTCAAATCATCTAACAATTCCCAGAGGATATTCCAGGAGTCTCTGAAAGTGTCTTTCTAAATTAAAAGGCCCCAAACAATTTAAGTGCATTTTTGAACCAAAAATATCAGAAAGTATAAGGATTTGCAAACTTATGAGTGAAAAAGAAGAAAGGGACCAGAGAGAAAATGCTCCTGCAATGGATTACAAGGTTATGGGACAGGTCACTAGGAAAGGGAAATAAAACTCAATGTTAGCTTGGGCTTGTAAATTATGCACCTTTCAGGGAAAGCAGTTTTAAGGTCTCTTCACTCAAGGTTTTTTTCCCCATCCATTTTGCTATTAATTCTTAACTCTTGGTAGGCAGCTCTTTAATGAGGTTGTTTGTGGCAGGTTAATTTTCTCCAATCTACTGAGCTCCTCATTTTCCCTTTTAAGTGCCATTCCGCCCAGAGCTTTCAGTATTTTCCATACCAGAAAACAAAATAAACGTGAAGTTGCCTGGCTGGGCTGAGAATTAAAGGGGTTATGTGGACAGAAAAACAGAGGGCCTAGACAGATGGGAATGGGAGGGGAGAAATAGGCTGAGTCGAGGGCATGAGGGAGAGAATTCAGTCTTAGGAGAGCAATGACCCTAGGAATGTAATATATTAAATATTGCAGCGATCGATTTCAATACCCCAAGTGGACACGGGAATAAAAATTCACCAACAAGCTGAAGTGATTAGGAATGCTTTGTTGCAAGGGAAAAAATGTGATTTTCTTTAGAATCTTTTTGTTTAGGTTGGAGAAGGCCTAGACAATCCAAGTAGAAGCCTGACTCCCAGTTTGGGATATAACTCTAAATGTTAGTCATATCTCAGTGGTGCTTCTGCTTAGTGAAAAGATGGGCCTTTGTACTAGGGGGGATTAAATATCAACCACAATTATGGGCTGGTCAGTCTACGAGCTTTCCTCCCAAATCAGAAAAGAGTACATTTTGGAAAGGCTGCTCTCTCCTGTGTATTAGTCTTTGTTTCAGCTCTGGGACAAAGGAGTTGCTTTTGCACAATTCTTCTCTCATTAAAATCTAAGGAAAAGATGCACAATATGGTTTACAGAAGATTTGACTCATGATAGCAGGAGCATAAAACAGCCTTTGGTGCTGTGTAAGGGAGAAATATTTTTGAAATGTCATTCTAAGAAACCATCATATATCCAGGCACAAATACCTACTACCACACATGATTTCTTTTCTTTTTCTTTTTTAAAAAATTTTTATTTATTGATTTTAGAGAGAAGAGAGAGAAAGAAGAGGGGGAGCAAGAAACATAAACTCATAGTTGCTTCTCACATGTGCCTTGACCAGGCAAGCTCAGGGTTTTGAATCGGTGACCTCAGTGTCCCAGGTCAACACTCATTCCACTATGCCACCACAGAGCAGGAACATGATTTCTTTCATGATTTCAGAATTGGGTGGGATTTTCTGTTCTTTTTCTACCAAGCCCAACTCTTAGACTTTTCTGCTACAAACTGTGTTTTTCTCAGTCCAGGAATTTGTTTAGGGATTTGGGGCAGTCACTGCTGAGGCTGGTTGGAGTGAAGGGATTGTTTTCGGTCACAGCCTAATGGGCAAGGCCTGGGCTCTTCACACTGGGGACACCAAGTCCGCTACTGGGGACACACTGCTGTATGCTTGCATGCAGCAGCAGCCTCCACCTCAGCTGCCTGCTGCCTCCTCATTCAGTGCCGTTGCCACAAATCTGGGAAAGACATGCAGCATCATACAAAGGATTTCTTTAATGAGGATGAGTTCCTCAGAGTGACTGGGGGTTGTGGCTGCTGCTCAGGGCTCTCTTTCCCTCTGCCAGATCTTCCCCTAACCATGATAGCCTTCCTTACACACTAGCCTGGGTTAAAACCAGTATCCCCTCCTCAACACTCCTGATGACCCAGAGACTAATGTCTGTTTTCCCCCGGTGGCTGAGTAAGTGAAGATGGACTGGACGGTCTGAGGACTGAGTAGACTGGAATTCCAGAATTGGGCAAGAGCAAACACGTTTGTGCCCGCTCCCTTCAATGCTATCAGTCTTACAGTTTTCTTCCATCTGAGCTACCAAGTTATGATGACTAGCTCCCCCTTGGAGCATGGTCCTAGGGGCTAGCTATATTTCTGTACTAAGATCTCATTGCCAGGGAATGGTCAAGGCAGGAGAAGGAACCCTAAGCATCCTCATTTTCTCTGAATCTAATTTGGGCTGACCAAGGCTGCAGCTTGAAACTCCCAGGTGCTCGGTGGGATGATGATTGGCTATAGGGAGGCCAATCTTCCCTATGGAGCAGTTTATCTTCCTAAAGCTACAGAGCTCCTTTTTCTCTTCAGGTTGGTTTCATTCAGACCCAGGAGCAAAATATCACTTTAAAATGTTATTTGGGAAGCTAGAATTATTGAAACCAGTTATCTGTCTTCTTGGATGTAGGAAAGACTGAGTTACGGACAATTGGGAGAATTGCTAGGGTCTGCCTTGCCTTTAGCCTTCTTCTATTTTGTATCTCCCTGCCTTTCTTCTCCTCCTCCTCTTCCACTTTCTTCCTCCTCTGCTACATCAAGTCAGGAAGAAAAGCAGGTTGAAAGCAGGATAAGCTTTCACTCTGATTGTCCTGAGAAGCTGAAAAGGGGACTGGCTGCATCTGAGCAGGTGACTCATGGTGCAGAGATGCCTACACTTGTGGACTGAGGGGTGATTTGAAGAAAAGGGGCCTCCTAGTGGGGGAAGGGGCTTCAGGTGGGGACTCTTTGTGTCCAGGGGCTGAGCTTTGAAATCTTGAAAGCCTGCTCTGCTGTAGGATGAGTACCTGCTGCTTGAAGGTCCTTGGGAGCCTTTGGGCCCCGACCCTATTTTCAGTCTTGGGGGTTAGGTTTGACTTCCCCTGGGGCTTCCAGGTTCACCTGTCATTACACTCACTGCCCAGGAAACCTGACAAACCTCCACAATGAGGGTCTGAGGCAGGGTGCTTAAGGTTCACTGAACTGTGTGTAGAACTTTGCAAACCTGCAAATAAGCGAGAAAATCAGTCTATTCTTGTGACAGAAAATACAAGTTTACACTTAACATGGAATCATGAGAAAAAAAGGGGAGGGAGATGTCTCTTGGCCAAAAGCCCCACTGTAATCTCCAGAACAATTTCATTTCCTCTGCAGCACCCTGGCTACCCTGGCTGCGTGGCCTCGGCAAGGTCAGGAAAGAGATGGAGCTTAAACACAGGGGTGGGGGAAAAGAGAGGTGGCTGGGTCCTGGCGAGGTCGCAGGTGAAGGTCAGTAGTTAGGGACGAAGAAGACTGACAGAATGAAAGGCCAAAAGGCGAATGGGAGGAGCAGAGCCACAGCTTTTGGAAGGTTTTGGTGTTTTCGAAAGGGGTTTTCTGAGAAATTCGCTGGGCTTGTCTCCAGGGCAGCGTGCTAGCAGTCTAACCCCGCCCCTTCTTGAAGAGCAAGTCGAAGGGAGCTCGAGTTTCTGCGGGGCCCTGCACCGCCAAGCTTGGGCCGACAGGCTTGTCGGTTTGCTGAGAAAGGGAAAAGCGCACATCTCGGCCTGTGGAGGCGAGGTGCTCGTTTGTGGGGAGAGATTGCGGGGCACCCAACTACCACCTGACGGCCCTGTAAACCTGGCCTGGTTGAGCGGGCCGGAGAGATAGTCCTCGGGAAGAGCCTCCTGCGGAGGGCGGCCCACATCCCCCGTTGATGCACAGACGCTGGGAATCCACCCGCTGCAGAAAGCAGCACGTTCTTTCCCCTTCAAAAAAGGGGAGCTTGGAACAATTGAATCCTTTACTTTAAAGTGATTGATAGAGTCCAACCAGAGAGGGGCCTGTCCCCCACCTCCGCTGCCTTCCCTTGTCACCTAGGCTCTAAGTGTGCGCAGAGACCCAGCCGCCACGAGTCTGGTGCGTTTGGGGGTGGGCGCTGCCAACGCAAGGATTTGTGCAAGAAGGCACGTCCAGCAGACCTAGCCTGAGAGGCTGTCGCCACTCTGGGTGAATCCCGATGTGAAAACCCTTAACGGGAGGGGTAGGCTCGTGCCTCCTTCTCCACAGCTCTCTAGGTGAAAGATGAAAACGACAGCTTTCCCCAGGAAACCTCCCCGCACGCCTGCCTCCCTAAGTGGAAGTCCTCGCAAGAGCCGGGCTTTGCACTGGGCGTCTTCAGGGAACTTAGCAGCATAGCTCAAGGTCTCCACCAGTAAAGTTGATTATTAATTTGGGCTACTGGGGCGAGTGACACACTCAGCGCCTTTGGCTTTGGGAATTGTCCCGGAGCTGGGACGGAGGCCCAGGGCTGCGGGTGGGAAATGCGAGTTGCAGAGGCTCCCGACGTGTCTGAGTGGGCTGGATAGTGTTCCGGGGGCAAAGGTTGGCTCTTCCTCGTCCCCAAATAAATTCTTGGTTAACTAGTGTAGACTAAACACATTAGTATTATTAAATGGGGTAAAACAAACGGGATTGAAAGTGGGGGCATGTCAAATGGACCCAGACTTGGTCATACTTCTCTGGTGACAAGTCAGGGTGCTTCCAACACGAAAACAGAAATGTAACATCCAACTGGACGAATTAATTTTTGACAGACTTATGGTAAGATTTTCTTTCAAGTGGTATTCATTGGTTCTTTCAATCCAATATATCCAATATATCTTTGTGGCCCAAAGACAGAAATATAAACACTTTCTGCTTTGCGGAAAACTCCTGAACAGTATCTCCCAAGGAAAGATCAAGACACCTTGTGAATTTTCCCGATAATGTCTCATATTCTGAATGACTGATCAGAGAACTAGGTATTGTTAAATAAAATGAGAGGAAGGCGAATGACGTGGGAGTCGAACAATGGCATTTCTGAATCAGTTTGCTTGATTGACATCTGGGAGCTTCATAATCCCAGGGAACAGGACTCATTATGGTTAATACACCAAAACATCAACCAAGATTGGAACTCTAGATCCTGTTTTAATCTCATTTCAGTCTAAATTATAGTGGGAAAATATAAAATCCAAGAGGAGAGAATTACTTCGTCATATACTGGCTTAAAGTTTTAATTGTTTTGAGGGAAAAATAAGAGTGGAAAACCAATATACTTTTCATCATGTTAGGAGCACTGGCAAGTAAGGATAAGGGTTTGGTGGTGTAGGTAGTAAGAATATTTAGGTGGTATAAAATATTTTATATTTATTTGGGAAGACATACTGAAGAAATACATAGGGATTATTTTTGCATGTATTAGAAAAATATAACCCCCTTCTACTGGATAAAAAATGAGGGTCATCAGCAAAGTGATGCTAATAAATAGATACTTTAAAGGTGGAGTTTAAATTTCCACTATTATCTGAAAGACCTCTCTGTTTCTTGAGAGATTTCTTTTTAATGTAAAAAGTTTACATGTAAATGTAACCCAGGAAATTGTTGATAAAGGGTCTTTAATTCTTGTTGGAAATGGGAAATATGTTTGAGGATGTCTATTTTTAACTACCAGAAAGGGTCAGATAATGTGGGCTGTGTTAAGTAGATGGAAGTATAACTTAGGCAACTTCACTATACACAAATGTTCGACTCTTTAATGGAATTTATCATCAAATCTCAGAAACTCAGAATACTGGAAATCTTAAATATTGTATATTAAGTTGAACCAACCGAACACAGAAAGACAAAGATGGCAAAAGATAGTTACATTCTATTTTTTAGTAGGTAAATTACAGCAAAGGGGAATGAAACAAGATATAAAAATAGAGCAAATATCTTATAAGTAATGGAATAGAAATGGTTGATGCATAATATAGCTTCACAACCTTATATTTGAGGGGTAGCTTTTAATGAGAAGCCAGTGTTGTATGGGAACTGAATCATAAACATTATTTATGCAGCATAAACAAAATTATTAGGAGTTCCATCGGTAATCACCAAATAAATTTTGAGCTTTGAGGTTAAAAATAGACAACTATCTTCATGTTCAATTATACAGTATCAATTACTAATACAACTGATGTTTCAGTGTCTCAGAGAGACCAGATATCATTTTCTATGGAGATATCTTGGTATTAATTAATGACTGCTTTATTCTCATTATTCACAAGGAAAAATAGGGGTCGTGTCACATTTAAATTAAGATGATCTCAGTTTATCTGGGCTCTTAAACAAAGATCATTCAAAGTAATTATATTTTGTATTAAAGAGGTAGATAATTTATCTGCTTTTGTTTTTGCTCAAAGACAAAAATTAAGATCAGAAATAAGCAAAGTTTCATTTTGAAGATAGAAAGAACCAAACAAACATGTCTTGCCTTTTGCAATATTTCCCTTGCTAAAGGGGGAATGAGGGAACTGTAAAAGACGTGACTTTGCAAAGTCAAGTCCTTTTTAAAAGACTAGGATCGAAATTCTTGCTAGGCAACAAGGATTCAGGTTTGATTAATTTTTTGCAAGCGACGTGACAGCGGTGTTTTAAAAGATTAATTAAAATGAAGTGATACAGAGCAGGAATTCAACCTGCAGAGACCTCCCTGACGCCTTTGGCGGGAGAGGGGGGTGGCAAGCAAGTTCTGAGCCTTTGCTACTGGCTTTCTCGAGCCTAGGACGCAACTTTCGGTCTCCTGGAGAGGAACGCGGAATTTGGCAGAGCGCCCGCCTGGCCGCCTGGCATCCCGAGCTGGCCGCCAGCTCTCGGGGGTGGGGACGGGGTGTGTCCTGGGGAACCCGCTGCCGAGAGAAATGCTGGCGAGGCTTTCAAGAAGCCAGTGAGGTCCAGGGTCATGCGGAGAGGCCGGAGAGGACTCCAGAAAGCCTAGAGCTGACGGCCTCGCGCCGCCTCCACTGCTTCAGGGGGAGGGGACACCCTACTTTGAGACCGGACTCGCGCAGAGCACCCCCTTTCTGGTCGAGAGCGTGCTGGGTGCGTGGATGGCACAGTGTGAAGGCACCTCCACAGAGCCTGAGGACGTGGAGGGCTGAGCCTGGGCTGCGGCTGACCCGGCCGGGCTCTGGGCCTGCCAGGCGGTCCTGCCCCGCTAACTTGGACGCGGGGCTCCAACCGGCCCTCACGGCTCAGCTGCCAGACCAGGCCCTCCTACCTCTTCGCTCACTTTCCCACCCTGGCTTCTCTCCTCCCGGTTCATCCCGGTCCCCTCGCTTCACGCCTTGCCGCCTTCGCTGGAATGAGAAATTACGCTGAGCACAGTTGTAACTGCATTCAAGATACAACCGCGGGAGCCCTCCGGTTGCGCACCGCCGAGACGAGGCGGGGGGCGCCGGAGAGGATGGGTTTGTTCGATTGCAATTCGCTTCCCCGGGGCGCGGACCGCCGTGTTCCATTGTCTCCAGCTGGGGGCTTCCGTTCGGGCCCGGATGGGTAGTGCACCCCTGGACTCCACAACGACGTGGTGCTAATGGCGGCGCCAGGAACCCCTTCCTCTACGGCCAGTACTGGAAGTCGGGGCCTAAAAGCGTCTCTGGGGATTCTCCGGGTCACTAAGGCGAAGTGGTTTCTCCTCCACTTCGCTTCTTCTTCTCCCACCCTCAACCCGGAGACCTCGGGGGTGGCAGAGGACTGGGAAGGGAGGCAGGCAGGCAGACGGAGAAGGCCTGGGTGCGGGAGCTCGAGGGCTGGCGGAGTCCGGGGCGGAAAGGCAGCTTCGGCACGCGAAGGAAGGGGCTATGGGGTCCAGGCTCGTCTGGGTAAGGCTGGGGTTGGGGCGGGGGATTATTGCGGTGAGACGAGAGCCCCTTCCCTTCCTAGTGGTGCACGGGAACCTCTTCTCCGGAACCCTCCCCCCCCCCCCCCAGTAGCTCCCAACCTCAAGAACAAAGGGCCCGGGAAGCAAGGCCGGGTCGGGGAGCGAAGGTGGCGGGAGGCAGGCGATGGGGGCAGGGAGGGCGCCTCCCCACATTTCCTCTCTGGGCCGAAGTACGGAAAGTTCCTTCCAGCCAACGCCTCACTGAAGCCGCTACAAAATCGGGATGGCTCGGGTACCTTACCTAACGGCTGCACTCTCTCCCTATCTCCCTCAGTGTCCCCACCCACTCCCCGGACCCGCGGCGGGGAACTGCAAGGAAGCGGCGATCCGCGGCGCGCTGCTGCGCGGGCGGAACCGCGGGGCAGCAGCGCCTCCTGCAGGTGCCTGGCATCTCGGCAGCCACCGCGCCGCACTCGGTCTTAAGGTGGAACCCGCCAGGTTCCCACCCGCGCCTTCGGCTCTGGCAACCCAGGTTACACTACTCCAACTCTCCCCTGCGAAGCCAGCGGGACCGTCGATACGGTCGGGGTCTCTGGCCCCACTACCTGCAGGACCTCGTCCGCTATCGATTTCAACAATCACAATTGAGAATTCTTTGCTGGTAAAAAAGGATATGTAAGTTATGCGTCAGGACGGAAAGACCGCAACGACATTTCTTTAAATCGAAAGCAAGCTTTTATTTCGTTTTTAAAGGCAGAAGGCCAGCAGGAAAGGGTCACCAAGGGCTGACCTATCTATCCAAGGGTGTTTCGCATCCCAGTGTTCAGGATGGGACTGGCCGATTCCGGAATTGCATTCAGCTCCCACAGCCCTCAAACTCGTGGACAAGTGCGGGTGGCAAGAGGTGGGAGAGGAGCGGTGGGCCCGCAGGGAATGGCTCCTTGCGTGTCTCCCGCGCCCCCGGCTTCAGCGGAGGCTCGTCGGGATGCAGGGAACGTGGAGAGGATGAAAGATCAGTTTTTCTTTTTAACTGAATGTAAGTGTGAACTCATCCGTTTCTTGGATATGAGTCCTTAGTGAACTCGAGAATCTTGGAGAAAACCTAAGAGCCCTGAGCGGGACACGGAGATGACAACTTGTCCTGGAACGATCTGCAGTCAATTCCTTTCCTTTGCTCTTCTCAGTTCCGTGTCCTGGAAACGGGGTACCGGGGGGTTGCCCCAGGACTCCTCGCACACCCAGGACTTCGAACAGCGGAGGAGAGCTCAGGTGCCAGGGCGAGGGCGGCGGATGGGAGCGGGGGAGGGAGGCGGGCTGTGGCCCTCCTGTGAAGATTACCTGGGAACCTCCCTTCCCCAGGGGCTTGCTCTTGGCTCCACCCTGCGGGGCCCGCCCCAAGGAATTTCTTACCCGGGCCGGGCCTCCGCCGGAGACGCTCGCCCCCGCAGGTGGTGTTGGGTCACACCCGCCCCGGGGGTTGCAAAACCGCAAGCGAAAGTCGAGAGGGTTGGAGCTTTTTCTCTAATCCGTTTTACACTGTGAAAACCGCAAAGCTGTCGCTTAGGCGGCCACTTTTAATTGGGAGGCAAACACGAAAAACCAAAACAAACGTGCGAGCTGATTTTCCAGTGCTTTTCCTTCTCAACAAAAAGCCGGCTCGTTAGAGGGAAACTGATCTGCGCTCACGTGTGCTCGTTTCGGAGCCGGGACTAGGGTGCACAGGCTGCGGCGGCGCCAGGGCTCAGGGCGCATCCGACTGTGTCTCTTTCCTTATGCCTTTCCCGGTGCCTCTCCTGCTGTCGGTCTCCACTCGCATCCCGCCTCTCCACGGGTCACGCCTGCCGAAGGCACACACTCCACGCAAGCCCCATCCTGCGCTTTCTCGCTGTGTCTGAAGGGCGGATGTGGGCGCTTGGGTGTTGGGGGCTCCAGGAGGGTTGAATTGGTACCAGATCCAGGTTCCTCTGTAGCCCGGCCGGGAAGAGTAGGCCGCCGGTCCAAGGGCTCGGAGACTTACAAGGCAGCCAGAAAAAGCACTTGGAGACGCGCTTCGAGGCTCTCGGGTTTTCCTGGGGAAAAGCAGAAGTTAGTCGGCACACTGCACTGTGCGAGAGCGAACTTTCAACTTACAGCGCGCCCTGCCTGGGGAGTTCAGACACTCCGGGGACCCCCAGAGAAGCAAAGAAAGCTGAGGGCCCAACGAGGGAGAGGGGATTACCTGGCCAGTGGGCCCATTTCCAGGACAGCGGGTGCCTCCCTTCCAACGTTGTTGTGTTCAAGTTCCTACATGGAAAATCATTTTTAGACAAACAAACGCGGTCGTGGAGGTAGGAAGACGGAAGTAAAAAAAAAAAAAAGGGGGGGGGGAGAGAGACGGAGACAAAGCTCTATTTAAAAAGAAAAACTGGGAAAAATGGAGTGGTCAAATAGTGAAGAGGTAGGTGGGAAGGAGGGAGAAAAGGCTTTCTTTACTTCTTTGTTCTTGAAAAGCCCTAGCATTTTCTTTCAGAATCAAAATACAGAGAGGCAGCCTTTCTTGGAAAATTTTTATGTAATAGAGAGATACTACTTATTAATTCATGCTGGGTTGAGGAAAGTTTTCAGAAAGTTTTTTCTCACCCAGCCCCTGTTGGAAGCTCCACTCATTTTGATATAAAGCAGATTTGAGATAAAAATTTCAGAAGAGAAAAGTGTGTATATATATTTGTACATAAACCCTGTAGTCTGTTTCTAAAACAAGACATTCTATAGTAAATTATAAATGATGGCTAGCATTGTATTGTCACCAGAGAGAAAAAGTCTGAGTAATCTTTTTCTCCATTTCCTATTAATAAATCTCATAAGAGAGATAACTCTGCTTATAAGATTGTGGCTCCCCTCCCCCTTTCTGGCTTGCTTTCTTTCCCACACAAAACATACACACACACAGAATATACATCATGTGCAGACCTTTCCCTAATCAGCCAGTAACATATGATCTATAAATCCATGTTCATGTTTTCAGTTTCCATTGAAGTTGGGAACAGTATTGTTGAGGATCTACTTTTGCGCTGTATGTATATTTCATCAGGGAATTTTGGTAAACTAGTAAACATTTGCTTTGAGTTTATTTCTTTGTGATTAAATGGAAACTAGCATTAATGAATGGTTTAATCAGTATTTTATATCAATATCAACAAATAATACAAACAAACCATAATTGTTCCAAATGTTCAGAATGATGGCTTCCCATTTGCAGTCATATTTTGGCAAAACTACTTTACATTAATTGAAAATCACTAAAACTGCATGTATTCTGTATAGAGAAACTTGTTCACTGAGCTTTATCTCCAGCAATTTTAAACTCTCTGGTTCAAATTACTTAAGTAATTCCTACTAAAAGAGGGGAAAATTAGGAACTGTGGAATAATAACAGTTAAATTGTTTTTCCAGTGTTTTTTCTTCTCTCAAATGTAAGACAGAACATACACTTTTAGGTATTCTGATAATAAGAAAACCATTGCTGGTTTTCTTGGAGGAGCACATTTATCTAGAGGCAATGTCAAAATCATTAGGTCAGCATCATCTTTCCTATCACATCATTGTCTACATGAAATTCCATCTTAGGCAATACACAACTATTTTATGTTTGTTTCAGAAACTTGAAACTACAATAGCATTCAGAGTATTGAAAATATGATTCTTAGTTGACAGTATCTTAGAAGTTGCAGAGGTATCTCTTTTTGAGATGGCTTTAGTAATGACTGACTTTAATAATGTTGGAAAATAAGGAAAGATTTCAATAGCAGGCAAGCTGTAATGAATGGACACAAGAAACAATGAAGCTATTGACGAAACATGCTAACTTTTAAAATTCTATTGAAATTATTATTTTTTCTCCCAGGGCAGAGGAGGACACCCACATTCATCAGTGTTCATCAGATGCAGGGTAATAAAAATATAAGGGACAGTCAATGAAGTGTGACTGTAATATGACTGTTAGTATAGTGTGACTGAAACATTTGTTCCTGTTCAAAAAAGGTCTGTGGTCTTCAGTTGAGATAGGGAAAGTTTGTGGAAAATTGAGGCCAAGAAGGAAAAGAGGGAAAGAAATCTAAAAAAGGAATAAAGCAAATTCAGTAATTTAAAAAAGCTATTTGTTTTCTATTTTAGATTTGACTTTTGTCAATTGTTCTCACTATTTATTTAGATAAAATAAATGGAATATCACTTAAAAGGCAGATGCTCTGATACATTTTCTTCCTAAAGAACCTGATTCCTGGCATCCAAAGGAAACTGGATTTCAAGTTAGCATTAGAACTTGAATTTGTTCTGCCAGAGTGAAAATTGGTTCCATTAGGCGTCAGTCACAGAACTCTTACAGACCTGCCTAAAGCTGTAGATAAAATGTATCCAACTAGCTGAAATAATAAAGTCTTAAGTAATGCTGGATGTGCTTTGGGAAACCATTCAGGGTTTTTTTTTTTTAGTGAAAGTTTCCTAATTTTATAGTCCTCATAAATCTGTAACAAGTCTAATTAAGGTGATCAGGGTGAGTGAAAGCTTAATACCTGACCCTTTGGAGATAACCTAAGAATAACTTAAAATGGGAAATACTCAGCTGTGTGCATTCCTTAGCAAGTATTCATTCCTGGAAATTTTTCTTGCTCACTGGCCCATACTTCCTTCTCATTGCAAATTTTAGTGCTCTGGGGGAAACCCTTGGAAGAAGTGATATACTGTCCTCAAAAGCTTAAAAGTTAGTGTCAAACTATTAATATAGAAATGAAGTTCAAAACAACAGTCACACAGAAAAAAACCAACTGTATTATTATATCCAATATGTTAGGAATGGGGAAAATGTGCACGTAATCCAAAAGTTCATAATTTATTAAATTTTGGAGGGTTTCAAATAAAGTGAAGTCATAATACACACATGGATTTATATACATAAATATAGTGATCATTCATAAATTAAATAAAGTTGATTGGAACCCTAGCATGTTGCTTATATAAAAAATTTTTGTAGTATTCATTAAACAATTCATTGCACATTATAAGAATTTAAAAATTACTAATGAGAAATGGAACATTAGATTCAATAGAGAAATTAAAACTAGTTTAATTCTTGATTTATTATAGAAATCTGGTTTTTATTACTTTTTTTGAGCAGAAAATTTGGTAACTTATTTGGCACCAATTTCTCCTATGTATTTTGTTTTATTTACTTGTGAACAAATGGTATTAGCTAAGTCGATAGTACCAAATACAGTGATCATAAAATCTCAGAAGTAATGTTTTGACATGAACAGTAATTTAAATTTAGAAGTATTTATGGATAACTCAAAAAGCTTGCTTACTTTAGTTAATTATTTTCTTATTCTGGACTTATCTTATGCCACCAGATTTTTGTCTACAATGGCAGATTTTCAAGACATGTAAAAACAAATGCTATCTTTAACAATTTTTCTACTTTGGGACTTGAACTGAGACTATCCAAGTTCTTTAACAAATGGTTAAAAGTAGATGAAGGAAGACATTTGCATTTCTTTTGCTGATTAGAAAGAAATTGAGGAATATTCCTACAAATAAATTTAGGTATTTTTTAGTTCTTAGAAAATATTTGTTGGTTCCAAAAATCACTGAGCAAAAACAAAAAGGCCTGTTAGAAGTTAATGCCCCCCCAGCTATTCAAAAATAGTTCTGGCCTGACCAGGGGTGGGGGGAGGTAGGGATGGGAGGGTGACACAGTGGATTGACCATCTCCCTGGGACACTGAGGCTTGAGGGTAGAAATCTTGAAGTCACCAGCTTTAGGGCAGGCTTATCTGACTTGACTGCAGGTTCACCAGCTTGAGTGTGGGGTCACACTTGAGAGTGGGATCATTGACATGATCCCATGGTCACTGGCTTGGCTTTGCTGGTCCCCTCCCCCCCCCCCCCCAATGAAGGTACGTATGAGAAGCAATCAATGAATAACTAAAGTGCTGCAAATATGAGTTGATGCTTCTCATCTCTCTCTCTTCCTGTTTGTCTGTCTTGCTAAAAAAAAAAAAGTAGTCCTGTAGACTTTACCAGAAGCTGCATGTTTGAGTCTGGCTCTTTCCGGGATTTTTCCCTTTCTAGATTCAGAGGAGATTGCTTTGCTCTGTTGAAGTCTTGCTATTCCCAACAAGTGTGGAAAAAAATGCAATAGGCAGTTCCAGGAGTGTTGCCTTTGACAGCTTGTCTCAGGGAACTTAATATTCTAGGTGGCAGTTTGCCAAAATAAGTAAGAAACTTAGGTAACTGCCAAGCTACAATACTGATGAAAGTACTGCCATAGCTAACTAGAAAGTGGAAGGAATGTTTCTACATTAAAAAGAACTAGAAATTGCCTGACCAGGCGGTGGCATAGTGGATAGAGCGTCAGACTGGGATGCGGAAGACCCAGGTTCGAGACCCCGAGGTCACCACACCAGCTTGAGAGTGGGCTCATCTGGTTTGAACAAAGCTCACCAGCTTGGACCCAAGGTCACTGTCTCGAGCAAGGAGTTACTTGGTCTGCTGAAGGGCTGTGGTCAAGGCATACATGAGAAAGCAATCAATGAACAACTAAGGTGTTGAAACGAAAAACTGATGATTGATGCTTCTCATCTCTCTGTTCCTGTCTGTCTGTCCCTGTCTATCCCTCACTCTGACTCTCTCTGTCTCTGTAAAAAAAAAAAAAAAAAAAAAAAAAAAAAAAAAAATATATATATATATATATATATATATATATATATATATATATGACTAGAAATTGGCCACTGGTGAGGGAGACCGATGTTTAGTGTGTTATGTGTAGGGGGGAAGAATACACACATTTGTTGAATTTTATAACAATCTTATTAAAAGGCTATTTGAGAATCGATTTTATAAAAATCTTATAACAAAGCTATAGCTTTGTTTAGTTGATTACTGCTTCCCTTTATTTTTATTTAATTTTTTAGAGACAGAGAGAGGAAGGAGAGAGAGGGGAGGGAAAAAGGAAGCACTCATTTGTTGTTCCACTCAGTGGTGCATTCATTGGTTGCTTCCCATGTGTGCCCTGACTGGGATTGAACCCACAACCTTATTTCAGGAGGACGCTTTTAACTGACTGAGCTAACTGGCTAGGGCTCTTTATGCTTTAAAAATTAGAATTATGTTGCCTGACCAGTGGTAGCGCAGTGGCTAGAGGGTGGATCTAGGATGCTGAGGTTCTAGGTTTGAAACCCAAAGGTTGCTTGAGTGTGGGCTCATCTGGCTTAGCACAGGCTTGCCAGCTTGAATCGTCACTGGTTTGAAGCCCAAGATCGCTTGCTTGAGTAGGGGGTCACTGGCTTGGCTTGAGGTCCCCGCCCCCATTAAGGCACTTATGAGAAACAATCAATGAATTACTAAAGTGATATAACTACGAATTGATACTTCTCATCTCTCTCTCAGAAAAAAAAAATCAGAATTAGGTCATTAACAGTATTTACATTGGTCTTAGCTATGCAAATAACACAATGCAGAATTACATTCTTTTTTAAATGCAGGAGCTATGATTTTATTTTATTTGAGAGAGAGAAAGAGAAGGGGGGCGGGTGAGGGGGGGAAGAAGCGGGAAGTATCAACTCATAGCAGCTGCTTCTCATATGTGCCTTGACCAGGCAAGCTAGGGATTCTGAACCAGGGACCTCAGTATTCCAAGTCAACAGTTTTTCCACTGTGCCACCACAGGTCAGGCACAATAATTGTTTTAATGACCACAAGTTCTTTCCATTTCACAATGCACAGCCAATGTGACCTTGCTGTTCCCAGGCAGAAGTGGAATCTGGTCTCTACCCTGTGGAACATGGACTGGACTTGTGACTTACTTTGACTAGTTGGGTATGGTGGAAGTGATGTTGTACAAGCTCTGGAATTTATACCTCAAGAAGCTTCCACCTTTGTCCATTTGGAATACCAAGTCATGAGGTAGCCTGAGATGGAAGAGTAAGAGGAGAGAGGGACCCAGCTGCCCCAGGCACACCTGCTGAACCCAGCCCCTAGAGTTACCCATGGGCTGGATGTTGCTACATGAATGAGCCCAGGAAAAATCAGCAGAAGAACCACACAGCCAACAGAATCATGAAAAACAAGAAACCATTGTTTTAAGCTACTAAACTTTGAGGTGCTTTGCTACGTGGCAATAGATGACCATACTTGTCTTGTTATCTGTAATTATAACAATCATATAAAGTTGAGAGGAAATTTGTTGACATAGCAAGTGTCTAAATTGCCATCAAATTATACAGCTCAGTTTGTTTTGTGTGTGTATGACAGAGACAGAGCGAGAGACAGAGAGAGGGACAGATAGGGACAGACCAGGAAGGGAGAGATGGGAAACATCAATTCTTCATTGCGGCTCCTTAGTTGTTCATTGATTGCTTTCTCATATATGCCTGGACATGGGGGCTACAGCAGAGTGAGTGACCAGCGACCTTAGGCTCAAGCCAGTGACCTTGGGATCATGTTGATGCTCCCAGGCTCAAGTTGGCAACCTCAGGGTTTTGAACCTGGGATGTCAACATCCCAGGTTGATGCTCTATCTACTGTATCACCACTGGTCAGGTCTTAGGTACATTTTCTGTAGAAATATGCTGTGAAGATTTGCAGAGTTAGGATGACAATTAAAGACAGAGAGGCATGCTATGGTGAAAGCCCTGAGTGGACGAGAGTCCACGGGCCTCTCTGACCCTGTACTGGAACCAATACGTGCTGGAAACAGCAAAACAGCAGAATAAGATTCAGCAACACAGAATATGTTTAGGCTCTCAAACAGAGATTAGGAGTCAGTATGTTCCTTGTCCTTCACTTCACCCCCTGAAAACTTCTGCTGTCTGCTTCCTTGAGTTATTTGTACTGGCTAATAAATATCTGCACAAGACTAGGGATGGGGCTTCAGTTCTTCAGTCTGTTGACTAGGGCTCTTGTCTCTCCTCAGCCTCTCGGAGCATTTCATCTGGTCTTTGAGTAGTTCATTGTTGCTACAACAATTTTCTATCTTCCAAATGACCACAGGTGACAGTTACCAACTGTTCTACTGTTATAGAGTACCTTCTGACTTAATATAGTCAATAGGTTCTCAGACTTTAAGCGAAATGATGTAGACAAGTTTTACTATAGGCTAATTGATATAAACAACAGTTAAATTCCCACAGCATCTCTTCATTATGACAAAACATCATTGAATAGAACGATATTATTCAGAGACCTGCAATATAACTCAAATCATCTTCCCAGTCTGCAATAGCAGTTTTCCACCACTTATAGTCAACTAGCTTGACAATAGAACAATCTAGCACAACTCTATACATTTTTCTATGTCTCTTGGGGAATAGTACACTTTGAGGTCCATAGTGAGAAGCACAAAATTACAGAAATCTAGGCATTTAAGAGTGGGAAGAGTGGGATGGAGATAAGGGTGCATGCCATTATGTTTTCTAATAATTGGTCCAACTCTATTTTCTGTTGGAAAATGGAATCTACCCTGACTATTCTTGGTGTCCAAAAATTATGTACAGCTGTGGTTTCTAAATTTTGTTTTAAATGTTATTGATTTGAGAGAGAGAGGGAGAGAGAGAGGTAGGAGAGAGATAAGAAGCATCAACTTGTGTCACTTTTATTGTTCATTGATTGCTTCTCATACGTGCCTTGAGGTGGGGTGCGGGGGGCTCCAGCTGAGCCAATGACCCCTTGCTCAAACCAGTGACCATGCGCTCAAGCTGGTGAACCTGCACTCAAGCCAGATGAGCCCATGCTCAAGCTAGTGACGTCAGGGTTTCACACCTGGGTCCTCAGCATTCCAAGTTGAGGCTCTATCCACTGCACCACTGCCAGTCAGGCTATCCCTTAAATATTCTTGTTAGGGTTGTACACAAGGATCCCTTCTATTCAGTGCTGTGCTGGAGTTGGCTTGCAGCTGCTCTCAAGAACCAATTGGGTGCATCTCTTCACAGCTCCATGTTCAGTGATGACAAGTTGGTAGTTTGAAACTGACCTTGGAAGTATTTACACCACAGACATCAACAAATGCTACAAATCAGGGCTTTTTTAGCTGGAGAGCTGATTGTTAAACACTTAACAGCACATCACTGTTCTATTCTAGCTCTTCGCACCCTCCCTGGTTAATCTACAGTTATAGTTTCAAGCGCTATCTCTATATTGATGACTATCACATCTTTCATCTCCCGTTAAGATCTGTCTTTAGGCCCAGCTTTTAAAATACATTCTGGCTTCCCTTGGCTGTTCCACAAGCATATCATATTTCCTCTTAAAATAGCTCTTTTTTTTCCCCCAAAGTCTGTCTCAGTAAATGGCACCATACTTGTCTCTTTCTCACTACTCATCTCCTCATTCCTTATTCAAACAATCATCAGATAAGCTCAATTACTACTCCAATTCTTTCTAAAATCTATCTTCTCTTCTTCCTACCCCCATCAGCAACCCTGGATTGAGGTTTCCAGACTCTTTTTGAGAAAGCCCTGCTTACCTTTTCAAATTCATGGCTTATCACAACTATCCTGACACTTCATTGCAGCCACTTCAAGATCTTTCGGAAAGCCCTGGGTTTTCATGTGCAGTGCCCTCTCTGAAACGCTCTACTTTCCCACTCTCACCTTTCCTGTTTGACCCCCTCTCATGCTTTAACTTATAAATCACTTCTTCTGTGTGTCAGAGACAATGCTGTGTGTTCATCAAATCATTTCATTTTCTTCCTGTGGCCCTGGAAATCGACATGACTCATGTCTCTTGCATCTAGGTAGGGCCATGTGGTTAGCCCTGGCTAATGGAATATAAATGAAAGTTTATATTTCACGTTGTTAAGTGTCTGATGTGCTGTTTCCTTTCACCCCACCATCTCTACCCCACTCCTCCCTGCCCCCGCCCTGTATGCCAGCTGGCTGATGCTTGGGTAACCTGGAAGCTATAATTGGTTGTGGTCATAAAAGGGAAGTTGCCAGTGTCCTTGAGACACATTTGAAGGAGAGCACCTAGAACTCTGTCTGTACTGAAGAAACAATAAATATTTATTGTGTTAAATCACTGACATTGATGGATAGTTTGTTTTACTAGCTAGCAGTAAATGTTCTGATTAACGCAGTTTGGGAATATGTTCCTACATACCCTTTGAGATACTCCTCAACCTGTTCACATAGCATTCTGTACTTATTCATAATATAGGACTCTATGTAGAACATAAGTGCCTGCTTTCTTGTTTCTTTCTAGAAGCTGTAAACTCTTCGAGGCCAGGGAGTATATCTCGTTCATGGCTGCAGAATACAACACCCAGCAGAACCATGCCTGGTTTGCCAGCTTGCTGTGCTAATATAGACACCATTTTTCTTCTTCCTGTTAATCAAGCCTCACATTTGTATAAAGTCCAAAAGTTCTCTTTTGACACTATTTTCTCCTAGTCAATCATCCAAGAATAATAGGGGCTTATTCAGTCCAAAGGTGTAAGTTCTTGGTCTCAAACATCGGGCAAAGAAAAAATGAGAAAATTGAGTTAGTTTTTCAGTGGGCTCCGGTTAAGGCTGCTGCCTCTTAAATCATTGCTCTTTGATATCGCTGCACAAGAGTAGTTCAGCCCAGGTTTAGTTCCCACTGCAGGAATGATGCCTTTGCTGGTCCTGATCTCTGCTGAGACCCACATGTGCCCTTCCAAGGAACAACTCTTCTAGTTTGCATTCATATTCAGTCGTTATTCTCAAGGCCAAACCACTGGGTCAGATAACTGGATCCAGAGAGATTTGGGATCTTCAGCTGTAGGAGCTATTTCTCTTCCATGGCCTTCTAGGCGCTAATGTGGGACCTGGATCATCTATGCAGAATTCTCTCTTGTGGTGAGTTCCCCTTTGAGTCTTTTTATGTTCTTTGTTCCCATCAGTTCTCAAGGCTTCAGAGTGGTTACAAAGACTTCAAATCTCACAGGAAAGGGGTCAGGGTTTGATCACCTACCTTCCTGGATGCTGTTTGGTTCCCATGTAAATTTATTCAGTGGCCACCTCTTTGTACTAAGGTTTGAGAAACAGCCTTTTTTAAGGTCACAAAAGGTCCTCTTACTGTTTCTCCCAGAGCAGCAAGTGCCTGTTCATCATATATTTACATAACTAATAAAGGCCACCGGTGGATTTTTCTGAATAAAAAGCAGATATATTCTAAAGTCACTTTCTCTGTTCAGACAAAACCAGCAGTTCTCAAACTTTTGACACCTTTTTATTCTTTTTTTTTTTTTACAGAGACAGAGAGTGAGTCAGAGAGAGGGATAGACAGGGACAGACAGACAGGAACGGAGAGAGATGAGAAGCATCAATCATTAGTTTTTCATTGTGCGTTCCAACACCTTAGTTGTTCATTGGTTGCTTTCTCATCTGTGCCTTGACCGCGGGCCTTCAGCAGACTGAGTAAACCCTTGCTGGAGCCAGTGACCTTGGGTCCAAGCTGGTGAGCTCTTTGCTCAAGCCAGATGAGCCCACGCTCAAGCTGGCGACCTCGGGGTCTCGAACCTGGGTCCTTCCGCATCCCAGTTCGATGCTCTATATTTCTTTTGAAACAGTGCTATGGTGTGGTGTTCTTGGGGTATATTCCTAAAAGTGGGATAGCTGGGTCAAAAGGCAGTTCGATTTTTAATTTTTTGAGGAACCTCCATACTGTTTTCCACAGTGGCTGCACCAGTCTGCATTCCCACCAGCAGTGCAGGAGGGTTCCCTTTTCTCCACATCCTCACCAGCACTTATTCTGTGTTGTTTTATTGAGGAGCGCCATTCTGACTGGTGTGAGGTGATATCTCATTGTGGTTTTAATTTGCATTTCTCTAATGATTAGTGATGTTGAGCATTTTTTCATATGCCTATTGGCCATCTGTATGTCCTCTTTGGAGAAGTGTTTATTCATTTCTTTTGCCCATTTTTGGATGGATTGTTTGTCTTCCTGGTATTAAGTTTTACAAGTTCTTTATAAATTTTGATTATTAACCCCTTATCAGACGAATTGTCAAATATATTCTCCCATTGTGTAGTTTGTCTTTTTATTCTGTTCTTATTGTCTTTAGCTGTGCAGAAGCTTTCTAGTTTGATATAGTCCGACTTGTTTATCCTGTCTTTTATTTCACTTGCCTGTGGAGACAAATCGGCAAATACATTGCTGTGGGAAATGTCAGAGAGCTTACTGCCTATGTTTTCCTCTAAGATGCTTATGGTTTCACGGCATACATCTAAGTCTTTTATCCATTTTGAGTTGATTTTTGTAAATAGTGTAAGTTGGTGGTCTAGTTTCATTTTTTTGCAGGTAGCTTTCCAATTTTCCCAACACCATTTGTTGAAGAGGCTGTCTTTGCTCCAATGTATGCTCTTACCTCCTTTGTCAAATATCAGTTGTCCATAGAGCTGTGGGTTTATTTCTGGGTTCTCAGTTCTGTTCCATTGATCTATATGCCTGTTCTTATGCCAGTACCAGGCTGTTTTGAGTATAATGGTCTTATAGTATAACTTGATATATGGAAGTGTGATACCTCCCACTTTATTCTTCCTTTTCAGGATTGTTGAGGCTATTCGTGTTCTCTTTTGGTTCCATATAAATTTTTGAAATATGTGTTCTATATCTTTGAAGTATGTCATTGGTATTTTAATTGGTATTGCATTGAATTTATAAATTGCTTTGGGTAATATAGACATTTTAATGCTGTTCATTCTTCCTAACCATGAGCACGGTATATGCTTCGACTTGTTTGTATCTTCCCTGATTTCTTTTATCAGTATTTTATAATTTTCTGAGTACAAATCTTTAATCTCCCTGGTTAAATTTATTCCTAGGTACTTTATTTTTTTGGTTGCAATGGTAAAGGGGATTGATTCCTTAATTTTCTTTCTGACAGTTCATTTTTAGTGTATAAAAATGCCTCTGATTTCTGAGTATTAATTTTATATCCTGCCACCTTGCTGAATTCATTTATCAGGTCTAGTTTTTTTTTTTAATATTTTAAAAATTCATTTTAGAGAGGAGACAGAGAGGGAGAGAGAGAGAAGGTGAGGAGGAGCTGGAAGCATCAACTCCCATATGTGCCTTGACCAGGCAAGCCCAGGGTTTCAAATTGGCGACCTCAGCATTTCCAGGTCGACGCTTTATCCACTGCGCCACCACAGGTCAGGCCTCTAGTAGTTTTTTGACTGCAACTTTAGTGTTTTCTATATACAATATCATATCATCTGCAAATAATGATAGTTTTACTTCTTTTCCAATTTGAATGCCTTTTATTTCTTTTTCTTGTCTGATTGCTGTGGCTAGGACTTCCAGAACTATGTTAAATAAGAGTGGTGAAAGGGGGCACCCCTGCCTGTTCCTGATCTTAAGGGGATTACTTTTAATTTTTCCCCTTGAGTATGATGTTGGCTGTGGGTTTGTCATAGATGGCCTTTATCATGTTGAGGTATGTTCCCTGTGTTCCCACTTTGCTGAGAGTTTTGATCATGAATGGGTGCTGGATTTTTTTTTTTTTTTTTAAATTTTTTTTATTTTATTTATTTTTAGAGAGGAGAGAGACAGAGAGGGAGAGAGAGGAGAGAAAGACAGAGAGAGAGAAGGGGGGGAGGAGCTGGAAGCATCAACTCCCATATGTGCCTTGACCAGGCAAGCTTAGGGTTTCGAACCGGCGACCTCAGCATTTCCAGGTCGACGCTCCATCCACTGCGCCACCACAGGTCAGGCTGGGTGCTGGATTTTATTAAATGCTTTTTCTGCATCTATTGAAATTATCATGTGGTTTTTGTCCTTCCTTTTTTTTATGTGATGAATCACATTGATTGATTTGTGAATATTGCACCAGCCTTGCCTACCAAGAATAAATCCCACTTAATCCTGGTGTATGATTTTTTTCATATATTGCTGGATTCGGTTTGCTAATATTTTGTTGAGAATTTTAGCATCTATATTCATCAGGGATATTGGCCTATAATTTTCTTTCTTTGTGTTGTCTTTGCCTGGTTTTGGAATCAGAATTATGCTTGCCTCATAAAAGGAGCTTGGAAGTCTTCCTTCCTCTTGAATTTTTTGAAACAGCTTGAGAAGGATAGGAGTTAGTTCTTTTTTGAATATTTGGTAGAATTCTCTTGTGAAGCCATCAGGCCCAGGACTTTACTTTTTTGGGAGCTTGTTGATAACTGTTTCATTCTCATTTGTTGTAATTGGTCTGTTTTGGTTTTCTGATTCTTCCAGATTAATTTTTGGAAGATTATATGTTTCAAGGAATTTGTCCATTTCATCTAGGTTGTCTAGTTTTTTGGCGTACAGTTCTTCATAGTATTTTCTTACAATATTTTGTATTTCTGTTGTGTCAGTTGTTATTTCTCCACTCTCGTTTCTAATTTTATTTTTATTTTTATTTTTACAGAGGCAGAGATAGACAGGGACAGACAGACAGGAATGGAGAGAGATGAGAAGCATTAATCATCAGTTTTTCGTTGCGCGTTGCGACTTCTTAGTTGTTCATTGATTGCTTTCTCACATGTGCCTTGACTGCTGGCCTTCAGCAGACCGAGTAACCCCCTGATGGAACCAGCGACCTTGGGTCCAAGCTGGTGAGCACTTTGCTCAAGCCAGATGAGCCCATGCTCAAGCTGGCGACCTCGGGGTCTCGAACCTGGGTCTTCCGCATCCCAGTCCGATGCTCTATCCACCGTGCCACCACCTGGTCAGGCTCATTCTAATTTTATTTATTTGAGTCCTCTCTTTTTTTCTTGGTGAGTCTGGTTAAAGGTTCATGGATCTTGTTTACCTTTTCAAAGAACCAGCTCCTGGTTTCATTGATCCTCTGTATTGTTTCTTTAGCCTCTATGTCATTTATTTCTGCTCTGATCTTTATTATTTCCTTCCTTCTACTAGCTCTGGGCTTTACTCGCTGGTTTTTCTAGTTCTTTTAGATGTAGGGTCAAGTTGTTTATTTGTGCTTTTTCTAACTTCTTAATGTATGCCTGTAATGCTATGAACTTCCCTCTCAAGACTGCTTTTGCTGTGTCCCATAAATTTTGAGTTGATGTATGCTTATTATCATTCGTTTCTAGAATTTTTAAATTTCTTCTTTGATCTCATTGTTTACCCATTCATTATTTAATAACGTGCTATTTAGTTTCCAAGTGTTTGAGTATTTTTCAGTTTTTCTGTTGTGGTTGATTTCTAGTTTTATGCCATTGTGATCAGAGAAAGTGCTCGATATGATTTCAATCTTCTTAAATTTGTTGAGACCAGTTTTGTGCCCTAACATGTGGTCTATTCTAGAGAATGTACCATGAGCACTTGAAAAGAATGTATATTCTGCTGCTTTAGGGTGAAAGGTTCTGAACATATCTATTAAATTGAGTTGATCTAGTATGTCCTTTAAGTCTGTTATTTCTTTGTTAATTTTCTTTCTTGAGGATCTATCTAGTGATGTTAGTGGGGTATTGAGATCCCGTACTATTATAGTATTGCTGTTGACCTCGCCCTTTAAATCCATCAAAGTCTGCTTTATATATTTAGGTGCTCCTATATTAGATGTGTAGATATTTATAATGGTTATATCTTCCTGTTGAATTGCTTACTCTATCATTATGTAGTGACCTTCTTTATCTCTTATTATAGTCTTTGTTTTAAAGTCCATTTTGTCTGATATAAGTATTGCTACCCCAGCTTTTTTTTCATTTCCATTTGCGTGAAATATTTTTTTCCATCCATTTATCTTCAGTCTATGTGCATCTTTTTTTAAAGATGTGTCTCTTGTAGACAGCATATGTATGGGTCCTGTTTTCTTATCCACGCAGCTACCCTATGTCTTTTGATTGGATCATTTAATCCATTTACATTTAAGGTTATTATTCATATGTAATTGTTTATTGCCATTTTATTCTTTAAAATTGTATTCCTGTTTTGCTATATTCTTTGATCTGTTTACAACAGGCCCATTAGCATTTCTTGCAGCCTTGGTTTGGTTGTAGTGAATTCCTTGAGTTTTTTTTTTTTTTGTCTGGAAAGCTTTTTATTTCTCCTTCAATTTTAAACGATAGCCTTGCTGGATAAAGTAGTCTTGGTTGTAGGCTCTTGTTCTGCATTACTTTGAATATTTCTTGCCATTCCCTTCTGGCCTCAAGTGTTTCTGTTGAGAAGTCAGAAGTCATCCTTATGGGGGCTCCTTTGTAGGTGATAGTCTTTTTTTCTCTAGCAGCTTTTAATATTTTCTCTTTATCACTTAGCTTTGGTATTTTAATTATGATGTGTCTTGGTGTTGATTTCTTTGAGTTTCTCTTTGATGGAGTTCTCTGTGCTTCCTGAACATGTGAGATATTTCCCTGCCTTAATTGAGGGAAGTTTTCAGCTATGATATGCTTGAACAAAGTCTCTATCCCTTGTTCTTTCTCTTCTTCTTCAGGAACCCCTATGATGCGGATTTTATTTTTCTTCATGTTGTCACAGAGCTCTCTTAGAGTTTTCTCAGACTTTTTGAGTCTCTTTTCTTTTTTTCTGCTCTGCTTCCGTGCCTTTATTTAATGTGTCCTCTAACTCGCTGATTTGATTCTCAGCTTCATCCATCCTGCTTTTAATTCCTTCCATTGTGTTCTTCATTTCTGATATTGTATTTGTCATTTCTGACTGATTCTTTTTTATTATTTCAATGTCCATTTTTATACCTGCTATCTCTTTATTTAGGTGTTTCTTAATGACCATCTATTGTTGTTATAATATCTTTGAGCATCCTAATAATCGTTATTTTAAACTCTGCATCTGGTGATTTGGTTATATCTGTTTCATTCAGGTCCTTTTCTGGGGATTTCTCTTGACTCCTTTGTGTTGCATTTCTCTGCCTTCTCATCTTCTCTGTGTAAAAGATGGTCTTGGCCACTGGAGTCCACTGGGTGTGGCCTCTGTTCCCTAGGTATGGTTTGTCTGCAGGCCCGCCACCCCTCTGCTGTTGCTGTGTAGGGCGTTTGAGTATGGATGTTGCCAGTGCCTTCCCACTGGGGCTGTTGCTGTGGTTTCTGCCTTTCCTTCACGGAGTGGCTGTGATCACGTGCTTGGGTGTACAAGCCTTGGTGGCCTTGGCCTTCATCCCGCCCCCATGGGTGGCATTATGCTCGGCCCTGAGGTCAGTGGCAGCACCTTTGCTCAGCTGCGGGTCTCTGCCTGATTCCGGGCTTTCGCCCCGCCCTTTCAGGAGGAGCCCACTTGTGGGACAGCTGCAAGCCTTGGCTCCACAGGCCAGGCGGGACTGCCTGCCCATGCTCAGTAGTGGGTCTCCGCCTGTTCTGGGCTTTTGGCTCTACCCCCACGGGAGGAGCCGGCTCCCAAGTCGAGCCACAAGCCTAGATTCCATGGGTGGGGCAAGGCTGTGCTCCTGTGCCCTTGCTCAAGGGCCGATCTCCACCCCTTCCGGGGTTCCCACCCTTCTCCCGCAGGCTGGATTGCAGGCTGCCCGCAGCTGGGCGTGACCACTTTTGCATGCCCCCTCCTCCCCAGCTGGACAAGACTCAGCTCACACCTGGGCCCGATGGTGGCCACCCAGCTTCCGCCCTTGCCAACAGAACCGCACTTCTGTGTCCCACTGCTGCCTGCCCTCGGGTGAGCCCTCAGCCGTGTGGGTGGGGGCGCTGCAGCTCAGACCCTAAGACTCACTATTGTAGCCCCAAAAGCTCCCTCCTTCTAAGCAACTCTGCTCTAAGTGCCACGGGAGAGCTTGTTTGGCTGGTGTCCTGCTTCCCTTTGCTGGTATTGCTGTTTCCAGGGGAAATATTCACTCAGATTTGGGGACTGACTCGTTCCAGGGGTTAGGGTGGCTGTCTCCCAACATGTTTCTCCCTGTGCCTCCTAGATTACACTCTCTTCCTGCTACTCCGGTCCTCTCCTCTCTCTCCATTCCCCAGAGCCCCAGGTGAGTGGTTGTGAGAGAGGTGTTCTGCGCTGTCCCTTTAAGAAGAATCCTGGGTCTGAGAAATCAGTCTCTTTCTCACAAACAGTATCCTGACTTGTTTCCAGCTAAATACTGTCCATACGCCTCTTCTGGGCTCTGGGGCTGCAGGCTGGGGCTTTGTTCCTGGACCCAGGACCCTCCCCTCTCTGCTAAACTCACTTCCTGCCACGCGAGTCTCTCCCAGCTGCCGTTCGCTCCGGGGAGTTGGGCAGCCCTCTTCACATTTCTGCTTTTCCTACTAGTCTCAGTGTGGCTTCTTCAGTGCTTCTTGGTTGAAGAGTCCTCTTAGTTTAGTCGAAAGTTGGTTTTTCCAGGTGATAGTTCTTAAAATTAGTATGTAATCCACTTTGGTTCTGGGAGGTGGGAGTTGGTACGTCCGCCTACTCCATCACCATCTTGTCTTCTCCACCATAGTGGTTTTACTACTTTACATTCCCACCAACAGTGGATGCAGGTTCCTTTTTCTCCACAGCCTCTCCAACACTTGTTAATACTTGTCTTGTTGGTAATAGCTAATCTAACAGGTGTGAGGTGCTATCTCATTGTAGTTTTGATTTGCATTTCTCTAATAACTAATGAAGGCGAGCATCTTTTCATATATCTGTTGGCCATTTATATTTCTTCCTGGGGGAACTGTCTGTTCAAGTCCTCTTTCCATTTTTTATTGGATTATTTGCTTGTTTGTTGTTGAGTTTTATGAGTTTTGTATATTTTGGATATTAGGCCCTTATCTGTGCTGTTGTTTGAAAACATCATCTCCCATTTAGTTGGCTGTCTGTTTGTTTTGTTGTCAGTTTCTTTTGCTGTGCAAATCTTCTTAGTCTAATGTAGTCTCATTCATTTATCTTTGCCTTCACTTCCCTTGCCTTTGGAGTCAAATTCATAAAGTGCTCCTTGTAACCAAGGTCCATGAGTTTAGTACCTATGTTTTCGTCTATGTAATTTATTGTTTCTGGTCTTATATTTAGGTCTTTGATGCATTTTGAATTAATTTTAGTACAAGGGGACAAACTGTAGTTGAGTTTCATTCTTTTGCATGTGATTTTCCAGTTTTCGAAGCACCATTTGTTGAAGAGGCTTTCTTTTCTCCATTGTGTGTTGTTGGCCCCTTTATCAAAAATTATTTGACCATATACATGTGGTTTATTTCTGGGCTTTCTATCTGTTCCATTGGTCTGAATGTCTATTTTTTCTGCCAATACCATGCTGTTTTGATTATCATGGCTCTATAATATAATTTGAAGTCAGGTATTGTAATACCTCCAGCTTTGTTCTTCTTCCTTAGGATTGCTCTGGTTATTTGGGGTTCTTTTATACTTCCATATAAACCTGATGATTTTTTGTTCCATTTCTTTAAGAAATGACATTAGAATTTTGATGGAAATTGCATTAAATTTGTATATCGCTTTGGGTAATGTAGTCATTTTGACAATATTTATTCTTCCTATTCAAGAACAAGGAATATCTTTCCATTTCATTATATCTTTTTCGATTTCCCTTAACCATGCTTTGTAATTTTCAATATCTAGGTCCTTTACATTCTTTGTTATGTTTATTCCTAGGTAATTTTTTTGTTGCAACCATGAATGGGATTTTTTTTTAGCTCATTTTCTCTTGTTTCATTTTTGACATATAGGAAGGCAATGGACTTTTGTATATTAATTTTGTATTCTGCATCCTTACTGTATTGGTTTATTGTTTCTAGTAGTCTTTTTGTGGAGTCTTTGGGGTTTTCAATGTACAGGATCATATCATCTGCAAAAAGTGAAACCTTTACTTCTTCTTTCCCAATATAAATGCTTTTTTTTCTTTCTCTTGTCTAATTGCTCCAGCTAGAACTTCCAGCACTACGTTGAATAAGAGTGTAGAAAGCAGACAACCTTGTCTTGTTCCAGATTTAGGGGAAAAGTCCTCAGTTTTATGCCATTTAATATGATGTTAGCTGATGGTTTATCATAGATGGCCTTTATTATGTTGAGATATTTTCCTTCTATACCCATTTTTTAAGTGTTTTGAACATAAAATGATGTTATATTTTATTGAATGCCTTTTCTGCATCTATTGATAAGAACATATGGTTTTTGTTCTTTGTTTTGTTGATATGGTATATTACATTAACCATTTTATGTATGTTGAACCATCCTTGTGATTCTGGGATGAATCCCACTTGATCATGAAGAATTATTTTTTTAATGTGTTGTATTCGATTTCTAGTATTTTGTTTAGTATTTTAGCATCTGTATTCATTAGAGATATTGGTCGATAGTTTTCTTTTTTTGTGTTGTCCTTGCCAGGTTTTGGTATGAGGGTTATGTTGGCCTCATAAAATGTGTTTGGCAGTATTGCTTCTTCAATTTTTTGGAAGACTTTGAGTAGAATAGGAACAAAGTCTTCTTTGAATGTATGATAGAATTCACTAGTATAGCCATCTGGGCCTGGACTTTTATTTTTGGGGAAGTTTTTAATAGTTGTTTTCATTTCCCCCTGCTTATGGGTCTGTTTAGGCTTTCTGCTTCTTCCTGACTCAGTCTAGGAAGATTGTATTGTTCTAGAAATTTATCTATTTCTTCTAGATTGTTAAATTTGGTGGCATATAGTTTTTCATAGTATTCTACAATAATTCTTTGTATATCTATGGTATCTGTGATGATTTCTCCTTTTTTATTTTTAATTTGTTTATATGAGTCCTTTCTCTTTTTCCCTTGGTTAGTCTTGCCAAAGATTTGTCAATTTTGTTGATCTTTTCAAAGAACCAGCTCCTTGTTTTATTATTTTTTTCTATAGTTTTTCTGTTCTCTATTTTGTTTATTTCTCCTCTGATTTTTATTATTTCCTTTCTTCTGCTGGTTTTGGTTACCTTTGTTCTTCTTTTTCTAGTTCCTTGATATCTGAAGTTGATATGTTGTATTGTGATTTTCTCTTGCCTGTATGTATCTTTTGATCTCTGTGTTTATTTTTTCTTTGACATACTCATTTTTTAAAAGTATGTTGTTTAGTTTCCACATTTTTGTGGGTTTGTTTACCTCTTTTCTTGCAGTTGAATTCTAATTTCAAGGCTTTATGATCAGAAAATATGCTTGGCATAATTTCAATCTTTTTGAATTTGTAGATGTTATTTTTGTGGCCCAACATATGGTCAGTTCTTGAGAATGTTCCATGTACACTAGAGAAAAATGTATACTCTGGCACTTTGGGGTGAAATGTCCTGTAGATGTCTATCATTTCCAATTGTTCTAGTGTTTCATTTAAGGCCAATATTTCTTTATTGATTTTCTGTTTGGATGAATGATCTAGAGCTGTCAGTGGTGTATTGAGGTCTCCAGGTATGATTGTATTTCTGTCAGTTTTTGTTTTTAGGTCAGTCAGTAGCTGACATATATTTTGGTGCTCCTTTGGTGCATATATATTAAGAAATGTTATGTCTTCTTGATTTAATGTCCCTTTTATCATTATGGCATGAGTGTTTTTGTCTCTGATTACCTTTGCTGTCTTGAAGTCAGCATTGTTAGATATGAGTATTGCTACACCTGCTTTTTTTTGGATGTTATTTGCTTGAGGTATTGTTTTCCAACCTTTCACTTTGAATTTGTTTTTATCCTTGTAGCTTGGATGTGTTTCTTGTAGGCAGCATACAGTTGGATTTTCTTTTTTAATCCATTCTGCTACTCTGTATCTTTTTATTGGTGAGTTCAATCCATTTACGTTTAGTGTAATTATTGACATTTGAGGGTTTCCTATTGCCATTTTATATATTGCTTTGTGATAGGTTTGTATCTTGTTTGGTTCTTCTCTTTTATTTTTCTGTCATTTGTTTTTGTTTGGTTGTAATCCATACTTCTTTTCTCTGTTACTTTTTTTTTCATGCCATGTACTTCTGTGTTGGTTTTTTTAGGGGTGGTTACCATTAAGCAATGGAAAGCATACATATCATGTTCATTGTAATACATTATCTCATGAGTGCTTCTGCAGTCCATCCTCCTTTGCTACTGTTAATCTTTGTCCTCTCGCCTTTTTTGTTTCTTTTTTACAGATTAATCTTGTCTTTATTTTGATCTTGATGGAGCTTTTACTTATCGTTTTGTTTTCTTTCGTTCTTTGTGTCTGGTTGGAAAACCCCCTTTAGTATTTCCTGAAGTGGGGGTTTTCTGGTGATAAATTCCCTCATCTTTTTTGTATCTGTGAATGTTTTTATTTCTCCTTTGTATTTGAAGGATAGCTTTGATGGGTATAGTATTCTTGGCTGCAAGTTCGTCTCTTTCAGAACTATAAATATTGAGGTCCACTTTCTTCTAGCTTGTAGAGTTTCTGCTGAGAAATTTGTTGATAATCTAATGGGCCTTCCTTTATATGTTGTATTCTTCTTTTCCCTGGCCACATTGAGAATTTTTTCTTTGTCATTGGTTTGTGCCAGTTTCATATGATGTGCCTTGGAGTAAGTTTGTTAGGGTTAAGATAACTTGGTGTTCTGTTTGCTTCTTAAATTCGAGGCTTTAGTTCTTTCCACAGGCTTGGGAAGTTCTTGTCTATTATTTGTTTGAATATGTTCTCCATTCCATTTTCTCTCTCTTCTCCTTCTGATATACCCATTATTCTTATGTTGCTCTTTCTGATGGAGTCAGACAATTTCTGTAGGGCTATCTCATTTTTTTAAATTTGTGAGTCTCTCTCCTCTTCTCTCTGTAGTGCCTCTAGTTGCCTGTCTTCTATGTCACTAATTCTCTCCTCTATCTGGCCTGTTCAATTGGCTAAGCTTGTTACCTCATTTTTCAGTTCATGAATTGAGTTTTTCATCTCTGTTTGATTTGTTTTCACAGTTTCAGTTTCCTTGGTGAAGTATTCTTTCTGTTCATTGAATTGTTTTTTGAGCACCCTAAATTGCCTTTCTGTGCTTTCTTGTATATCCCTGAGTATTTTTAGCACTTCAATTTTAAATTCTCTGTCAGTTAACTCCAAAGTTTCTAAGCTAGTGAAATTTTTTTGTATAGATTTTTTCTCATCTATCTGGGATACATCACTGCCTTTTGTATCCATATTTAATTTCTTTTTTTAATGGCATTTGATAGTGGTATTATTAATAACACTAATAAGAGTTGATAAAAAATTTTTTTTTGAGAAAATACAGTAAAAAACAGAAAATTCTATTGTGCTAAGTGGAACAAAAATATATAGAATGAAGAGCCTGGGTTGAGGGGGAGTGACAAAAAGGCAAAAAATAATGGAAGAACCCACAAAATGCCACAAGGAAAAAATTTGTATCAAGAATAAAATAATTTGTTTGTGGGTGAGATTTGAATGAGAGAAACAGCGAAAGAGAAAAGAGGAAACAAAAAGAGAGAGAGAAAAAAAATTGAGTTGTTTTTTGGAATGTAACACTCATAGAAAAAAAAAGAATTACCGCCTGACCTGTGGTGGCGCAGTGGATAAAGCGTCGACCTGGAAATGCTGAGGTCGCCGGTTCGAAACCCTGGGCTTGCCTGGTCAAGGCACATATGGGAGTTGATGCTTCCAGCTCCTCCCCCCTATCTCTCTCTCCTCTCTGTCTCTCTCTCTCTCCTCTCTAAAATGAATAATAAATAAAGAATAAAAAAATGAATAAATAAATAAATAAAAAAAAAATAAAAAAAAAAGATAAAAAAAAAAACTTAAAAAAAAAAAAAAAGAATTACCCATATAACACCTATGGATAATAATGCTCAAAATGAAAAGAAAAAAATAAAATGGAAAGAGGATAAAATGACCAAGGTGGAAGGAAAAAAAAGATAAAAAATACAAGAAAAAAATGGAAAAAGTTATAAAGACTGTGGATTTTTTCTGGTTTTGAGAAGTTATCTTCTTTTTTTTTCTTTCTTCTCTCTCTTTTTGGCTGGTGGTGCTGGACCCCAGGTTCTGCCCCTGTGGCACACTTAGGAAGAGATTTGCTGTTGTGTCGCTATGGTGATGACATGAACTAGGCCTCAGTCCCTTTGGTAGGTGGGGCTTGTCAGTGTTTGCAGGCTCCGACAATGGGAGAGTCTGTTTTCCCTGAGCCTCTCCCAAAATCTCTCCTTCCTGAACCAGCAGCCTGGGACCCAGCTGTGAAGTTGCCCCAGCCACTGCCTGGAGAGCAAGAGGCTCTAAGAGCTGCCAAATCCCCCCTCTATCCCCACTCAATGCAAGTTTCTGGGTAAGGCTTTGCCAGCCAGAGCCGCCATTGTAATCAGGCAGGGTGGGGGGTCGATTGCCTTTCAGGTGTCTTTCTATGATCCTCCAGGCATGTCTAGTATGCCTCAACACTCCACAGGTCTGCTCTCCAGAGGCTGTCTGCAAGCTGCCTGTGTGCCCTTCCCCCCACCACTTCTGCAGTTCTCTTCCCCAGGAGTGTGCTTTGTTAGCCTGTATGGCTGGTGGAGGTGCTGTGCCCAGACAGGTCTGGGTGTAGGGAAGCCAACTTTTGTGTACTTCCTGCGCACTGTTGTTTGGGAAGCCAGGATTATTCAGAAACTCTGGTCACTGCCCACACAAAGGGTCACTACTGACTGTCTCTGACCCTGCCCCTCTGTCCGGGAATTCAGGCACCCCCGCCCCAAGCACCAGGTAGATCCACTTGCACATTGCCTGTGCTTACCGACCGGGATACCAGGAGTAAACAAGGCAACTGCTCGCCCACCTCTGCCGGGGTCTGCTGCTGGCATTAGCTCTGTGTGAGCTGAGCTGCAGGCACACTCTCTCCTCAGCTTGAATGTCTCTGCTCTAGCCCAGCTTTTTCCGCGCCCCCAGCCCTCGCTTTCTCTCAGTTCCAAGTGAAAGCAGCCCTTTCTCAGGTCAGTGAGGAAAGCAGAATACTCTATTCTCCATCTTATTTCCTTCAGAGTGGGTTATATATTCAGCCAACTTTTCACGTAATCATACCTTTGTTTGATGTATGTGTATTTCAGATGCTCCTGAGATTGTTTTTCTGTCTCTAGTTGTTGAATTTGTTGAAGTTTCAGGGAGAGGTATCAGGAGCACTTTTCACAGTGCCATTTCTCTGATGTCACTCTTCATCAATTAGTTTTAAAACAACAATATTAAGCCCTACACATTGATGCAAATAAAATATATTTTATAAAAATAGCTATATTTTCCAAAATAAAATAGATCTAATAAGAAGTTCTTTTACATTTTTGTAAATGTCTTTATTTTGGCTTAATTGAAGTCACTGGATTCCCATATTTGCTTCTGTATTCAAACTGTTGCAATATTTTGTTTGGATTGAAGTAGTTGGAAAATGGAGGAGTATTTTAGTAACTTTTTAATGATAACATAGATGTTATTCTTTGAAAGCACACCAAAACTTGATAAGTGGTAGTTTCTTAAAATTTAGTTGTGACTTGTGATGGTGCTGTAGATAAAGTGTCAACTGGAGATACTGAGGTCACTGGTTCGAAACTCTTGGCTCACCTGGTCAAGGCATATATGAGAAGCAACTACTAGGAGTTGATGCTTCTGCTCCTCTCTCTCTCTTTCAAATCAATAAATAAACATCTTAAAATATTTTAAAATATCGCCTGGCCTATGGTGGTGCAGTGGATCTGGAATGCTGAGGTCACCAGTTCGGATCCCCGGGTTTGCCTGATCAAGGCACATACAACAAACAACCAATGAACAGCTTGAGTGAAACAACTATTTCTTATTCCCAATAAATCAATAAATAAAATTAAAAAAAAAGTAGTTGCAATGTAGAATTTGAAATCATAACAAATTTGTCAAACTCTTGCACTTTGATGAATCTTTCACTCATACATAACTCTGTCACATTATGCATTCTTCACATGGAAAATACTAGCATATCAAATTATGCAGATCTTCTGAATATTGACACATCTTATCAGGCATAAAAACCCACTTTTGTTATCTTCACCATTGATTGCATCAGAACATCCTTAAGTATTGGGAAGCTGTTAAGCTCACAGTAGCAGATACAAGTTATCCAAAATTCTAATTTTCGCTTAAAAGCTCAAATTTCATCACTGTCAACCAACACTGTCAGTTGTTCTCCTTGAAATGACAGGCTCACTTAATTTATGTTTGAGAAAGTGTGCCAGATACCAGGTCAAAATAATCATAGTGTGTCTGTCAGTTCTTTCAAGTAAAAGTGGTGTTTTAAGAAAAAACTGTTAGTTCAGCTCAGAACTCAAACAGTTGCACAAGTACTTTCCCCTGGGGCAACCATCCTACTTTGGTATGTAGAAGAAATGTTTTATTTCAATTTGTCACATAGAATAAGAAAATATGCACAATTAAGATTGAGATTTAATACAATTAATGATTTCAAGTAAAAGTGGCTTTTCCCCACCATCTGTCTATCCATCCTTTTTGTTTGTTTTTTACTGTGAGTGCATGATAATAAAAAATACAATGACTACTAGCACAGTTGGGTGTCACTTTTTCTTTTAAGATTTTATTTATTGATTTTATAGAGGGAGAAGTATCAACTCATAGTTGCTTCATTATAGTTGTTCATCAAGTGCTTGTCATATGTGTCTTGATAAAGCAAGCCAAGGGTTTTGAATTGGTGACCTCAGCATTCTAGGTCAACACTTTATCTACTGTACCATCACAGGTCAGGCTGGTGACGTTTTTTGATTTGTGTTAAGTAGTTAGCATTTTTACCCACCTTTGCTTTAATGCCATCAGTGCAAATGTAATTATTGAAAAATGCAAAGGAAATCTTAATAATATAAATTTTTTTTACCTTGTAGATCCCGTGAAAGGATCTTGAGATCCCTTCATGTTTTCAGACCACACTTTAAGAACTGTTGAGTTACACATTTCTTCTCCTTTTTCTTCTTAATAAAAAAGAAAACGACAACTAACCAACCAAACAAACAAAAATCTCCCACCAATTTCAGTGAGGTAGAAATGACATACAATAAACTGCACCTAGGGAAAATCTTGAATTCTATCCTGTAAGGCACACTGTGTATGGTAGCACTTATCGCAGGCCTACTATGCATTCCATGCCTTAGACTTGGAATTGGCTATTTCTCCAAAAAATCTTGCTTTCATTTAGTGAGGGATGGTATTTAGAACACAAAATCTGGGTACTAATGCTCATTGACACTGGTTTAAGATTGCTTCAAAGTCTTTGAGTGGTTAGAACTAAGAGATAGATTAATAGATTGATAAGTAGAAGGTGTAGAGGAGGAAAAGAATATTCCCTCTACCTTCTAAGTTCTTGGCTAAGACTCCTGTAAATACAGACAAATTTAACAAGAGAAGAACAAACAAAAGTTTATTAACACGTATATGTTATACATGGCACTTATCTGTGAAAAAGTGAGTAACTCTCAAAGGTGGTTAAGAACTCCAGCTTTAATACCATTTTCTGTTAAAAACAAAAGTCCTAGCGTGCGGAGGACCCGGGTTCGATTCCCGGCCAGGGCACATGGGAGAAGCGCCCATTTGCTTCTCCACCCCTCCGCTGCGCCTTCCTCTCTATCTCTCTCTTCCCCTCCCACAGCCAAGGCTCCATTGGAGCAAAGATGGCCCGGGCGCTGGGGATGGCTCTGTGGCCTCTGCCCCAGCCGCTAGAGTGGCTCTGGTCGCAACATGGCGACACCCAGGAGGGTCGCAACATGGCGATGCCCAGGATGGGCAGAGCATCGCCCCCTGGTGGGCAGAGCGTCGCCCCTGGTGGGCGTGCCGGGTGGATCCCGGTCGGGCGCATGCGGGAGTCTGTCTGACTGTCTCTCCCTGTTTCCAGCTTCAGAAAAATGCAAAAAAAAAAAAAAAAACAAACAAAAAAAACCCAAAAAACAAAAAACAAAAGAAAGAGCCCTGGCCGGTTGGCTCAGCGGTAGAGTGTCGGCCTGGTGTGCAGAAGCCCCGGGTTCAATTCCCAGCCAGGGCACATAGGAGAAGCACCCATTTGCTTCTCCACCCCCCCTTCCTCTCTGTCTCTCTCTTCCCCTCCCGCAGCCAAGGCTTCATTGGAGCAAAGATGGCCCGGGCGCTGGGGATGGCTCCTTGGCCTCTGCCCGAGGCGCTAGAGTGGCTCTGGTCGCAGCAGAGTGACGCCCCGGAGGGGCAGAGCATGGCTCCCTGGTGGGCAGAGCGTCGCCCCTGGTGGGCGTGCCGGGTGGATCCCTGTCGGGTGCATGCGGGAGTCTGTCTGACTGTCTCTCCCCGTTTCCAGCTTCAGAAAAATACAAAAACAAACAAACAAACAAAAAAAAACAAAAGAAAGAAACGTGTGAGGAAGAACAGTTATGGAGAGGATACCAGGAAAAGCATGGTAAACGAGTACAGTTTGTTATGCAGCTTTAAATTGGTATTTTCTCTACTGATAAGGGTCTAACATTGTCTGCAGGGTTAACTGTGGTCCTTCTTGGTAGAGAGAAGAGGAGGTACACCTTTGCAAAATTATAAAGGATGGTGTATTCTACTACCCTTTGATAGATACAAACATTTATATATTTTTAAAAAAGATTTGCTTAAATATCCATAAAACAAATATTTATTGAATGTTTACTATGTGCACTGAGAATTCAGCAGTGAAAAAACAATAAAATGAAAACACAGACAACATCTCTGCTTTCATGAAACTTATAATCTAGTAGTAAGAGAAAGACTATAAACAAATATATGTATGGTATATTGATGACTATAAGTGCTATGGTGAGAAATAAAGGATATAAGAAATATATGAGGACCTGAGAATTATTTATATAAGTTGATCAAGAGAGGCGTAATTGCCAAGTTATATTATTCAACCATTTATTCAATTTATTAATTCATTTCTTAATATTATTTAATGTACTCCTGACAGGTGCTGACAAGTCTGATAGTTTAGTAAACAACTATGGTCATGTTTGCAAGAAATAATTCTGTTTAATGATGATTCTTAACATTTTTGGTAACAAAGTCACCATTTAGATTTTCTTAAGTTGAATTTATTTGGGTAACATTGGTTAATAAAACCATACAGGCTTTAAGTGTAGATGATATTGTGCTCAAGCTGGCCATCTCATGCTCAAGCTGGCAAGCCTGCGCTCAAGCCAGATGAGCCCCACTCAAGCTGGCAACCTCGGGATTTCTAACCTGGGATCTCAGCATCCCAGATCAACACTCTATTCATTGTACCACCACCAGTCAAGCTATATTACGTCTTTTATTTCATGCCTTTCTCTCTTATGCTGAAAATATTGGTACTGAACAATGGAACATAATTATTTATTTTCTTTCTATAATATATATGAAATAGTTTGTGAACATTCTTACATAATTAAAACCATGAAGTAAAGTTAATACCTGAGAGGGAGGGAGCAAGGATGTGTAAGCACAGAGAAGAAGGTCTAACGTAGTCCTTTTCAAGAATGTGTAAGGGAGTTTGCTGGGATTTCTAGCTGGATTGTCTGGCAGTGTTAACTCCTTATTTGAGATTTGTGGTCAGAAATGTAATGTGACAACAATCAGCATGGTTGTATAACTTTTTGCAATCATGGAAACTGCTCACATGCAGTCATGAGGCATATGTAGGGGTCTAGTCAGCTTGGAGTTTTCCAGGCAAATGCAAAAAAGAAAGACAGGGGCAGGGCAGTTAAGGGCACTTTTATGGGAGTAGTGCTGGATCGTGGAATTTAAAAGGAGGACTGTGAACACCTGAGAACAGTGATGAAAGTAAAGAAATAGGCCAATGGATTCAAGATCATCATGAGGCAGAAATAGCTAGAGTAGGGGATCTAGAGTTGATAAGTTTGAAGGATAAGAATAAGAGGGAATGGTCAAAGGATGGGATGCTTTGAAAACACTATTTTGAAGTGGAAAAAGCTGCACAGAATGACATGTCAGAGAGACTGAGAATTCAGTAGATCTAGGACATTGGAACAACAAATGAGCAGAAATATGTTTTTCTCAAGAATCCTCAGAGCTGCCCTGGCTGGGTGGCTCAGCTGGTTAAGAGGGTCGTCCTAACATGCTGAGGTTGCAGGTTCAATCCCCGGTCAGGGTATATATAAGAATCAATCAATGATGGTGTGATGGTGGAGCAACAAATCAATGTTTCTCTCTCTCTCTCTGTTTGTCTTTCTCTAATAATCAATAAATTAAAAAAGAGGAGAATAGAGGTGGGATTTTAGGTATTTTATACATGAGATGGCATTTGAGTCATCTTAATTTAAATACCATTGTATGGAGTATTTAGAAGCTGGAGGACTCACCTGACAAGTTGATGCTTCTTATCTCTCTCCTTTCCTGTCTGTCTGTCTGTCTCTGACTAAAAAAAAAAAAAAAAAAAGGCAAGACTTTGAAATGAGCCTAATACAGCAAAATCAAACTATCAGAATAAAGGGTAATTGGGAGAGATGTTAATCCCCACTTTGTTGAAAGAATTTTTGGAGATATTGGGAAAGACATCAAGTTCTCCATGTGTATAGGATGGGACAATAAGCCGTTTTAATAAAAATAGTTTTCATCACATTGTAAATGTTTTCTTGCTTAAAAAAATTCTTACGTTATTGCTTATTTTTAAAATTAACTTTATTTTTTGAACAGGTATTACATACACATGGTATAAAATTTTGGAAAATTTTAAAAATGTGTACAGTGAAAAATAAGCACCCTTCTTTCCTAATTGCCTAGCTATTCAGGCCTCATTATTGTCAATTTATTGAGTATCCTTCAAGAGATATTTCAAGCATTTTTATAAACATGTAAGTTTATATATTATTTTTTTCTCACACAAATGGTAACATACTTTATATAATTATCTGCACATCTTTATTTTCCACATAATGATATATCCTGGGTATATCTTTTCATATCTCCACAAATAGGATTTAAAAAAAGTTTTATCTACATATTGTAGGTATTTCATGGTCAGAAGTATCATTACTTCTTTAATCCACTTTTTATTTATTTATTTTTATTTTTTATTTATTTTTATTTTTTCTGAAGCTGGAAACGGGGAGAGACAGTCAGACAGACTCCTGCATGCGCCCGACCGGGATCCACCCGGCACGCCCACCAGGGGGCGATGCTCTGCCCCTCCGGGGCGTCGCTCTGCCGTGACCAGAGCCACTCTAGCGCCTGGGGCAGAGGCCAAGGAGCCATCCCCAGCGCCCAGGCCATCTTTGCTCCAATGGAGCCTTGGCTGCTGGAGGGGAAGAGAGAGACAGAGAGGAAGGAGGGGGGCGGGGTGGAGAAGCAAATGGGCGCTTCTCCTATGTGCCCTGGCTGGGAATCGAACTCGGGTCCCCTGCACGCCAGGCCGACGTTCTACCGCTGAGCCAACCGGCCAGGGCCTAATCCACTTTTTTGAGAGAGAAGAAGGGAGATCTTTCCCTCCTCCCTCCCTCCCCCCTCCCCCCCTCCCCCCCTCCCCCCCTCCCCTCCCCCCTCCCCCCTCCCTCCCCCCCTCCCTCCCTCCCTCCCTCCCTCCCTCCCTTCCTTCCTTCCTTCCTTCCTTCCTTCCTTCCTTCCTTCCTTCCTTCCTTCCTTCCTTCCTTCCTCTTTCTTTTCTTTTTGGGACAGAGACAGAGAGAGAGTCAGAGAGAGGGACAGATAAGCAGGAATGGAAAAGAGATGAGAAGCATCAATTCTTCATTGCGTCTCCTTTTAATTGTTCATTGACTGCTTTCTCATATACACCTTGAGGGCGGTGGGGGTAGGGTGGGCTACAGCAGAATGAGTAACCCCTTGCTTAAGCCAGTGACCTTGGGCTTCAAGCCAGTGACCTTTGGGCTCAATCCAGCGACCATGGGGTCATGTCTATTGATCCCATGTTCAAGCTGGTGACCCTGTGCTCAAGCTGGAGAGCCTGCACTCAAGCTGGATGAGCCCTCACTCAAGCTGGCGACCTCAGGGTTTCGAACCTGGGTCCTCCACATCCCAATTTGATGCTCTATCCACTGTGCCACTGTCTGGTCAGGCCCTTTCTTTCTTTTCCTTCCTTCCTTCCTTCCTTCCTTCCTTCCTTCCTTCCTTCCTTCCTTCCTTCCTTCCTTCCTTCCTTCCTTCCTTCCTTCCTTCTTCCCTCCCTTCCTCCCTCCCTCCCTCCTTCTTTTCCTCCCTTCCTCCCTCCCTCCCTCCTTCTTTTCCTTCCTTCCTTCCTTCCTTCCTTCCTTCCTTCCTTCCTTCCTTCCTTCCTTCCTTCCTTCCTTCCTTCCTCCCTCCTTTCTTTTCTTTCTTTCTTTCTTTCTTTCTTTCTTTCTTTCTTTCTTTCTTTCTTTCTTTCTTTCTTTCTTTCTTTCTTTCTCACTATCTCTTTCTTTCTCTCTCTCTTTCTTTCTTTTGAAAAAAAAGAGTGAGAGAGACAGGAAGAGGAGAGAGAGGGTAAGAAGTATTAACTCATAGTTGCTTTCACTTTAGTTGTGCATTGAGCTCCTTGTACATGTCTTGACTGGAACTGTGCCAGTGTTCCCTTGCTGAAGCCAGCAACCTTGGGCTTTTCATGCCAGCGACCTTTGGGTTCAAATTGGTGAGCTTTGGGATCATGTGGATGATTCCACTCAAGCTAGAGAGAGACCCCATCCATGCCAGTTACTTTGGGGTTCTGGGTCAACACTTGATCCATTGTGCTTCCACTGATCAGGCTCTTTAATCCTTTTTAAAGGAAACTGAAAGTTTCTGATAATTTGCTTATAAATAAAGCTATAATAAACATTTTTATACTTGAACAATTTTGAAAATGTGCTAATGTGCTAAGAGTAGAATTGGTAGGTCAAATATTTTAATAGGTATTATCAAATTACCCTTTTTGTAGGTTGTACCAATTTGTACTTTCTACTAGCTAATATTAATCTTGAACAACAGATTCACCCTAAATCATTGAACGATTTGGGGTCTGACAGGCAGCTGAATTTTGGGTTACATACAATTAACCTGTCTGTTCAGCGTGGCTTTGGGACATTTAATGCCTGTGGCTGCCCTTGTAGGTCATACTAGGTGGGCACTGCATATCTTGGCATGCTGTTCATTTGTTTCTTTTGCTAGTTTCTTACTTTCTCTTCATCCTTTAAGTTTATTTCTTTCTTGCTTTGTGTACTTTCCTGGGTGATTTGCTTCTTTCTATGGCTTCATGTTTAACATATGCCTTCCAGATCTATGCCTTCAGATGCAGCTCTGCATACTCTTTGTTCCTATTTGCATACTACTGCATGCACTCTAGCAGTGGTGGTCAACCTGGTCCCTACCACCCACTAGTGGGCATTCCAGCTTTTATGGTGGGCGGTAGCGGAGCAACCAAAGTATAAATAAAAAGATAGGTTTAACTATAGTAAGTTGTTTCATAAAGATTTATTCTGCCAAACAGTGAAAATCCGACATAAAATACTTGGTAAGTAATTATTATTATATGCTTTAACTTGCTGTAACTCTGCTTTATAAAGTTACTTCCCTACTTTATAAATCACCATTACTGTGGAATCGGTGGGCGGTTAGAAAATTTTACTACTAACAGAGATACAAAAGTGGGCGGTAGGTATGAAAAGGTTGACTACCTTTGCACTCTAGGAAAGTCCAGGACAGAGACCAGGGAAAATCTTGGTGTATTTGAGGGAAAGTGAAAAGAAGGTTCTATGTTCTGTGAGAATGCAGTGGTGGTATAAGCATCAAGATAAGCCAAGGACTGGTCAAGACTGAACAGCAACAGTTGTCATAGTTTGCTATCTTTGTTTTGTAAAGGAGAATGAAACACATGACCCTCAAGGTCTTTGCTGGAAAAGAGAAATAAAAGTAGACTTGATCACTGCCAGAGCTTTGTGATGCGCCTTTTGTGCTCCAGTTCTTCCTTTAAAATCCATCTTCCAGCACACTGGGAGTGAGAGTTATCTTTCAAACATATGAATCTTACCCCCAGCTTGCATGTCTTGCCTTTGTGGCTTCCACAATAAAATCTAAGTGATTTAGCACAAGGATGTTAGACATCCGGAATCCTGCCTTCACTCCGAGCTACATGTTTTTCCCATTCTCTCCTCCCACTTGCTTCCAGCTGCCCTGATCCTTGAGTGCAGCAGCTACCCTGGACTTCTTACTGTTTGACACCTCCTTTTCCTTCCTGATTTACTTATTGAGCAGAAGTCTGGTTAAAGGGTAACCTCTTTTATGAATTCTTTTCTACTCTGCATCATAAAGAATCTTTGAAACAGAGATAATCACTCTCTGCACTGCCAGGGAAGTGAGTCAGTGCACCCTTCTGTTACTGTACTCATTACATTACACTAAACTACCTAGTCATCGAACTAGGTCTATGCGCTCCTGTGAGGGCAGGGTTCATGTGTCCTAGTCATCTTTATAGTCCCAACAACTCACAATGCCTGGTACTATTTTCTGACTCAACGAGACCCACAGTCCAGAGAAGCATATGTAGTTTGAGGCAAATCCTTTGCTCTCACCTAGGATCAGCATTCTTTATCTGTAAAAATGGTGCCTCCCTTTCTGAAAATTATAATCTTAAAATGATAGATGTGTCTCAACTCTTAACATTAAAAAATTAAGAAGTATTACTTTTACTCTTTAATGACTAAAATCACACTTCATTGATATAAAATCTAGTGGCGGCCAGCTTCCTTTTCTTAGCCTGGCTTGCCACTTCAGGCTCGCTGCATTGCTGAGCATCAGATATAGATCTGCTATCCATAATCAAAGAATCTGATGCAATTGCATTATTTATTTGAGGCAGACGTCTTCAATGGAGATAAATGGTTGTCTTATATTTTTCTGGTATTTTCCGCCTTAAATTCTTTTTCTGGCTTTATTAAAGTATGATTGGCAAATAAAAATGGTCTATATTTAGGCCATACTAAATGTTTTTTTTGGGAAAAGTTTTTTTATTGTGGTAAAATATGCATAACATAAAATTTATCATCTTAACCATTTTTAAGTGTTCTTTTTAAATAACTCAAGAATATCATTCCAATTCTCCCCCCAAACAATCAATAATATACTGAATATCTATTTATATCAACATGTAGATTTCCCCATAGCCAGTGGAAATCTGCATATTGTCCAAGAGGTTAATCACTTAAATTGAACAAATATATCATATTTCAGACCATTTTAAAAAAGATTTTATTTATTGATTTTAGAAAGAGAGGAGAAAGAGAGAGAAAGGGTGAGTGGGGAGAGGAGCAGGAAGCATCAACTTGTAGTAGTTGCTTCTCATATGTGCCTTGACTGGGCACTGGGATTTTGAACCAGGGACCTCAGCATTCCAGCTTGATACTCTATCCATTGTGCCACCACAGGTCAAACTAGACCATTTTGCTATGAGAACATAGTGACAAGTACAACTAAACCTTTATGAAGGCTTGAGCCTTTTTTTGAAGGAGGGTGCTAATGAAAGCAAAGATAATTGTTTTGGTGAGGAATGGATTCTGTGTTTATTTTAAAATTTTTTATTGGCCTGACCTGTGGTGGTGCAGTGGATATAGTGTCAAGCTGGGATGCTGAGGTCGCCGGTTCAAGGCTCTGGGGTTGCCTGGTCAAGGCACATGTGAGAAGCAACTACAAGTTGTTCCCCGCTCCTCTCCCCTGCCTTTCTCTCTCTCTCTCTCCTTTCTCTAAAAATCAATAAATGAAATCTTTAAAATTTTTTTATTGTATTTATTGGGGTGACATTTATTAATGAAATTATACTGATTTTAAATGTATAATTCTATAATACATGAGCTGTATATTGCATTGTGTGTTCACCACCCAAAGTCAATGCTCCTTGAAAAATTAATTTTAAAATGTGTGGGAATAATTTGAACTTTAATTGGGTTTTAGAAATCAGCTTTCAGCTTCTTTCTTTGATTTATAGTCCCAGTTTCTGAATGTACATCTAGACTGGTAGAAAAGAGTAAATGTAATAATTTATTCATGATGTCTTGAGTTTCTGATTTCTCTCTTACCTGGCATAACTCAAATTTCAGAAAACATTATCTTCATAATCAGTCTTATTTCTCCGGAGAAGCCACGTTCTTCAGAGTGAAAACAGCTTTAATAGACAAGAGTCAATGATCAGATCTGAGAATGCATTCCATTGTACAAATGTTCTTGCTCTCTTTCTGAAGTGCTGGCATGCGGTTCAAGTTTAAGCAAGGCAGATTTCTTCTCATTTTGTAGCTGAGGGATATTAGAATAGACCAGTTCAGCTGTTTTTGTATAAAATAATTTTTAAAAAATCCTGGTGACCTTTTTCTGCCCTCAAATAACTTTAAGAACAGTTGGACATAAAACCTTCAAACTTTACATATTCATAGCTCTCTGAGGAATACAATTATTGTTAGTTTGAGAAAAAGATTAGTATTTTTTGAGTTGGAAAGCTCTAATATTACATGTTTGCACATGCTTGGTATGTAACTCTTAGTCTGTTGATGAAAATTGATATGAGACTTTTATAGCATATGTGTAGATGCTGGTTTTTTACTTTATTTATCATGTCAGAGAACTTACAAAGACATATGGAATTTATGCTCTAACCTTTATATTGAAATTAAAACTTTACATCTGCTCAGCTATATAAAAACACAGATCTTACTACAACATAGCAGAAGTCATGTAGAAAACCTTACGATGGTGACCCCAAAGACCTAAACTCAGCTGTCTGTGTTCACGTCCCACCATCGGAGAACTAAGTGTTCTGGCATTCCATGGCAAAGGATTGTTTTTGTTTTTAGTTTTTATGGAGACTCTATAAAAGATTTTCACACACCTTCTGGATAGAGCCCGAAGCAAAGACTGTGGATTGCTAGTGTGGTCAAGTTCTTGACATCTAGGGTTTAAAATGGACTTTTTTTCAGCGTTCCATCTAGAACACGGAAGGGAGTTAATTCCTTAGTGCCTCGTACATAACCCCCTGAATGTTTGGCTACCACCCAAAATGCAAGCCCTTTGTATCATCTTCTCCTCTGGTTTAAGTTCCATATTGTTCTACATTCCCTGTTCCCCATTCATCTTCCAACTGCTGTACTCTGATCTCTGGAATTTCTTCCATCATAAGCAAACCCCACTGAGTCCCAAGCCTCTTTGCAGAGTATCCTCCACTTCCTTAAAAAACCACTGTTTGTTCTTACTACACCCCTTACAGTTGCTGGCAGCATTATTTTCCTTGTAGTCTCTATCCCTGTAAAAAAAACTTCTTAACAGCAAATAATAAAATAAAAACTCCCTCTGATTCCCAACTGGAAGATAAACATTGTTATATTTTTGGGTTTATCTTTCACAACCTGTCGTGATTATACTATTACATGTATTTTCCACCCACATAACTATATATTGTAAGTTTCTTTTAAAAAGCTGACTGTGAATTATTTCAAATACTTAGAGAAAAGTAGAGAAAAATATAAGGAGCTCCTGCATATACACTGTCAGGTTTGTGAATTTTAGTAGATGGCATACTGGGTAACTCCTGCTTACTCCTCCAGAGTCATTCCCTCCTCTCTGGCATCCTGCAGAACGCCCCAGGTGGCGGCTAGCATGGACTGAGCCACTGCCTTGCTCTCTGGCTTCCAGATGATTTGGCTCCTGAGAAGAACCAGCAGGAAGAGACTGAAATGTGGGAAGTGAATGTGGTTAGGGCACTTATTTCTTCCTCTCTCCAGCTCCATCCATAGCAGGTTGCTGCTTGTTGGCTGAATTCTTTTACTAAAAAGCTTGGTTCCTAGCCTGACCTGTGGTGGCGCAGTGGATAAAGCGTCAACCTAGAATGCTGAGGTCGCTGGTTCGAAACCCTGGGCTTGCCTGGTCAAGGCACATATGGGAGTTGATGCTTCCAGCTCCTCCCCCCCTTTTCTCTCTCTCTGTCTGTCTCTCTCTCTTCTCTCTCTCTCTCTCTCCCCTTTCTAAAATGAATAAATAAAAAAATTAAAAAAAAAAAAAAGCTTGGTTCCTATATGTCAGCTGTCTCAATGTAGTTACTTTCTTTTTGGGTTCTAATAACTTCTTCATGTCTAGGGATGAAAGCTCTCTGGTGTGAATAACCCCTGGATGCTATTTCCCTAAAGGCTGTTTACAGCTAGTATGGGTTCAATTAGGCTCCTTCTCAAATTCATATCTTGAAATCCTAACTCAAGTATCTCAAAATATGACCTTATTTTTACAGAAGGAATAAAATTAAAGTGAAGCTATTAGGGTGGGTTCTACGCTGGTGTCCTCAAAGGGAAATATTTGGACACAAACACATAGAGGGAATGTGATGTGAAGACACAGGGAAAGGAAAGCCATCCACAAGACAAGGAGAAAGGCCAGGAACACATTCTTCCCTCACAGTTCTCAGAAGAAATCAACCCTGCTGACATCTTGATTTTGAACTTCCAGCCCCCAGAACTGTATGACAATAACATTCTGTTGTTTAAGTTGTCCAAGTCTGTGGTACTTTGTAACAGTGGCCATAGCAAACTGATACAACTTTAAAAATAGTCCATTCATTTAACAATATTTAATTATCCAGTGTGTGATGTCTGTTTCCTGTTGGAACCAAACTGATCTGGATTTCAATCTCTCTATGCCTTATTTGTCTCAGATTTTTTTTCTGTTAAGAAATTGAACATTGCAGATCCAGGAACCACTTTCTTGTCAATATAGTGTTTGCACAACACACTGAGCATATTTAGGAAGTGTGATCTATAATACTCCTCTAATATCAGCCTGTGTCTAGGCTATTTTTACCCTCATGGAGAAGGTAGGATTTCTCCGGAGTTGTCTGTCACTTTGGCCAGACTCATCCTTGAAATTCATCCATCCAGAATCATCCATTATGTGGTAACAGTGCAACTACTCCTGGGTATATGAATGTTTTAATCACTCCCAAATTAGACCAATAAGCAATTGTTGCATTACTGACAACCATCACATCTGTTTTGAGGAAATCTCCTTTTGTAAAGAGATATGTTTGCCTGACTGGTGGTGGTTGTGCAATATTGAAACCTGGAGGTCACTGGCTCTGAGCACAGGCTCATCAGTGTGGGATTGCTAGCTTGAGCGGGGGATAATCCACATGATTTCAAAGCTCACCATCTTGAGCCCAAAGGTTGCTAATATAAAAAGTCCAAGGTCACTGGCTTGAGTAAGCGGACACTGGCACAATCCTGGTCAAGGCCTGTATGAGAAGTTCAATGTACAACTAACGTGATGCACCTACAAGTTGATGCTTCTCACCTTCTCTCTCTAACACTCTCTCTCTTTCTCTCTCTCAAAAAAAGAAAAGATATGTATGTTTTAGTGTTTTATCTCATGCCTTTTTATTTCTAAATTGGTCCTTCTTTATTTGTTCCCAATAACTCATTAAATCTGTTCTTAAAAGAAGAACACCACTGAAGAAGAGGAAACTCTTGTGTTACTGATTTTAAAAAAGGGGAAAAAATATAAAAATCTTTTCACTGGAAATACTTTATTAATAAATAATAAAAACCTTCTCTGTCAATTGAAATGGTAACAAGGTCAAAAGTAGTGAAATCAAGTTTCACGCTCACTTGTCTATCTTGGATAATTAGCAAAGCAAGTCTTTCAAACAGAATTAACTGAAGGAGAATGAACAGTTTCGGAACACAGGAATCTAACAGCCTTGGGGGACATCTAACTAGAAATTGATAAAATTCAATCTGCACACCATTTTGAGCTACTAAATGTGATTTGACTACAGGAAAGGGTGGCCTGGTATATCCCTCCCACCCTGTCCCCTTAAAACACCGTCATGAAAGCAGTGCTTGTCACTTAGGTTAGTATTTCACTGTGCTTTCAAGATAATATGCTGTCCATTTTTAAATAACATTTAACATGTTCATCTCCCTTTGACTGAACACTTACAGCAAAATTATTAGTCCTCATGGTTTACTTCAGACAGTATTTATGCTGCTTTCCCAAAGTTACTTTTATCTGTTGAGGAAAAAAAATCCTACTGTAGGATTTCCAACCTTTTAGGTTAACATCTGACTCTATTAGCTCCTGAAGAGAGGAACTATAAATAATCTTCCCATTTTACATTCTATGCTTTTAGCTAAAGCATTAATCACAGAGGTTTTTTTTCTCTGCCTCATGAGAAAAACCAGTCTTTTGGTTAGAAAATTTGTTTTACAAAATACGAGTTTTAGGGTACGCAGGAGTGGGGGTAGGCTATAGAAAGAAGGCTTTTCCTGGGTTTTATTAGTAGAAAACTTTGGGAACAAGTGGGCTTTTTTTCTTTCCAGAGCCAGATAATATCTCAGCCATCTCCCTAATAATAAATTTGGGTGGAGGGGAGTCATATGAACTCTTGCAGGTCAGAAGGGTGCCGCTTATTCATCATAGTAACAATGCACTGAGCCGGTCTGTGGACCTGAGCAGTTGATGGGGCTTCCAAAAAGCTCAATGTTTAAACCTGTGTAGGCAGTAATGTTAGAACAAAATCAAGGCTGATTAACTTCATTTTTTTTTTTTTAAAAAACATGGGCTTTCTCTGACATTCATATGCATACAATTTAGTTATTATTATTGTAACTTTTCTTGCTATTGAAGTGATAGGTGTTCTTAGATATATTTTATTCTGTAAATAAGTATTTTCTTTTTCTTATAAGGTGATCATTGGAGAGCAGTTTTTAACACAATTCTTGATTTCTCTCTCTTTTTTTCAAAAGGTGCTACATCACCTTAGGAATTAGCATGGCAGGGCTTGATGGTGCTAGTTCTGGTTGAACTGTTAATTCCCTATGTCATTTGCTTCTTGAACTAAGTTTATGCTAGGTCAGTAGCTCATTTCTGAGCCTTGAAAGCTGCTTGTTTGATTTGATTTTACCTTCTGATAAAATTTGCCTTTCAATTATGTTAATACTTCTATATGATTTTTGATTTGATTCAGGTTGGCTCAGACCTTTAAGAAATAATTTCAATTGACTTGGATTAACAGCAGTAATAATTTACTAAATGGGAGTGTTATTGATTCATATATAAGAATGTGGAAAAAAGTAAGCTTACAGTTGTATGTGAAACATAGTTTACTTTTGTATTATTGTTTATTAATTATTGTATTATTTTCCATATGAACAACTACAAACTTACTTCTACACCACCCTGGGTATTTTATTTTATTTTGGTGAGAGGAGGGGAGATAGTGAGGCAGACTCCCACATGTGCCCCAACCAGGATCCACCCGGCAACCCCATCTGGGGTCTATGCTCCAGTACCGAGCCATTTTTAGCACCTGAGACTGTCACACTCCTTCAGAGTTATACTCAGAGCCACACTGAACCAATCGAGCCACTGACTGTGGGGGGAAGAGGTGGGGGGATTGAGGGAAGAAGCAGCTGGTCACTTCTCCTGTGTGCCCTGGCTGGGATTGAACCCAGGATGTCCGTATGCTGGGCCAATGCTCTATCCACTGAGCCACCAGCCAGGGCCCACCCTGTGTATTTTAAAGTCTTCAATTTCTGTAATAGCTGTGAGAATAAAATAACTAAACTACCATACAAATTTTTCCTATGCTTTTAAAATTGTTTAATAAAACCAAAGAGTACATCAGATATTCTTTTTTTAAGATTTTATTTATTGATTTTAATCAATAAATAAAGGAGAGAGAGAGGAAAAGAGGGGTACAGCAGGGGGAAGTATCAACTTGTAGTAATTGCTTTTAGTATGTGCCTTGGCTGGGCAAGCCTATGGCTTCGAATGGGTGACTCAGCATTCTAAGTCAATACTTTATCCACTGTGCCACCACAGGCCAGGCACATCATATTTTTTTTTTTTACTTTTCATGGACCTTTAAGAACTTAATCACACTGTTTTAATTTCAGTATCTCTTTAATATTTTTTTTTCAGAGAGAGAGAGAGAGGGGGACAGGAAGAGAGGGAGATGAGAAGCATCAACTCTCAATTGTCATTTTAGTTGTTGGTTGATTGTTTTCTCATACATGCCTTGACTGGGAAGGGGGGCACAAGTACTAAAGCCAAGCCAGTGACCTTGGAATCTTGTTGATCCCACTCCTAAGCTAGCGACCTCAGGGTTTTGAACTTGGGTTCTCAGTGTCCCAGGCCAATGCTCTATCCACTGCACCACCGCCTGGTCAAGATCTCTTCAAACATTTTAAACATACTTATTTTAAATCCTCTGTTAAATAGTTTTACTAAAAACAGTTCTTGGGTATAACTGATAACTTCTATCTTATCTGTCCTCATAGTGGCTTATTTCCAGGATGGTTTCAGATTTTTTACTATAAAGCCATCTTTAGCAGTGGTTGTTTTGTTTTATGTGAGGGCCCTTGTATACTAGGTAGTTTTTAGTAGAATAAGCATATAATTTGGAAGCAATCTGGTTCTGACTTCAGGTTTAGTAAAGTTGCACTAAGTGTTCAACCTTAAACCTCAAGTATTTTATATCTGATGTTTCAACAGCAAAATGGGGATCATGCAGAATTGTTTCTGTGACAAATAAGGTACCAAGCACTAATTGACTCAATATATGGTACTTATTATTTGGATATATACTCCATAATTGGTAAAATCCATATTGAGCAGAGTTAAAAATGTCATATCCTCCAAGAGATCACCTTCTACTCTCAATCTAAATTATGTTTCCTTTTTATACCCGCTCATAAAGCTTTGTATTTTCTCTCCATAGCATTTTCTGCTGTTGGTAACTGCACATTGATTATTTCTGTGACTGTTTAACACAGCAGTTGCAAACTCGGTGCTGAGTGAAGGAGATTGCATGGGGATCAGGAAGAACTCCATTTCTCTAACCAGGGCACTTCCCACTTGAATCTGCAGTGTGTGTGTGTGTGTGTGTGTGTGTGTGTGTATTTTTTTTTGTAGTTGTTCTTTTGAGAGAGCAAGGGACTCAGTGCTATTGGATTTTCCAATTTTTTATATAATCTAGAACTTCTTATGGAAAATATCTTGGTTTTAAAATGTAGAAAAATAATTCAATTTAAAAAGACACTGTGTGGGCTAACAAAATTCATTCATGGGTCATAAGAGATCTGAAAGGTGTCAGTTTTGAATCTCTGGTTTATATCTGTCACCATAACTGGACTGTGTTATGTTCACTACTGTGTGTACAGTGCCTGGTACAGCAGAGGCACACAGTAGGCACTGAATAGTTATTGAAAGAAAAAGAAGGGAAGATGGAAGAAGGAAGGAAGGAAGGAAGGAAGGAAAAAAGAAAGCAGGAAAACAAAAGAAAGAAAGAAAGAAGAAGAAAGAAAAAGAAAGAAAAGAAGGAAGGAAGGAAGGAAGGAAGAAAGAAAGAAAGAAAGAAAGAAAGAAAGAAAGAAAGAAAGAAAGAAAGAAAGAAAAAGAAAGGACTGTAATTGTTTTCTTTTTCTCTCTGGATTAAATTATTTTGGAAAAATTGGCACTATTAGACATTCTGAGCAACTTGATGTATTTCATAATTAAGAATTCTAAGTGAGCCCTGGCCAGATAGCTTGGTTGGTTGGAGCATTGTTCTGAAGCACAGAGGTGGCTGTTTTGATACCCTGTGAGGACACGTAGAGGAACAGATTGATGTTCCCATGTCTCTCTCTCTCTATTCCTTCCTCTCTCGCTAAAATCAATAAACGTTAAAAAAAAAGAGAGGAAAGTTCTAAGTGAGTTAACATAAACAGAAAGAAAATGCATTCACTGTTTTCCTGTATAATTTTTAGAAAATATAGAATTATAAATTTTGCTGCTTTTATAACCAAATGTTAATAAAATAAAAATGTTTTAACTACTGCAGAAGCAAAATTTGCCATGTGCAAGTATTGTATTGAACAGACTATTGATTACTTATTGTCAAACCAATTTTTGTCTGCTGGAAAATAGAATTTAATCTTTGACCTCAAGTTTTATTGTGTGATGAGCCCACTAATATATTTGAACTGCGTATTTCCATTGTAGTATGATTTGTATACTGACTTGAACTCTGGAAGTCATTGCAGTTGTCATTTGGTTAAAAAAAAAAGAAATGGAAAAAAGGAGGCTTGAGGAGCTCAGAGGGGGAAACTCGAATGCTAGGTTATCTAGAGACCATCTAAGTTGAAGTGGCTATTTTTGACATATTTGTAAATTTAAGGATCCCTAGAGATTTGTCTTTGAGGACAAAAAATATGCAAAAGTAACTATAGTGGTTCTGCTCGTCAGATTACTGAACTGCAAAACTGAACATCAACAAATGTTTCTAATAGATAGTTATTCTGTATCCTGCACTACTTCAGGCACTATGACCCTGGCAAGGAAGTATTGAAAGTGGTGGTAGATGGGGCCATCACTATACTCAAGGAGTTTTCAGCCTGGTTGAGGAGACAAGAACAACAATTGGGGAAGTGTAAAAGACTCTCTGAGACTGGCAGGTGGTGGTGCAGTGGATAGAGCATCAAGCTGGGACACTGAGAATGCAACCACTAGGTCATGGCTTGAGTGTGATCTCCTCTGGCTTGAGTGCAAGCTCACCAGCTTGAGCATGGGATCATAGACATGATTCCATGGTATCTGGCTTGAAGCCGAAGGTCACTGGCTTGAGCAAGGGATCACTGGCTCGGCTGGAGCAACCCCTCTACCCCCATCAAGGCATGTATGAGAACCAATCAATAAAGAACTAAAGTGAAGCACGCTGAGTTGATGCTACTCATCTCTTCCTTCCTATCTGTCTGTCTCTGTCTCTCTTGCTCTCAGTAAAAAAAAAAAAAAAAAAAAAAAAAAAAAAGACTATGAGTAAAGGCTAAGTCATGTGTTAGATTATAAGTGTAACAGGAAATCAAAGGGTAAAAAGTCAGAGCAGGCTTCATAGATTAGGTAAGACTTCGGCTAGAGCTTCAAGAAAGTATCATTATGATTTAGAGAAGGAAAGAATAAACATTGCTATATTGGTCTCTCTGCTTTTGAAAGTATGTTAATTCCTGTCTTGGGGCTTTCTAAAAAAAAAAAGTTGTTTCTTTGTCTACTATCAATTTATATACCTAAAATATTTTTCTGTAATTCCCGTATTTTACCAGTCAACAAGTCATGTGGTTTCTTTTTTCTTTTTCTTTTTGTGACAGAGAGAGACAGAGAGAAGGACAGATATGGACAGACAAACAGGAAGGGAGAGAGATGAGAAGCATCAATTCTTCGTTGCGATTCCTTAGTTATTCATTGATTGCTTTCTCATCTGTGCCTTGACTGTAGGGCACCAGCAGAGCCAGTGACCCCTTGCTCAAGCCAGCGATCTTGGGTTTCAAACTAGTGACCTGTGATGCCTGGCCTGTGGTGGCGCAGTGAAATAAAGCATCAACCTGGAACACTGAGGTCGCCAATTCGAAACCCCAGGCTTGCCTAGTCAAGGCACATATGGAGGTTGATGTTTCCTGTTCCTCCCCCTTCTCTATCTCTCACTCTCTCTTTCTTGTCTCTCTAAAAATAAATAAATAAAAGATTACAAACTAGTGACCTGTGGGCTCAAGCCAGAGATCATGAGGTCATGTCTGTGATCCCATGCTCAAGCCAGCGACCCCACAATCAAGCTGGTGAGCCTGCGCTCAAGCCAGCAATCTCAGGATTTTGAGCCTGGGGCCTCTGCATCTCAGTCCAATGGTCTATCCACTGCACCACCGCCTGGTCAGTCAGTCCTGTGGTTTCTTTATTCAAATTGAGTTTCTTACTGATAGTAAGAAAGTCCCTAGCTGAGGACTTTTCAACTTCAAGTATAGATTTTGATATGTGTAAGTTCTCTCAGCAAGTGGCAGAAGTAAGAATAAAACCAAAGTCCTGTGTTTTGTCTCTGACATATAGTATGGGCCACTGTTGGGCAAATGAGTTTGTAAAATTTGTATTTTTTGAGTTTGCTTACTTTTGTTGTTAAAAAATGGTGCTGGGCAGCCATATGTGTGCTTGCCCTCAGAGCAGGGCAGTTGATTGCAAATAGAGGATTTCATTTCTGCTAGGGAGGGGCCATTGTTTTGCTAATGTTTGCTGGAGGAGGGGTCTGTGTGGACCCAGCCAGTTTTGCAGGGAGAGCGGAGAGAATGCTGAGTGCTGAAGAAGAAGCCAGGTTTGCAGAGAGAGAGAGAAGGTGTGCAGGTGCTGAGGGGCTTTGTGAGGCCCATGGAGATTGGTGGGGCCTTTGATTCTAGGAGGAACCTGAGAAGATTCTCCTAGTTGTGGAACCAAAGAATGCGTCAGCACTTTGGGAGCCCTGAATGAAAGGGAAGTGTTTTCCCTGCCTGTTTGCTCGTTGGCCGGTTCGAGACTTTAATAAAGGAATAACCCACCATATTTTTGCTCCACTGTTTCTTTGCCATCTGCCCGAATCCAGTATGAACCTGCACGGCCACTGGCCATACAGCCACCCTTAAGAATCTTAAAATATCCTCTACTATTGGTTAAATAAACCATAGCACAGGGGTCCCCAAACTACGGCCGTGGGCCACATGCGGCCCCCTGAGTCCATTTATCTGGCCCCCACCGCACTTCCGGAAGGGGCACCTCTTTCATTGGTGGTCAGTGAGAGGAGCATAGTTCCCATTGAAATACTGGTCAGTTTGTTGATTTAAATTTACTTGTTCTTTATTTTAAATATTGTATTTGCTCCCATTTTGTTTTTTTACTTTAAAATAAGATTTGTGCAGTGTGCATAGGGATTTGTTCATAGTTTTTTTTATAGTCCGGCCCTCCAACGGTCTGAGGGATAGTGAACTGGCCCCCTATGTAAAAAGTTTGGGAACCCCTGCCATAGCACATCCTTATGATGGAGTACTGCATAGTACATCAAAATTATACCGCACAGTACATCATAAATTATGATTTACACTTACATTTAGTGTTGTGAAACTTGTTTGCTGTGTATTGTTAAATGAAAAAAGCAATTAGTAAATATGATCTCATCTTTTTTTTTTTTTTTTTTTTTTAGTGAGAGAGACAGGGATAGAGAGAGAGACAGAGAGGACAGATAAGGACGGTCAGGCAGGAAAGGAGAGAGATGAGAAGCATCAATTCTTCATTGCGGTTCCTTAATGTGACTCCTTAGTTGTTCATTGATTGCTTTCTCATATGTGCCTTGAGTGGGGGTAGGTGGTTACAGCAGAGCAAGTGACCCCTTGCTCAAGCCAGCAACCCCACACTCAAACTGGTGAGCCCGCACTCAAGCCAGCAACCTTAGGCATTCGAATCTGGGTCCTCTGTGTACCAGTCCAATGCTCTATCCATTGTGCCACCACCTGGTCAAGCTGATGTCATCTTTGTAAACATATTTTTATGTCTGTGCTTGCATGGAAAAGATCTGGAAGTTTTATTTTATTTATTTATTTATTTATTTATTTAATTATTATTATTATTATTGTACTTTTCTGGAGTTGGAAACAGGGAGGCAGTCAGACAGACTCCTGCATGTGCCCGACCGGGATCCACCCGGCATGCCCACCAGGGGGCGATGCTCTGCCCATCTGGGGCGTTGCTCTGTTGCTACCAGAGCCATTCTAGCTCCTGAGGCAGAGGCCATGGAGCCATCCTCAGTGCCCGGGAGAACTTTGCTCCAATGGAGCCTCGGCTGTGGGAGGGGAAGAAAGAGACAGAGAGGAGGGAGAGGGGGAGGGGGTGGAGAAGCAGATGGGCGCTTCTCCTGTGTGCCCTGGCCGGGAGTCGAACCTGGGACTCCTGCACGCCAGGCCGACGTTCTACCACTGAGCCAACCGGCTAGGGCCTGGAAGTTTTATTTTAAAGCATAAATAGTTTTTGTTCTGGGTAGTGAGATTTTAGATCGGTGTTTCCCAACGTGGGGCCCACGCCCCACGGGGGGACAATTCGATAGTTAAGGGGGGCAATTTGAAAATAGACTCGACACATCTTTAACTCTTTGCCCTGGGCCATTTAAATGCAATGCTAGATATCAGTGCCAAATTTAACAAAAAATGCAATTCTTAAATAATTGCAGTAAATAATTATTAAGTATAATTTCATTTGAAGAGACCAAAATATCAACTGGGTGATTGGCGTCGTCAAGTAAACTTTGTCCTGGGTTCACCGTGGAGCGTGCCGTCTGCCGCGGGGAACCCCGGATATTTTAAAAACTCGCTAAACAACGCAGTTATTCTCACCTAATTGGCCCATCACAACTTCTGTAGTGTTTCACATCATTCAGTTGGTGTTAATTTGAAATAAGTGTCAGTCAAAACTGTTGTAAAAGCTCGATTGATTTAATAAATATACATATATATATTGTATAGATATAATTGGTAAGTATTTGATTTTATTTTTATCAATATTAAACTCTTTATTAAGTACTTCTTGCATCGGGGCTAGAAAGCAATAATATTTTATAACTATTATTGGGGCTATAATAGTGCATGCAGGACAATTTTAGTTTTAGAAGCATAACTTTCCAGAAAATTTTGTCAAGTGGAAAAAATATAGATTTGCGGTGGTAGTGTAGTAAATGTGTTATATACATTTAAATAAATATGAATTTTTAGTATATGTTTACTCTATGTCACATTGAATATATTTTAACATTAGTTTTTAATTGATCTTATTTTTATTATAGCCCATAGTAAAATGAGTGGTGCAAGCAAGAAAAAAACTCGTCAATATTCGGAGGAATATTTAAAATTTGGGTTCATACCCGCTGTTCATGATGAGCGGATTCCTTTTTGTCTTTTATGCCAGTAATGCTTGACCAACAAATCAATGAAACAAGGTCGACTTGAGGCGCATTTGAAGGCGAAACATAGTGCTCATATTAATTCAGATTTGAGTTACTTTAAAACTTTAAAGAAAAATTTTGAAAAAAGAACATTAAAGTCTCTATTTACTGCTCATACTTCAACTAATAATTGTGTTCTTGAGGCTAGTTATCAAATTTCTTTATTCATCGCTAAAACTGGAGAAAATCACACTATAGGAGAGAATTGAATAAAACCGTCAATATCAGCATTTCTTAAAACGGTTCTTGAAAAAGATGACAAAGATGTAAAAGCTATGCCACTCAGTAACAATTCTGTTAGCAGAAGAATAGACAAAATGAATGAGGATATTGAAAAACAACTTATTGAAAAGCTGAAAACAAGAAAATTCTCCTTGCAAATGGATGAATCAACTTTGAGAGACAGTGAGGCAGTATTGATAACTTACATAAGATATATTGATAAAGGACATTTTGCTGAAGAAATGTTGTTCTGTAAAAGATTAGAAAGCACCACTACCTCCAAAGATATATATATATAATAAGCTAAAAAACTACTTAGATGTCAATGATATACCAATGAAAAATATAATATCTTGTGCTGCAGATGGTGCTCCCAATATGATGGGCAAGAAAAATGGCTGCTTAAAATTGATGAAAGATGTGAATCCAGAAATGATTCTTGTGTATTGTGTTATTCATAGGGAAAACTTGGTAGCTAAAAACATCTCGCCTGTTCTGAATGAAGTATTACATACAGTAATAAAGTGTGTTAATGCTATTAAAGCTAGTGCCAAATGTGAGTGTCTTTTCAAGCTATTTTGTGAAGAACAAAATGAAGACCATGTGAGACTTTTACTTCATACTGAAGTAAGATGGCTATCTAAAGGAAAGTGTTTGAAAAGATTTATGGAACTGTTTGATACTCTTAGTGATTTTTTAAGCGACAAACCTGAAATGAAGTATCTGTTAACAATAGATGGTAAAGCATTTGTGAGTTATTTAGCCGATATCTTTGAAAAACTAACTATATTAAATAAGCAACTTCAAGGAACAAATAAAACTCTTGTCGATGCAAAAGCAAAGATATTTGGTTTCATTACTAATATTGAGTTATGTCAGAAACATATTAACAACAAAAACTTTAAACAGTTTCATTGGCTCCAAAAATGTGAAGTAACTGATACCGCTTTACTTGTTATTGTCAATCATTTGAATATTCTATCGGCTGATTTAAAAAAAAGATTTTCTGATTTAAAACAAATTGATTTCCCAACATGGATGATGCAGCCAGTGTTAGTGGATTTGTCTGATATATCAAATATGCAGTATCAAGAAGAACTCGCAGAATTGCAAAATGATGAGTCAGTTAAAGCTTTATTTAATATCAAAGGAGCTGATTCCTCATGGCTTTGTGAGGAAACAGAAATCAAATACTCAAATTCAACCAAATGTGCAAGAAAACTATTGCTACCGTTTCCATCTTCATTTTTAACTGAATGTGGATTTAGTGCTGTAAATGATTTACTGGTAAAAAAAAGAAATCGGCTGGATATAACACAACGTGGAGACTTGAGACTAAAGCTAACCAAATTGGAACCTAATATAAAATCTCTGTGCAGCAAGCATCAAGCGCAAGGATCACACTAAATTAAAATAATAAATTAATATAGAAAAATCTGTATTAAAATTATTTGGAATTTAAATTTCTGTTTTTCATTATATGTTTTGAAATTTTACTTACTGTGTTTTGTTAACAATTTCATAGTGATTTCTTCCTAGAACCTATCATTTATGTTTATTAAGTGAACAAATCAATTTTTTAATGTTAAAAATTATGTATGTTACATAGGGGGGACATAAAAATTTTAGAGAGGTTAAGGTGGGGCATGGCACAAAAAAGGTTGGGAAACACTGTTTTAGATAATCTAGATTTTTTTCTTTGTAATTTCTTATTTTTTCACATTGATCATTTATTGTTTGTGTAATTAATAAATAATATGTTAATATTCCTTCCTTTAAAAACCATGAAAGGCCCTGGCCAGATAACTTGGTTGGTTAGAGTGCTGTCTTGAAGCACAGAGGTTGCCGGGTCAGTCCCCAGTCAGGGCACATACAGGAGCAGCTCAGTGTTTCTGTATCTCTCTCCCTTCCTTTCTCACTAAAATCAATAAAACAAAACAAAAGAAACAAAAAACAAACTATGAAGGGGTCCTTATTGCTTACACAACCAATTGAATGATTAAAAGCCCTGTTTGCATGTTTTAATCACCTGGGTTATTAGAAATAAACATGCCAGTATTCAGGTCCTACTTCAGACAAATTAAATTAAAATTTCTGAAGGATAGAGCCCTAGCTTTGACTTTTTTGAAAAGCTTTTTAGGTGATTCTAATGTACACCTGGCATTACTTGGGAACACACCAGAACTGCAAAATCTCAGGTCCCACCCCAGATCCACTGAGACATTAACTCCAGGACTGGGGCTGGACAAGCTGCTTTAACAGGCCTTGTGCCAGAGTGTGAGAACCACTCCTATGGAGCATAGGTTTAGCTTGACATGGGCTTCTTTATCTAGCCTCAGCCTCCCCTAACTTACTTTTTACCATTTTCCCTTGACTTGCATGCCAATTGAGAAAGTTTACTGTATGTCTCCTGAGGTGAGTGGCTAGGAATACCTCATCTCCATGCTCTTGACTCTTTTTGGCATGCCCGGCTGCTCTCCTTTTGAGCCACCTGAATTCTAGCCACTTCTCGAGTCCCAGCTCATGTGTTACTACTTCCATGAAGACTTTCTGCACTTCACTAGTCCTCCTATTAGTACATCTCCCACTTCTCTAACATTCATTTATTTTTTCAGTAAGTGTTTATTTCATGCCTATTATTTGTGAAACGTTGAGTGAAATATAAAAGGATTATGTCAGGCCTGACCTGTGGTGGCGCAGTGGATAAAGTGTCAACCTGGAAATGCTGAGGTTGCTGGTTCAAAACCCTGGGCTTGCCTGGTCAAGGCACATATGGGAGTCAATGCTTTCTGCTCCTCCCCCCTTCTCTCTCTCTCTCTCTCTCTCTCCCTTCTCTATAATGAATAAATAAAAATCTTTAAAAAAAGAAAAAAGGATTATGTCAGGGTCCCTTTACAGGGATTTGTTTATATATGAGATTAAAGGAGGAAAAGCAGAAGTTGAAGTAGATGATATGAGGGCTGATGGATCTGAAGTTAGTAGGTGCGAGGAAGGTGATAGAAGAGCTGTCAGGCTGTGAGATTGGTGGCCAGAATGTGGATCATTTGCTCTAGGAGATGACCACAGAGAGAGAGGAAAGGAACAAGCCCTTCCATGTATCATATCTTTTAAAGGAATACTTTTCCTCCTAATTATAAAAGAAACAGGTTTACTGTAGAAAAGTTGGAAAACACAGAAAATAAAATCGCATTTCTACCATCTGAAGATAAACACTGCTGGTAGTTTTTTGTTATGTATCTTGTGTTTTAAAAAAATGACTAACTGTGCATAGCCATAGATAAAATATATTTCAACAGTAAGATCATATTAAACATACCATCTTATGATCTGAATTTTTATGTTGCCTGAATTTTTCAAAATACAATTTCATATATTTTCTTGACATTAATTTTAATGGCCATAATAATTTTTTGCGTGTGACAGAGACAGAGAGACAGAGAGGGACAGATAAGAACAGACAGACAGGAAGGGAGAGAGATGAGAAGCATTAATTCTTTGATGAGAAACCTTAGTTGTTCATTGATGTGCCTTGCCCAGGGGGCTACAGCACAGTGAGTGACCCCTTGCTCAAGCTAGTGACCTTTGGGCTCAAGCCAGCAACCTTTGGGCTTCAAGCCAGTGACCATGAGGTCATGTCTATGATCTCACGCTCAAGCCACCAACCTTACGCTCAAGCTGGTGAGCCCATGCTCAAGCCAGGGACCTTGGGATTTCGAACCTGGGTCCTCCAAGTCCCAGTTCAATGTTCTATCCACTGTGCCACCACCTGGTGAGGCGGTCATTATAATTTTTAATGGTCACAAAGTACTTTATAATTTAACTAATGTTTCTGTTAATGAATTTTCCCTTTATTTGTTCATTTTTAAATTTAGGTTTTATTTGTTCTCTTAAAATTCTCCTTTAAAATGCTCAAATTTTATTAATCATAATATTATTTTTAAACTATTTTTTATGACTTGTATAGTTTGGAAAGCCAAATATTCTCTTCTATTACCCTTCTCTACCTTTTGCTCTTCTTCTGAGAAGTCAGAGGGAACAGTGCACAAGACCAATTATTTCACTTCTGATACCAATTGCAAGGTTTTTTTTTGTTTGTTTGTTTTGTTTTTGTATTTTTTTCTGAAGCTGGAAACGGGGAGAGACAGTCAGACAGACTCCCGCATGCGCCCGACCGGGATCCACCCTGCACACCCACCAGGGGCTACGCTCTGCCCCTCCGGGGCGTCGCTCTGCCGCAACCAGAGCCACTCTAGCGCCTGGGGCAGAGGCCAAGGAGCCATCCCCAGCGCCCGGGCTATCTTTGCTCCAATGGAGCCTTGGCTGCTGGAGGGGAAGAGAGAGACAGAGAGGAAGGAGGGGGGGGGTGAAGAAGCAAATGGGCGCTTCTCCTATGTGCCCTGGCCGGGAATCAAACCCTGGTCCCCTGCACACCAGGCCGACGCTCTACCACTGAGCCAACCGGCCAGGGCACTTTGTAGCTCATGCTAAATAGAACCAGGCAGAGCACACAAGTGGTGGCTGACCTTGGCCTGCACCTCTGTGGAGGCACCAGAGCCAGTGCATCCTGAGGACAGATTCAGACCATGTCAAATCACCACTCAACCACTTCCACAAGCAATACACTCAATGGGCAGACACAGCAGGCACCAGAACCCTGCTGAAGTAAGTCCTGCTCCATGGGTTGGGCCCCTGCATAGCTGATCCTCCACAGTGGTCTCAGACATTCCTTGCAGTTGATCAGCCTGGGTTAAATACCTCCTATTGATGTGCCAGCAGCAATCAAAGCTCAACTACAACAGGAGGTTGTATACAACCCACATAAGGGGTGAGAGGGCGTACCTGGAGGTCCAGTTTGGGTAAACAGAGAGGCTGTGCCTCTGGATCCTATAGGAAAACTGCTACATTAGGCCACTCTTCCAAACCTGAGAGAGGTAGCAGCTCTACATAATACGCAGAAACAAACACAGGGGGGATGTTCAAAAAAGGAAACAGAGGAATATGTCCCAAATGAAAGAAGAGCACAGATCTCCAGAGAAAGAACTAAACAACATGGAGAGTTCAAAACAATCAGAGTTCAAAACATTGGTCATAAGGATGCTCAATGAACTTAGGGGAAAAGTAGATAAACTTAAAGACAACTTCAAGCCTGACCAGGCAGTGGTGCAGTGGATAGAGCATCAGACTGGGACGCGGAGGACCCAGGTTTGAAACCTTGCTCTGCTGTAGCCTCCCTCCCCGGGTCAAGGCACATATGAGAAAGCAATCAATGAACAAGTAAGGAGCTGCAATAAAGAATTGATGCTTCTTCTCATCTCTCTCCCTTCCTGTCTGTCTGTCTGTCCATATCTGTCCCTCTCTCTGACTCTCTGTCTCTGTCAAAAAAAAAAAGAAGACAACTTTAATAGCATAAAAATGGACATAGAAACCATAAAGAAGAATCAGCCAAAAATGAAGAATACACTAACTGAAATGAAGAATAATTTATAGGGAATCAACAATAGAGGAAGTCAAGAATTAAAACAGTGATTTGGTACATAAGGAAATTAAACACACCCGATTAGAACAGCAAAAAAAAAAAAAAAAAAAAAAAAAATCCAGAAAAATGAGCATAGTATAAAGGAGCCTCTAGAACAGGGGTCGGGAACCTTTTTGGCTGAGAGAGCCATGGACGCCACATATTTTAAAATGTAATTCCGTGAGAGCCATACAACAACCCGTGTACGTTATGCATTATCCAATAAAAATTTGGTGTTATCCAGAGGACAGCTGTGATTGGCTCCAGCCACCCGCAACCATGAACATAAACAGTAGGAAATGAATGGATTGTAATACATGAGAATGTTTTATATTTTTAATGTTATTATTATTTTTATTAAAGATCTGTCTGCAAGCCAGATGCAGCCATCAAAAGAGCCACATCTGGCTCACGAGCTATAGGTTCCCGACCCCTGCTCTAGAACAACTGAAGAAGAAGAAGAAGAAGGAGAAGAAGGAGAAGAAAACTATGAACAATAAAATGGTAATAAATACATACCTGTCAACAATTGAATCTAAAAAACAAAATAAGTAGACAAGCAGAACAGAAACTGATTCATAGATACAGAAAACATTTTGATAGTAGCCAGATGAGCAGATGGGAGAGGGCTTAGGGGGATGGGTGAAAAGGTGAAGGGATTAAGACCTACAAATTGGTAGTTACAGAACAGTCTTGGGGATGTAAAGTACAGCATACAGAATACAGTCAATATATTCTAATAACTAGGTATAGTGTCAGATAGGTATCAGCTTTATGATCACTTAGTAAGTTATATAACATCTAATTGGTTGTGTGTCAATTGCAATTGAAAAAAATTTATTAAAAAAAAAAAAAGAGAGAATAACCCCTGGCTGGATAGCCAGGTTGGTTTGAGCGTTATCTCCATATGCCAAGGTGGCAGGTTTAATCGCCAATCAGGGCACATACGAGAATCAACCAATAAATGCATAAATAAAAGGAACAATGAATTAATATTTCATTTTCCTCCTCTCTCCCTCTCTTTCTCTAAAATCAATCAAGAAATTATAAGAAGAATTAATATAAAAATGATTACTTATTTTTTCAGTTAAGTGGGTGATGTGTTTTCAATTTTATTTTTGATAATGTTTTTTTATGCTGCTCAATTATTTCTAACATAAAATCAAAAATGGGAAGAAAAAGTGTTGGGCAGTGGGATTTGGGGAAAAATAACAGAAGGTGACTGTTGAAGGATTAAAAGCTACAAGGACTGAGGGTGCTCTGCTCACTCCTATTGCATTGCTGATGCTCTGAGCCTCACTATCATGGATACTCTGTAGGAAGCTAATGGCACCTTTGTCTTAAGCCTTTTGAGAAAGTGTGCAAAGACAACTCAAAAAATATGTTTTTCTTATTCATGAGCATCTCCTCTGACCTGACCATGGTCTTCATGGGTGCAAAGGGAAACAGCAAGGCCCAGATGGTCCAGGCACTTTCTTTTTCTTTCTTTTTTTTATCTTTACTCATATTTTTTTTAATTATTTTTTTAATTTATTGCATTAACATGGATTCAAGTGTCCCACTCAATAAAACACCCTCCACCCCCAACAATGTGTACTCCATTGCCCCTACTCCCCTTACCTGCCTCCCCACCTTTCTTCTGGGACTTGCAGTCCAATTATCTGTATCTGTGTTATATATATATATATATACAGTATATATCTATAGTATGGCTAATCCCTTCATCTTCTCTGATCCCATCCCCTCATCCTCCTCCTCTGACAGCTGTCCCTCTGCCTCCTGTGACCCCACCCCTGCCTCTATTCCGTTCCTCAGTTCACTTTGTTCATTAGATTCCACGTATAAGTAAAATCATATGGTATTTGTCTTTCTCTGCCTGGCTTATTTCACTTAGCATAATTATCTCCAGGTGCACCCATGCTGTCATAAAAGGTAAGATTTCCTTCTTTTTAAAGCTGTGTGGTATTACATTGTGTAAAATACCACCAGTTTTTTATTCACTCGTCCACTGTCAGATACTTGGGCTGTTTCCAGTTCTTGGCCATTGTAAACAATGCTGCCATAAACATGGGGCTGTATATCTTTTTTTGAATTAGTGTTTTGGGATTCTTAGGATATATTCCTAAAAGGGGGATAACTGGGTCAAAAGGCAGTTCCATTTATAATTTTTTGAGGAAACGCCATACTGTTTTCCACAGTGGCCGCACCAGTCTGCATTCCCACCAGCAGTGCAGGAGGGTTCCCTTTTCTCCACATCCTCACCAGCACTTGTTTGTTGATTTCTTAATGAGCTCCATTCTGGCAGGTGTGAGGTGTGGTTTTAATTTGCATTTCTCTGAGGATTAGTGATGTTGAACATTTTTTTATATGCCTATTGGCCATCCGTATGTCCTCTTTGGAGAAGTATCTGTTCAGTTCTTTTGCCCAATTTTAAATTTGATTGTTTGCCTTCCTGGTGTTGTATTTTAGAAGTTCTTTATAAATTTTGGTTATTGACTCTTTATCAGATATATCAGCAAATATATTCTCCCATTGTGTGGGTTGTCCTTTTGTTTTGTTAATGGTATCTTTTGCTGTGCAAAAGCTTTTTAGTTTTAGTCCCATTTGTTTATTTTTTGTCCTTTATTTCACTTGCCCATGGAGATAAATCAGCAAAAGTATTGTTATGAGAGATATCGAAGAGTTTACTGCCTATGCTTTCCTCTAAGTTTTTTATGGTTCCACAACTTACATGTAAGTGTTTTATCCATTTTGAGTTTGTTTTTGCTGAATGGTGTAATGTGGGAGACTGCTAGTGGCAAAGCCCTTGCAGTTCGAGGCTTAGCAAAAGGCTAAGCTCTCCCTCCCCACACCTCCATTTTGGCTATGAGGCTGAGTATTTGCACTCATCTCAAATCCCCACCTCACTTGCTTAGTGAAGTTGCTAAAGGCTGAGTTTTTCTCCACACCTCCATGTTAGCTGTGATGCTGGGTTGTTTCTACTTGTCTTATCTCTGATGTCCTTCAGAGAGACTGGAGGCTGTTTTCTTCCTATCATTTGTTTTGTGAAGTTAAGATGTTATGTATGGTGGGAGTTTTCTGCACTTGGGAGAATTCTTGGGTTGCCTTGGTAATGTGACTTTGTTTTAATATCTCTTTGATTTGCTAATGATTCACTTTACCCTATAAATAAAGCAGGTATGGGGGGCAGAGACACTTTTTGCAAGCTATCTCTTGTGTTGCAAAGAGACCTCCTGAGCCCACCTTATTTTTCTTTAAGTTTATTTTCTTAATTCCTTGCCGTTCCCACTCAGGACCTGGAATTACTAGCTGTGCTGGTTCACGGCAATGTAAGTTGGTAGTCTAGTTTTTCAGTTTTTTGCATGTACCTGTCAAATTTTCCCAATATCATTTATTAAAGAAACTGTCTTTACTCCAGTGTATACTCTTGCCTACTTTGTCAAATATCAATTGACCATAAAAGTGTAGGTTTATTTCTGGGTCCTCTATTCTGTTCCATTGATCTGTATGCTTGTTCTTATGGCAGTACCAAGCTGTTTTGATTACAATGGCTTTGTAGTATAGCTTGATATCAGGAAGTGTGATACTTCCCACTTTGTTTTTCATTTTCAAGATCTCTGAGGCTATTCAAGTTTCTTTTTTTTTTTTTTTTGGTTCCATATAAAACTGTCTGCCCACAGTCTAGACTGTTTCTACTGAGTCTCCCATGAGGTGGAAGCACCAATCATAGACTTGAGAGCATGCTGGGGAAAGCTCCAGCTTCAACACCAGAAAACTGAGTCACTGACACACCCCTTCTTCCTGGCTTCTCAGAAATGCCCAGTCTCCATAGTGTGGGGCAGGAGAGATTCCTGAAGGTGAGGTAGTTGCTTCTCCCCAGGCTGGTGCCACTCAGAGGGGACTGCTCCACCCAAGAAAGATGGCGACTGCAGTATTGGAATATGACTCAGCACAGGGGTTCCAGTTGCTGTCCCCCACAGTGTCTCTCCCTGGGCCACCAACTTCACACTCTCCTTATGCAACTCTTGTACTCTCAACCCTCCCTTCGCTGGAGCCCCAGGTAAGAGGCTGTGAATGAGACTTTCTGCACTGGCCCTTTAAGATGGGGCCTGCATCTCCAAGAGCTCTGTCTCTTTCTCGCAGACAGAAACCTGGCTCTTTTTACTGCCAAATGCAGTGTGGGTGCCTTTTCTAGGCTCTGGGGATCTAGGTTGGGGCACCCAGCCTGGGGCTCAGGACCCTCCCTTCTCAAGGCAGCCCTTCCCACAGTGAGAGTCCCTCTGGACCCTCTACCACACTCGCTCCTGGGAGTGGGCAGCCCTGTAGGCATTTCAGCCCTTCCTACCAGTCTTGTTGTGGCTTCTGTGATCCTTTGTTATGTACTCTTTTTCATTTAGTCCAAAGTTGGTTTTTCAAGATGATTGTTCTTAAATTGACATGTAATCCAATTTAGTCCTGGGAGATGGCAGCTGGAATGTCCGTCTACTCCTCCATCACCATCTTAGAATCCCTCCAGACACTATCTTTAAGTAATAGTGGTGGAGGAGGAGAAGATGTCCACCAAAGTTTCCAGTCACTTTTCATCCAAGTTAGCAGGACTAGCACACAGTACTTTGTTAGAACTGCCATCAGGCTCTTTGGAGAAAAGTCTTATGATTTCAACTCTTCTTTCAAAGATTCCTGCTGCAAATTCTACCAATGAAAGATGTAATAGCCCAACTTCTTCAAAGCCTTAGAGGAGGCTGAAAAAGAAATACCTGGGTAGAAGGTAAAATTAGAGTTGCTGTCTCCCAGTTCAGTTAATCAAATTACTAGTCTAGTTCCTTCTCATAAATGCCATTGACTTAGAAAGAAACTTGGCTCAGTTGGTTAGAGCCTTGTCCCGGTATGCAGAGGTTGCTGGTTTGATCTCCGGTTGGGGCACATACAGAAACAAATCAGTGTTTCTGTCTCTCTGTCTCTTTCCCTTCCTCTCTCTAAAAATCAATCAATAAAAAAAGCATAAAAACCCAACCCTGAGATAATTAGTTTAACAAATAACAGACCAAGGAAAGATCATTTAAAGACATCAAGAATGAGGAAAAACCTGTGCAAATGATGTTTAAGAAATCTACCTTTAAGCCCTGGCTGGTTGGCTCAGCGGTAGAGCATCGGCCTGGCGTGCAGGAGTCCCAGGTTCGATTCCCGGCCAGGGCACACAGGAGAGGCGCCCATTTGCTTCTCCACCCCTCCCCCTCTCCTTTCTCTCTGCCTCTCTCTTCCCCTCCTGCAGCGAGGCTCCATTGGAGCAAAGATGGCCCGGGCGCTGGGGATGGCTCTGTGGCCTCTGCCTCAGGCGCTAGAATGGCTCTGGTGGGCATGCCAGGTGGATCCCGGTCGGGCGCATGCGGGAGTCTGTCTGACTGCCTCCCCGTTTCCAGCTTCGGAAAAATTAAAAAAAAAAAAAAAAAAAAAAAAAAAAAAGAAATTTACCTTTAATATGACTGACATGGGCCCTGGCCGGTGGCTCAGTGGATAGGGTGTCGGCCCTGCATATGGAGATTCTGGGTTGGATTTCTGGTCAGGGCACACAGGAGAAGTGACCATCTGCTTCTCTTTTCCTTCTCTCCCCCTTCTCTTCCTTTCCTTCCCACAGTCAGTGGTTTGATTGGTTTGATTAACACTTCCTGCAGCCAGATGCTGAGGATAGCTCGATTAGTTCCAGTGTGTCAACCTCTGGTGCTAAAATAGCTCAGTATTCGAGCATTGGCCCTAGATGGGGTTGCCAGGTGAATCCTAGTCAGGGCACATGCTGGAGTCTGTCTCACTATCTCCCCTCTTCTCACATTAAAAAAAAAAGACCTACATAGGAGAAATATTCACTAAAACTCTGGTGTTGCTTTATGTTGGCAAAGAGCTGAATATGATCATCATGCTTCCTAATAAAAATGTTGACTTTAAAATGATGGGAAAAGAAGTTACTTATGAGAAATTCACAGAGTAGACCAGGATAGACATGATAGATGAAGAAGAAGTGGAATGTTTCTCCCTAGATTTAAACTGGAGGAGGAATACAATGTGGAGGATGTCTTTCACTCTTTGGGCATGACTGATGCCTTTGAGTAGAACAGGGCAGATTTTTCTGGAATGTCATCAGGGAGAGAACTGTTTCTGTCCAAGGTTGTGCACAAGTCCTTTGTGGAAGTCAACAAGGAAGGCATGGAGGCTGTGGCCGCCACTGCCCCTATCATGATGCTTCTACATTCAAGAATCACCCCCAGGTTCTGTGCTGATCAACCCTTCCTTTTCTTTATTCATCTCAGTGAAACCAATGGTATCCTGTTTTATGGCCAATTCTCTAACCATTTAAGGAAATGGTCAGCGCTGCATGTAGCCCTTCTCCGCTCCTACTGACCCACTTTTCCTCTGATACTTCACAATGTGCCTGAAATCCAAAGTGACCTTTGGTGACAATCCAAAAATAAAGGGCCTAATTTTGAAGTTCCACATTCGGGGAGAAAAAAAAGCTATAAGCAGAAAACAAGGAGAAAACGGAAGTAAGAAAATGTTCTTTTTCTGTCTTTCTTCTCTTTCTCTTTCTCCTCCCTCTCTTCTTTTTCTTCTCTTTCTTTTTACACTTGAAGAGCGTCATCCAATTAAAGATTCATTCTGAAATGCTTAATAAAAAAAGAAAAAAATCACCTGCTTGTATATTTTGTAATAGGTCTTTAAGGCAGAGGTAGATTAAGGTTGGTTGAGGCTCCAGGTGCAGAAGAAAATATTGGGCCCCTTAAAAAAAAGAAAAAATAAAAATACATGTTAACCTTATTTTAAAATAAATAAAAATATTATGTACTAGTAATGTTAAAAATCACATATGAAACCAAATTTGGTGTCATTAGCAAAAAAGTATAAAGTTGGGGTTTTGCAGGGCCCTTCAGAAGTCAAGGCCCAGGGCGCATGCCTGGTGCGCCCGCCGTTAAATCCGCCTCTGCTTTAAGGAGAACTAAGCTCTTATAGTAATTCTATATTATTGATTAAAAGGACAAAAGATAGTGTTCTGTCTGTTAAGTACATTGTTATGTCTTAAGAAACACAAACATTACATAGAATGTGGGGACCTTCTTTGGATCCTGCTTTGGGCAAATCAACTGTAAAATGTCATATTTGAGTCAAATCAGGTTATTTAATTTTGGACTGGGTATTAGATAATATTAATTTTGTTAGTAAAACTAATACTATTGTGGTTATATAGAAAAATGTCCTCAATTTTTATAGAAGCATAATGACATAATGTATGAGATTTGCTTGAAATTATTAAAGTATTACTGCAACAGAAATAAAGAAAAAGAATGCAAAAAGAAGTAGATGAACCAAGTAAGGTCAAATGACCATACTTGAGTTTGAGGGGGAATTCATTATGTTACTCTGTTTGCAATCTTTCATAATAAAAAGCTTAAGATTATATTTAGCCAAATTAACTATGACTACTATTACTGAAACAATTTGACTGTGTATGCAATACATGAAAACTCTAAAGCATAAAAAAGAGGGAATGTAAATGTTTAGGCAAAACAACAAATGAAGTCATGATGCTGACTCCACCTGGAAAAGGGAGCTCTAGAACACATTGAAAATTGGTAGAAACAAAATAAGGAAAATGATGTTTGTAAGGCCAGGAGCCGCCATCGTGGCCATTCACATGCAGGTTCCCATTGGATTCGGGCAGACAGTAAAGAAATGTAGGAGTCGGAGGATGGTGGGCCATCCTATTTATTGGTGTCTCACCAAGACAGGCAAACCACAAAAGAAGACAAGGGAAAAGCAGAAAACCAGCTTTTCCCATGAAGGGCAAGGGATCAGGGAAGCCTCTGCAATCGTGACAGCAGGAACTGTGTGTTCAAGCTCCTGGTCTGCCCCACTTTATAGTGTAGAAACCAAAACCTTTAATCCAATATACAAATAAGGAAGTCTCCGATACAAAGTCACTTATCTGAGGCATAATGGGATTCCTCATGAGAGTGCACCACCCAGATCATACAATCAGTCAAGGGTGTGGGGATAGCTCAGTTCTAAAACCAAACCTTAGGCTACAACGACCCTGCCTGCTTATAGCCCGTCCCTACACCCAATATAAATCACAAGCGAGCAAACATATATATCATATTTACAAACTTATTTGACCAGCCCTTTTGCTCGCTTTACAATCTAAACCACAGTTATCTTCCATGATGGCCACTGCGCAAGGAGTGGGATACATTGCATAAACAGAGATAGTACAAATACAGCAATAGGATTAACAAATCAAAGCTATGGATGAAATAAGAGAGGTGTCAGCAGCACCAAGAGAGGCAAATCTTTTCCCTCTGGCAGAATACAGGCCAGAGTTTTGTCTGCGGACAGCACCGTAGCTGGAACCAGAGGTCGCCCTGAGCGGGCATACCAAACCTTATTGGCCAATACACCAGCATCTGCTGGTTCTATGTGTAGTAAAATAGGAGAACTCATTATTGGCCATAAAGAAATTACAAAGGTGCCCTTCATAATGCTGTCCCCCTGAGCACTCAAGGGATAATACACTTCTACCTTAGATGGCCAGGTGCTGGTTGCCCAAGGAGTTAACTGGAGGTCCACCTCTAACCCCTTTCCCCATGGTGCCAACAAGGCCACCCATCTCAGATGGGGGGCCTGTACAGTTCAGGGCCAAGTCCATTGAAGCTGTTGTCCTTTAAGAAGGGCTGTTGGAGCAGGCAAGAGCACGTTGCCCTGCTGTCCGAAACCTGGCTTGAGTAAAATGTCCTTGGTGCATATCTGCAACTGAATGGGGGCAGCTGTCTGATGCAGGAGGGCCTCTACTGGAGCTGGGCTCCCCCATCGAGGTCGCTCATTCAAAATCCAGAGTACTGTCCATAGGCGGCGTGTCCATCCAGTAAGAGAGCCGGTGCCCCCCTCCTGTCGCAGTCCCTGCTTTAAGAGTCCATTATACCACTCAATGATACCAGCAGCCTGGGAGTGGTAGGGAACATGGTACTTCCAGTCCACCCCTAGCTCTTGAGCCCATTGCCTCACCATTGAACCAGTGAAGTAGATACCATTGTCACTTTCAAGGACCAGCGGTCACCCGTATGCACTCAGGCAGTCCAGAGCCTGTATGACTGCCCTCTGGTCAGGGTTACAGGTGGAGTAAGCAGCAAAGCCTGATGGCCGTACCTACACAAGTGACTGCATACTGGTACCATTCTGACTTTGGTAAGGGTCCAATGATGTCTATCTGCCATCGTGTCAGTGGAACATGACCCCTCTGGATCTGTCCAGGCGACACCAGTGGTCTCTGAGGGTGCTCCTTGGAACATACTGCACATTGCTCACAGGCTGCAAGTACCTCTGCATAGGACACAGGCAAGTTCCAAGCCTTAACCGTAGTTCACATAGTTTTCTGTCCTGCATGGAGCAGGCGCCGGTGGAGCCACTGTGCCACATCACCTGCAGGTACAGTCTCCAACCATTGCACCCTTACCAACCTATCTGCTCATCATTCCCAGGATGGGCTAGAGGGGCATGCCCTGTGACATGATATACTGTCACCTGCTTCTGGTGTTCTATTTCCCATAAGTCCTGCCACATGGCCTGACCCCATAGTGGACGGTGCATTACCATCCACTGGTTAATGTGCCAAGTAGCAATCCAAAGGGTCAGTCCACTATAGACAGCCCAGCTGTCAGTACAGATCACCAGAGGTGAAGGTTCATTATGGGCAACTAGCCAAACAGCTCTTAATTCTGCCCATGGGCTGCTTTGGTCTGTACCCGTGTCCATCCAAATAGTCTCAGTGGCCAGATGGAAGGCGATAGCCATCCATTTGGCAGGTTGGCCTCTGCTGGAACCATCAGTATACCAGGCATCTTTGGGGATGGGCACCCGCCCCTCCTGGTAGGGACTGACCTCAGGTTCTGCCTCCTGAGCCCCAGTTGCACCTGACTCTAAAGTCGCATAGGTGACTGGACCCAAGGCTTCCTGCAGTTCTGCCCTCAACGGGCTGGTGCTAAGAGCATAGCGTTGTTGCAGATAGGCACCCCACTTGGCCAGGGTAGACATTTGGGCCATACCACTATGTGGTTTAGTTGCCCAATCTCTCACCCATCCAGCTATAGGGTATGTTGTTTTGACTGTAACTGGTGTTGTGGTTGTAATACTCTCAGTTGCCAGGAGGGCAGCATACACAGCTGCCAGCTGCTTCTCCACTAATGAGTAACAAGCTTCAGCACTGTAAAGCCAGGAGCCGCCATTGTGGCCATTCAAATGCAGATCCGCATTGGATTCGGACAGTCGGTAAAGAAACAACGGAGCCACAAACTGGTGGGCCATAGTCTTTAATCCTAGCTTGCACCCGGCGGGCAAGTAAAAACACACACTGGGCTCCAAAACCCACTCACATTCAGTGCTCACAAAGCCACTGACTTATCCGAGTTTCCTAGAATCAAAGGTTTCTGGCTCACCAGCCTTATTCTCCTCAGTTCCCCATCTCCTTCCTTATCCCAGATACAAACTCTACACAAACTGGAATCTCACTCAGCACTCCACCATCTTGGCTGCTTCTTTTGGCCTACTCCACGTGGCCTCCTTCTGCTGCTGGCTCTACTCTCTCTGCTCTCTCATGCTAATCTCAGGAACCAGGAAGCTAAGCTCTCGTTCTACCCTCATTTTATAGTGTAGCTTCACAACCTCTAATCCAATATACAAAATAGGGAAATCTCTATACAAAGTCACTTCTCTGAGGCATGATTGGATTGTACCACCCCACATCAAAAAGGGTAGGTGTAAGGCCAGGAGCCGCCATCGTGGCCATTCACATGCAGGTTCCCATTGGATTCGGGCAGACGATAAAGAAATGGCGGAATCAGAGGATGGGGGGCCATCCTATTTATTGGTGTCTCACCAAGACAGGCAAACCACAAAAGAAGACAAGGGAAAAGCAGAAAACCAGCTCTTCCCATGAAGGGCAAGGGATCAGGGGAGCCCCTGCAATTGTGATAGCAGGAACTGTGTGTCCAAGCTCCTGGTCTGTCCCACTTTATAGTGTAGAAAGCCCAAATCCCTTAATCCAATATACAAACAAGGAAGTCTCCGATAAAAAGTCACCTAACCAAGGCATAATTGGATTCCTCATGAGAGTGCACCACCCAGATCATACAATCAGTCAAGGGTGTGGGGAAAAGCTTAGTCCCAAAACCAAACCTCAGGCTACAACAACCTGGCCTGCTTATAGCCTGTCCCCCACACCCATTATAAGTCACAAGCGAGCAAACATATATATCATGTTTACAAACTTATTTGACCAACAGTAGGAAAGGCTTAATCCCAAAACCAAGCTCCAGGCTACAACGATTCTCAACACACATTAATATCACCTGGGCAACGGCCTCTTTAACAAAGTGAGCATAATACATTTTATCTGCCCAACAATCCACCCCTATGCTCACTTTACTACCCACAATCTATACCACCGGCATCCCTGTGCAAGGAAATTAGAACATTACACAAATCACAACAGCAAAAATCATAGTTTCAACAATTACAAAGGTACACTTCACCAGTCTCTGAGCACTTAGCCCAAAGCGCAAAATGTCCTTGGCTTCTTTCTAGCCACGGGAAAAGCTTCCCGGGGTAGGGGAGTGCTTTCAGCAAAGCCACCCCCGACCCCCATCGGGGTATTTCACATTGTCCAAAATCCATAATCCGTAAGTCCATCCAACAAAGGAGTCAGTGCCCACTCCGTTCGTAGTCCAGGAAATCAGTCCATGCACGTGGGTCATCAGCCACCCCCCTCATTCCTGCCGTCCTGGCAGGTCTTACACTGTCCCAAAGAGGGGCATGTGGCAATGGCAGTCAGCATTTCCATCTCTGCTCCGGATAGCATGTCCAGCCCTATGTCCCAAAATTGCAGACCTACCGGGGCCGCAGTAGGTGCTCCTTCCAGCTGGGCTTCCATCTTCTGGAGACTGTAGATCACAACTCCAGCTCGATTCTCCTCATCTTCCAAAGAGGAACTGAAAACACTAGCTCCGGCTGCCGGGCTCGAACCTCCGTCCGCTGCCGCCTTCTGCTCTGCAGACCTTGCAGCTCCGGACCCGGCCTCAGCTTCAGCCTCAGCCTCAGCTCCGGCTTCAGCCTCAGCCTCTGCCCCGGCCTCCTGCCGCTGCTGGCTCTTCACAGCATCCAGGGCAATCTGCAACTCACGAACCTGTGATTCCTCCTCCAGTAGCTGCTCCATTTCCAGGCGAATCTCGCAAACCTGGTCGGCCTCCTCCTCCAACATTTCCTCCAGCTCCAGGGTCAGCATCGGTTTCTCCTGCATTTGCTCCAGCTCCTTCTGCTGCTCGGTTTGCAGGTCCCAGGCAGCTTCTTCCGCAGAGCTCTCGGTTTCCTCACACATGGCCGTAAAAGTCAGCCAACCTACGATCCCCAAAAGGACAGCCATGGGGAACCCTAACACTAGCCAGTCCTCTACTCCACTGCTCAAAGGCTCCTTGCCGATCTGTATCGAATCCTGCCACAGACTACGCCAAATGTAAAGCCAGGAGCCGCCATTGTGGCCATTCACATGCAGGTCCGCATTGGATTTGGACAGTCGGTAAAGAAACAACGGAGCCACAAACTGGTGGGCCATAGTCTTTAATCCTAGCTTGCACCCGGCGGGCAAGTAAAAATACACACTGGGCTCCAAAACCCACTCACATTCAGTGCTCACAAAGCCACTGACTTATTCGAGTTTCCTAGAATCAAAGGTTTCTAGCTCACCAGCCTTATTCTCCTCAGTTCCCCATCTCCTTCCTTATCCCAAATACAAACTCTACACAAACTGGCATCTCACTCAGCACTCCGCCATCTTGGCTGCTTCTCCTGGCCTCCTCCACGTGGCCTCCTTCTGCTGCTGGCTCTACTTTCTCTGCTCTCTCATGCTAATCTCAGGAACCAAGAAGCTAAGCTCTCGTTCTACCCTTATTTTATAGTGTAGCTTCACAACCTCTAATCCAATATACAAAATAGGGAAGTCTCTATACAAAGTCACTTCTCTGAGGCATGATTGGATTGTACCACCCCACAGCAAAAAGGGTAGGAAAGGCTTAATCCCAAAACCAAGCTCCAGGCTACAACGATTCTCAACACACATTAATATCACCTGGGCAACGGCCTCTTTAACAAAGTGAGCATAATACATTTTATCTGCCCAACAAGCACCTTTCCACAATTGGGACCAAAACCCAATAGGTTGCTGTAGGCATATATATCATATTTACAAACTTATTTGACCATGTAAAGCCAGAAGGCAGGGCCAGGGTCACTATCACAGCAGCCTTCTGGCCTATGCAGGTTCGCAGTGGATTCGGACAGTCGGCAAAGAAACAACGGAGCCACAAACTGGTGGGCCATAGTCTTTAATCCTAGCTTGCACCCGGCGGGCAAGTAAAAATACACACTGGGCTCCAAAACCCACTCACATTCAGTGCTCACAAAGTCACTGACTTATCCGAGTTTCCTAGAATCAAAGGTTTCTAGCTCACCAGCCTCTTCTCCTCTGTTCCCCATCTCCTTCCTTATCCCAGATACAAACTCTATACAAACTGACATCTCACTCAGCACTCCGCCATTTTAGCTGCTTCTCCTGGCCTCCTCCACATGGCCTCCTTCTGCTGCTGGCTCTACTCTCTCTGCTCTCTCATGCTAATCATCCCAGGAACCAAGAGGCCAAACTCTCATTCCGTCCCCATTTTATAGTGTAGAAATCCAAACCCTTAATCCAATATACAAAACAGGGAAGTCTCTAATACAAAGTCACCCTCTGAGGCATGATAGGATTGTACTGCCCTACATCAAAAAGGGTAGGAAAGGCTTAATCCCAAAACCAAGCCCCAGGCTAAAGGATTCTGCCTGCCTTTAGCCCACCCCAACACACATTAATATTACCTGGGCAACGGCCTCCTCCTGTTATCTTTAACAAAGTGAGCATAATACATTTTATCTGCCCAACAGACCAATAATGTTAAAGATAAAAACAAGAGCTAACACATAATAAACAAGGATTAGCAATCTTCCTGTTATGTATTATAGTATATTTAAAAGATAAAAATGTGCCCTGGCTAGTTGGCTCAATGGATAGAGTGTTGGCCAGGCATGCAGACTCCTCAGTCAGGGAACACATGAGAAGTGACAGTCTGCTTCTCTTTCCCTCCCTCTCCCTCTTCTCTCTCTCTCTTCCTCTCTCACATCCAGTAACTCAATTGTTTCCAGCATTGGCCTCTGGCACCGAGGATAGCTTAGTTGATTCAAGGATTGGCTTCAGATTGGGGGAGGGGTTTCTGGGTGGATCCTGGTCGAAGTGCATGCAGAAGTTTGTCTCTATCTAATGGCATGGCTGGACCTGGGGATTATTAAGCTAAGTGAAATAAGCCAGTGAAAGGCAAATATTGATCTCACTTATATGTGTAATCTAATGAACACAATAAACTAAGGAACAAAATAGAAACAGAGGCAGGGTCACAGGGAACAGGACAGACGTCAGGGGGAAGGAGAGTGAGGGAATGAGATCAAAGAAGGAAAAGGATAAGTGAAATGTTATATACATAACACAGAGATACAGATAACAAGGCAGCAAGTTCCCAGTTCCCGAGGGAAGGGGGGGAGGGAGGTAGAGGTAAAGAGGTAAAAGGGGTGAAATGGGAATGGAAAGAGACACTGCATGGGGCATGGGGGCATGATGCAGGGGGTTGAGGGTGTTATATTGAGTGGGACACTTGAAACCATGTTAATACAATAAACTAAAAAATTTTTTTAAAAAGGAAAATGAACTGGCTGCCATAGAGTAAGAAACACTGGCTGAGACTATTGGAATGAGAAATCCATTTGGGAAAACAAGTAACTTACACATGAGCTTCTCTGTTCATCCTGAATGTTCTGTCCATTTCACTGGTGTGGGCTGCAGTGAATAAAGCTCTTCTCACAGAAAAAAAGCAGAAAATGTACTTTTGTAAAAAAAGTAAAAATATTAATGATTTATTAAAAAATAAAACCTGTTTGTAGTCCTGGCAGGCTGGCTCAGTGGATAGAGCATCGGCTCAGCAGACGTCCCTGGTTCAGTCCCTGGTCAGGGCATGTTGGGGATCAAAAACTCAACAGGGTTTTTTGAGTTTGGATTTCTGGGGGACAGAGGTGTGGGGAACTGGCTTAAGCTGACAGTCTGCCCAACCCCCCACCTCACTTGCCTGATTAAGTGGCAAAAGGCTGAGCCCTTCCCCACACCTCCATGTATTTGCTCATCCTGTCCCCCATGTTCCCTGGAAAGACTGGAGGCAAGTTTCTTCTTTGTGTAAAGTTAGGATGTTTAAGTATGGTGGGGGTTTTCTTCACGTGGTAGAATGGGTGCATTGGAAACTATAATCAGAGAAGTCATTGATTTGCTAATAGCCCACTTTGCCCTATAAAATAAAGGAAGATGCAGTTTTTTGGTGCAGCCTGTTTTCTGCTAGGGCAGTCTGTTTTGCTAGCAGTAATTGCAGAGCCCTTCCAAAACCCATCTTTTAATTCTTTAATTCTTTTTTTTTTTTTTGTATTTTTCTGAAGCTGGAAACGGGGAGAGACAGTCAGACAGACTCCCGCATGCGCCCAACCGGGATCCACCCGGCAAGCCCACCAGGGGCTACGCTCTGCCCCTCCGGGGCGTCGCTCTGCCGCAACCAGAGCCACTCTAGCGCCTGGGGCAGAGGCCAAGGAGCCATCCCCAGTGCCCGGGCCATGGAGCCTTGGCTGCGGGAGGGGAAGAGAGAGATAGAGAGGAAGGGGGGGGGGGTGGAGAAGCAAATGGGCGCTTCTCCTATGTGCCTTGGCCGGGAATCGAACCCGGGTCCCCCGCACGCCAGGCTGACGCTCTACCACTGAGCCAACTGGCCAGGGCCATTACAATCTTAATACATTTAAATATAACATAAAACAGGCACTTTCATCCTTTGTTCCTGTTACTCTTATCAGCACGTTTCTGGGTTCCCAGGTTCTGAACCATTCCTCTTCCCACAAATGAAACAACTAACTCCCTTCCTCACCTCCACTGTGGGCAAAATCCTTTAATTCTGGTGTGAGCCAGTATATTTAAGAAAACTTGGTCCAACAAACCAAAACTAAGCACCAGTCACACTCAGCCCCTGTGGTTCTGTTCTTTGTTTTGGTGACTTGGTCTTACTTATCAATTAGTTATGGTGCTTCAATTTTTTGCATCTTGTGTTCAAGTTCCCACATTTATCACTTGCTTAGATGCTAGGCCTTCAGAGATTTAAGATATTCTTGCTCTTACCAATTTCTTCCTGAAGGCTATGATCTCAGACTGATCCCTTAAGTGAAGTCAAGCCAGAGATTCCTTCGCTTGACTTATGCCCTCTGCCTTTAGGGCCTCACAGGGTATCAGGTCCTAGATTTCTGTCGCCATGTTTGGCTTGTCTGTCCATTGGTCTTGCTATTACTTGATGCTGCTTGATTTTTCTAATGCTGTCTACTTGCCTAAACTACCATATTTTCTCTCCTGATATATGCATGGGCTATTAAGTTCTGAAAGTTGGGTGACTTCCTCTAGACCCCAGAAGCTTTCTTTTGGTCCTCAAATGTGGTCCTACCCACATTTTTACCCATGAGCAAACTTATCTTTGAGTCCTGGGGTCTTCCTTTCTACCCTCCCTGGCAGCAGTTAACCAGAATCCCTATAGCTGGGCCCCAAGTTGTCAAGTTTTCTCCACCTAAAATGTTTTTTCTTTATTCCCTCCATTCTGGATATGCAAATCCACTGACAAGCTAAGGCCCAGCTCAAAGGCCATATCTCCTTAAAGTCTTAACTGATTCATAGCTCACAATATTTCCTTCCTTTGTTATCCCCTAGCAATCAATGTATTGTATCTTTTTGATGACACCTATGATGACAAGCTTATGTATATTTATCTGTATTTAGTTCACTGCAAAACTATTTTTTAATCTATGATTTTAATTTATTGTGTTTACACAGATTCAAGTGTTCCACCAAATATATCTCCCCACACCTCCATGACCCCCTTGCCCCCGCCCCTTTGCTTCCTCCTCCCAATGCCTTCCCCCCTTCCCTCCAGGATTTGCTGTCCTGTTCTCTATAATGCTGTTATGTATTCAATAGTTTCCAGGTCTATCCATGTTGTTGCAAAAGGTAAGATTTCCTTTTTCCTCACAGCTGCATAGTATTCCATTGTGTATATGTACCACAGTTTTTTAATCCACTTATCCACTGACAGACTGTTTCCAGATCTTCGCTATTGTAAACAATGCTGCAATAAACATGGGGGTACATTTCTTCTTTTGAATCAGTGATTTGGTATTCTTAGGATATATTCCTAAAAGTGAGATAGCTGGGTCAAAGGGCAGTTCCATTTTTAATTTTTGAGGAATCTCCATACTGTTTTCCACAGTGGCTGCACCAGTCTGCATTCCCACCAGCAGTGCAGGAGGGTTCCCTTTTCTCTACATCCTCGCCAGCACTTATTCTGTGTTGTTTTGATGATGACCGCCATTCTGACAGGTGTGAGGTGATATCTCATTGTGGTTTTCATTTGCATTTCTCTAATGATTAGTGATGTTGAACATTTTTTTATATGTCTATTGGCCATCTGTATGTCCTCTTTGAAGAAGTGTCTATTTATTTCTTTTTCCCATTTTTTGATTGGATTGTTTGCCTTCCTAGTGTTAAATTTTATAAGTTCTTTATAAATTTTGGTTATTAACCCCTATCAGACGTATTGGTGAATGTATTCTCCCATTGTGTGGGTTGTCTTTTTATTTTATTTATGGTGTTTTTTGCTGTGCAAAAGCCTTTTAGTTTCATATAGTCCCATTTGTTCATCCTGTCCTTTATTTCACTTGCCCATGGAGATAAATCAACAAAAATATTGCTACGAGAGATATCAGTGAGTTTACTGCCTATGTTTTCTTCTAAGATGTTATGGTTTCACAACTTACATTTAAGTCTTTTATCCATTTTGAGTTTATTTTTGTGAATGGTGTAAGTTGGTGATCCAGTTTAATTTTTTTGCAAGTACTTGTCCAGTTTTCCCAACACCATTTGTTAAAGAGATTGTCTTTACTTCATTGTATGCTCTTATCTCCTTTGTCAAATATCAATTGTCTGTATAGGTGTGGGTTTATTTCTGGGGTCTCTGTTCTGTTCCATTGATCTGTTTGCCTGTTCTCATGCCAGTACCAAGCAGTTTTGAGTACGATGGCCTTGTAGTATAACTTCATATCAGGAAGTGTGATACCTCCCACTATATTCTTCTTTTTCAGGATTGCTGAGGCTATTCGTGTTCTTTTTTGGTTCCATATAAATTTTTGGAATATTTGTTCCATATCTTTGAAGTATGTCATTGGTATTTTAATAGGAATTTCTTTGAATTATAGATTACTTTGGTAATACAGACATTTTAATGATGTTTATTCTTCCTATCAATGAACACAATATATGCTTCCACTTGTTTGTATCTTCCTTGATTTCTTTTATCAATGTTTTATAATTTTTTTGAGTAGAAATCTTTAACCTCTTTGGTTCAATTTACTCCTAGGTACTTAATTTTTTTTGTTGCAATAGTGAAGAGGATTGTTTTCTTAATTTCTCTTTCAGACAGTTCATTGTTGGTGTATAAAAATGCCACTGATTTCTGAGTATTGATTTTATATTCTGCCACCTTGCTGAATTCATTTATCAGGTCCAGTAGTTTTTTGACTGAGACTTTAGGGTTTTCTATTTACAGTATCATACCATCAGCAAATAATGATAATTTTACTTCTTCTTTTCCAAGTTGGATGCCTTTTATCTCTTCTTTTCTGATTGCTGTGGCTAGGGCTTCCAGAACTATGTTGAATAAAAGTGGTGAAAGGGGGCACCCCTGCCTTGTTCCTGATCATAAGGAGATTTCTTTTAAATTTTGCCTATTGATTATGATGTTGGCTGTGGGTTTGTCATAGATGGCCTTTATCATGTTGAGATATGATTCCTGTATCCCCACTTTGCTGAGAATTTTGATCATAAATGGGAGCTGGATTTTTTTTTTACAAGGAGAGAGAGAGGGATAGATAGGGACAGACGGACAGGAATGGAGAGAGATGAGAAGCATCAATCATCAGTTTTTTGTTGGGACTCCTTAGTTGTTAATTGATTGCTTTCTTATATGTGCCTTCACCACAGGCCTTCAGTAGACCGAGTAACCCCTTGCTCAAGCCAGCAACCTTGAGTCCAAGCCGGTGAGCTTCTGCTCAAACCAGATGAGCCTGCACTCAAGCTGGCGATCTTGGAGTCTTGAACCTGGGTCTTCTGCATCCCAGTCCGATGCTCTATCCACTGTGCCACTGCCTGGTCAGGCCGGGAGCTGGATTTTATCAAATGCTTTTTCTGCATCTATTGATATTATCATGTGATTTTTATCCTTTCTTTCTTTTATATGTTCAATCACATTGATCTGTGAATATTCTACTAGTCTTGTCTCCCCGGAATAAATCCCACCTGATCATAATGTATGATTTTTTTCATGTATTGCTAATATTTTGTTGAGAATTTTAGCATCTAATTTTTGTATTTTGATTATGATGTGTTTTGTGGTGGACCTCTTAGGGTTCATCCTTAATAGGACTCTCTGTGCTTCTTGAGCTTGTGTGACTTTTTTCTTCATCAATTTAGGGAAGTTTTCAACTATGATTTCTTCAATCAGATTCTCTATCCCTTGATCTTTCTCTTCTCCTTCAGGAACTCTATGATACAGATGTTGTTTCTCTTCATGTTGTCGCAGAGCTCTCTTAGAGTTTCCCTAGACTTTTTCAGCCTCTTTTTTTTTCCTGCTCTGCTTCTGTGCTTTCATTTATCTTGTCCTCTAAATTGCTGATTCAGTCCTCAGCTTTATCCATCCTGCTTTTAATTTCTTCTAGAGTGGTCTTCATTTCTGATATTGTATTTGTCATTTCTGACTGGTTCTTTTTTATTATTTCCATGTCCTTTTTGATACTTGCTCTCTCTTTATTTAGGTGCTCATTATATCCATCCATTTTTGCTCTAAGATATTTGAGCATCCTAACAATCATTAGTTTAAACTGCATCCAGTAATTTGGTTATTTCCATCTCATTCAGATCTTTTCCTGGGGATTTCTCTTGTTGATTCATTTGTGTCGCATTTCTCTGCCTTCCCATTTTGTCTGTGTATAAGAAGGTTTTGGCCACAGGAGTTCAGTGGGTGTGGCCTCTGTGTTCCCTAGGTGTGTTCTGTTTGCAGGCCCACCACCCCCTCTTCTGCCACCTCTGGCATTTGAGGAACGGTGTTGCTGCTGGCACTGTCCTGCTGCCCTGGTTACTGTGGCTTCCCCCTCGCCTCCGCAGGTGGTACTGTGCTTGCATCCCATGGCTGCAAGGCCTAGCCTTCCCCTGGCCTCCACCCCAACTCTGTGGGTGGGACTGTGTTCACGCATTTGGGCTGCAAGCATTGGCTGGCTTCCAGCCTCTATCTGGACCCCCTGGGCGGGATTATCCTCCTGCATCTGGGCTGCAAGCTTTGGCCAGCTCCCACCTTAACGGGAGGGCAAGACTGTGCTCACAGGCTGGGGCCATAAGCCTCAGCCCTGAGGGTGGCTCTGCGCTTGCATGCCCCACCTCAACCCTCAGCCGATTCCCTGGCTTCTGCCTTGCCCCCGGGCTGGACAGCAGGTGGGACCACTCTTGTGTGCCTCATCCGCAGCAGTTGCTACCCCCTGCTTTTGCCCCTGCTGGTGGGACTGCGCTCACATACTTGAGCTGCAGCTGTGGCTGCAGTGGTGCAGGGGCAGCCAGACTCTGGCTTCTGCCTCTGGCCACTGCCTGCCCTCCCATGAGCACTCAGCAATGTGGGGTGGAGATGTAGCCCAGACCTCAACACTCAATACTGTATCCCTGATGGGCTCTCTGCTTCTAAGTGATTCTTTGCTCTGATTGTAGCATGGGAGCTTCTCTTTGTCTGGTGACCTACTTCCCTTTGCTGGTATTGCTGGTTCCAGGAAAAATATTCACTTTATTTTGGGAGTGACTCAGACGAGGGGTTAGGGTGGCTGTCCCTCAAAGTGTTTCTTCCTGTGCCTCCTAGGTTACACTGTTTTCCTGCTGCTCTGGTCCTCTCAGCTCACCCCACCCCCCGGAGTCCCAGGTGAGTGGTTGTGGAAGAGATTTTCTGTGCGGTTCCTTTAAGAAGAATCCTGGGTCCGAGAAATCTGTCTCTTTCTCACAAACAGTATCCTGACTTGTTTCACAGCTAAATACTGTCCATACGCCTCTTCTAGACTCTGGAGCTGCAGGCTGGGGCTTAGGTCCTGGGGCCCAGGACCCTCCACTCTCCAGGAAACTCCCCTCCTGCCACGCGAGCCCCTGTGGGTTGCCGCTCGCTCCCGGGAGCTGGGCAGCCCTCTCTGCATTTCTACTTTTCCTAACAGTCTCAGTGTGGCTTCTTTAGTGATCTTTAGTGATATATTCCTCTTGGTTAAGGCTGAATTTGGTTTTTCAAACCACTTGAGGTCAGGTAGACACTCCATAAACATCTGTAAATGAGTTAGCACAGTGGCTGGCCACAGAAATAGTCTAATATATGTTTGTTAAATAAATGCATAAGTTGTCCACCTACTTTTCTTTATTTTGGTTTAAAGCAGTTAAAGAAACAGAAGTCACAAGGCTCAGATTCTAGTCTTCGTTTGGCTTTCTACTCAGTCCATCAACTTGAGAACACCACTGCAAATTATCTTTATCTCAGTTTGACCATTTAAGAAGTAGCAATAAAAATACTTCTATTGGGTCATGGGTATATATTCTTTTTTATTTATTCATTTTTAGATAGAGAGGTGAAAAAGCAAGAGAAAGAGAGAGAGAGAGAGAGAGAGAGAGAGAGAGAGAAAGGAGGGGAGAGTAGCAGGAAGCATCAACTAATTGCCATATGTGCCTTAACCAGGCAAGCCCAGGGTTTCGAATGACGTGAACAGAGACCTCAGTGTTCCAGGTTGATGCTTTATCCACTGTGCCACCAGAGGTCAGGCATGGATATTCTTTCTCATGCTTTGCAAAGGTTAAAATTTCTCCAAGTTGCCCTTACAGTGAAGTTCAGAACAGGAGTGGGTGAAGTTGGATACAGTAATATAACGGCCTGAATGCTGATGTCCAGTCTGTGATATAAAGGAAGAGTTGAGTTGGGTGTCCATATACCATTTTATGTAGGGAAAGCATTGTAATCAGATTCTGAGGGTTAATCAAATCAAAGTAAATATGTAGAAAAGGTAGAGTGTGTGGGGTACTTTGGATCTCTATCAATTCTTGTGGACAGGATACTATTGTAGAGGAAGCCTCTTTTGAAACCCCCCAAACTGCCTCTTGGACCCTCCTTGTCTACCCTTTGTTGAGATTGTGATATTGTGATTTATAATAAGAAATATATATATTTGGGCTTCCTCCCAGATTCTGGCACAGATTCTGGTATAGAACTGTTAAAACTCTTGGAATTTCCTAAGTGGTAAGAGTGACAAAGGTATTTTTGTTATGTTAATGCAATGACTTTTGGAAAGCAGCTGAGGAAGGGAGAGGGGGACTGGTTGTCAGGGGAATCTAACCATGTGATTAGAGATTTGGAACTTTTCCAGGGAGGAGAAAGGGGTTGGAGGTTGAATCAGTTGCCAATGGCCAATGAACTAATCAATCATGCCTATGTAATGGAGTCTCCATAAAAACCCAAAGGAAGAGGTTTAAAGAGCTTCTGGGTTGGTGAACACATGAAGATTTGGGGAGAGGGTGGGGAACTTTGTGCCCTTTCCTCATGTCTTGCCTTATGCATCTCTTCTATTTGGTTGTTCCTGAGTTGTATCTTTTTATAATAAACCAGTGATCTAGTAAGTAAAATGTTTCTGTGAGTTCTGAACTACTGTATCAAATTAATCAAACCCCAAGGGAGGGGAGGTCTTGGGAACCTCCCATCTATAGGTGGCCCAATAGAAGCCCAGGTGACAACCTGGGTTTGTCATTGTGTCTGAAACTTCACCTGTAGAATCGGATTTTATCTCTGGGTGGATAGTGTCAGAATTGAACTGAAATATAGGACACCGAGCTGGTGTGGGAGAATTCTTTGTTGTTGTGAGGAATCCATCCCCATCATCAGAATTCGGTGTAAAACACATTAGAGGTCCTCTCAAATGCCTTTGATAGGCTGATAACTAGTGTCAAATACGGTATGTGAGTTCTAACCATGTATTAATGCCAAGTTATTTGCCTTTCTTGAATATATTTATATTCTCATATTTTAAAAAGCAATAAACACGTCTCTCTTTTAAGATTATTATAGTGATAAAATAAAATATTTGTCAATAAAATGCACTTTGCAAAAATGTATGGTACAATTGAAAGATAAGTAGATTTCAGTTTTTTTTTTTAAGTGAGTGCCAACTTAGCAGAAAATAGTAAAGTAACATTGTGTGTTTGGCGTCATTGGAAGATTCATAAAAGTGAATTTTCTGGGTTGGCTAACCCCTTGAAATATCAATGTAGGAAAATTATACTATACACAATTGACCATACACTAACTGAAAATGTCCCAAATGATCATGAGGTCACTTTATCCCCCGTCTCCCACCCTTTGGAGCCAATTACAATTAAGTCTATTCAGATTTGCAATTTTGCATTATTATGAGGTCTTATTATATATGGTTTCCTGTGTTCTTTACTTGAATATGCTGAAAATCATTAAAAATTTCTGGGGTCTTAGTTATCATAAATGTAGTTGAGCTATGATAAAAGATGTTCTATTTTTACAGACTATGCGTGTGACTTACTGGGATCCACTCGGCATGCTCACTAGGGGGTGATGCTCAACCTATCTGGGCCGTTGCTCCATTGCAACTGGAGCCATTCTAGTGCCTGAAGCAGAGGCCATAGAGCCATCCTCAGTGCCTGGGACAAATTTGCTCCAATGGAGCCTTGGCTGCAGGAGGAGAAGAGAGAGACAAAGAGGAAGGAGAGGGGGAAGGGTTGAGAAGCAGATGAGTGCTTCTCCTGTGCCTTGGCCGGAATCAAACCCAGGACTTCCACACATGAGGCTGACATTCTACTGCTGAGCCAACTGGCCAGGGCTATAGCTTTTCTGATTTTTCCTTCCTGCCAGGCTTTCTATGATTATTTTTGCTTTTGTCAGAGAACTGGGAAGCAGTAGTTTTTTCACTCCTCTTCTATTTGTTCTTTTTAACCTGCTATGGGGTAGAAAGCTGGTAATTTTAGCTCTTTAGAATATATGTGCTTACCAGTACATGAGCCAAGGGGAAAAGAAGGGTTATCAAAAAAGTTATAAAGCAAACAAGAACAAACAGAAAAGAAAGTAGAAACACCCTAACAACAAGGTAATATTTTGATGTCTCTCAACCATTACCTGCATAATTGTAGGAACCCCAAATTTAGTCAAATCCCTTTCCTCTGAGCTTAAAAAAAAGCAAAGAATTTTTTAGCTACCATCCAAACTTCCTTCTTTCTTCACCAGGCCATGGGCTCTTACCTTGTGTATGACTGACGTGGTGCCCCACTATTCCTAAGGTACTGGGCTGTCTGCTACACTCCATTAGGCTGGCCCCAACCCAGGGCAGTATGGGCCATTATTACAGCCATGACTTCAATCAACCACACCTGTTGTGTCCACAACCCTTTAGCAATGTAACTGGTATTTCCTACATCAAGAACAGAGTCTCTAACTCACCCACTTTGTAACTTGCTATGACTAACAGAATGCCATAATGTGACATTGTCTGATCTCTGAGTCTAGGCTTCATGGGGTCTTGCAACTTGCCTTTGCTCTCTTGAAGCACTGCTGTTTTGGCAATAAGCACAGGGTGGCCTCTTTGAGGAGGAGAGACCGGAAGGGGTAAGGGGCAGCTGTCCCAGCTGATGTTCTGAGTGAGAACGTCCCAGACTAGCCAGGGCCAACTAGCCCTCAGCTAAGCCATCAAGCAGAAGCACGAGTCATCCTAGTGGACACTAGCAGAAAAACTGTCCAGCTGTCCCCAGGCCAAACTGCAGAACTGTGAACAAATAAGTTTGGTTTGTTGTTTGAAATCACTAAGTTTTGGGGTCCTTTGTTATGGACCAAAGAGTAACTGAAAGAGGAAGATGATAGGACAATGGTTCTTTCCTGTTGGCCTCCACAGTGTGTGTGCATAGCTCACAGGCTGCCAGGAGTTATCTTTGTTAAATGAGATTAACAAATGAGATTGTTATATGAGATCAAGATTTTGTTGTACTTGTTTTGTTTTACTCTGTTGTTCCTGGGGTGCTGGCTATTATCAGGAGCGTCAGGTTCTGCATCCAGCCCTGTTCTCATCAGAGCCTGTGTGTGACCTTCCCCATTGAACTATACCTGGTTCCTACTCCCTTGTAGCTGAAGGGTCTTATTCTTTTGGCTGCTGATACATCTCAAATGTCTCTTAGGAACGTGGAGGACCAGAGTAGTCACCCCACAATGCCCTTTCAGATGCTGGTAAATTAAACAGACCCAGTTTCTCTCTGTATGCTGGGACTGTTCTATTTACCTAAAACAAGAAAGAATTGATTGAGGGTAAGGACTGAACAGATCTCTTTTTGAGCAAGATATTTTATCTTTTATTTTTTGGATTGTATAGAGGCCTTTTCAGGTTGTCAAGATACTTGGCTATATTCTGACTGGCTAAGGTTGCTTGATAGGTGATAACCTCCAGACAAATTGTTTTCTGTGTAAAAGGGTCTATTTTAAAACTAGAATTTCTTGTGCTCTTGCCTCTCATGATAGAGAGTTTAGTGGAATGAGATTTCATCGCTAGCATTACTGTATGGAATATTATTGAGATGGTCATAAAGGATTATAAAGAACACTTTGAAACTACAAATAATAAATAACTTTAAAAAGGAAATATAAAATCACTTAGTTTCATTTTCAGAGATAGCCATTGTTAATGTTTTTAATGCATATGTCCTTCTGGACATTTTGGGTGCCCACACTTTATGAGGAGGGTCCTCAAAAGATGAAATCTAGTATTTTATGCTCCTTCCAACTTGTATTTTACTCCAGTTATTAGGTTAAAGGTCACTAAGGCAGGAATTGTGTATTTATTTTAGATAATTATGCAATTTTTATGGTGGTTGACTCGTCGTGCTTTGGGGATGAGAATAAAATGTAATCAGTAAAACCAGCGAGTTTAGCTGCCGGAGTCTCATCTTTCTGTGATGATGCTCACATGCCAAGAAAACACTGGTCAATTCATTTAGCTGGGAGTGGGGGTCATTAAAAGACAGTCCTGCTGGTAGCCATCAAGTCTGTGAAACAGGCCTGTCAGTTGAGTATACATTCTCTCTTCCAACCATGTAGATATTAGTTAACATATTTGAAAAGGTGCCTATTACTTCTAAAGAATTATAGTCACTCAGACTGGCTCCACTAGGCTTCAAGGCATTCACAATTTATTGAAATTCAAAATGAAATAAAGAAATCAAGCAAGATGCTTTAGCAAACAGATGGCTTTAATTAAATATAACCATTAATCTTGTCCTCATTATTTATTGGAATGTGTTAGATTACAATGTTTCCTCAATCTATTGATAAACTATCACCATAAAATGTGTCACTGAAGTAAAATAATTGTTGATATGTTAATGAAAATCATCAGCTAGACTGGAAGCCTCCCTTTGATAGAATTAAGCAAGTGAAGAATTTATTTAAGAAGAAAGAAGGAGTTGTTGTAATATTAGATTGAACTACTTATTTGTAGCCATTTTTAGGGTTGTGAAACAAAAGCATAAAGTTATGTAAAAGAGTATTGAATACAGGAGCCCTTCTAATTTAGCACTTTATAATTAAAAAACCTTTTTTATAAAAGCAATTTAAAAAATAATTCTTCATTTTACAAATGATTCACTATATAGTTAACAATGCTGTATTATATACTTAAAATTAGCTAAGTGAGTAGATCCTATGTTGTGTTCTTACCACAAATACTAACACAACTACTAATAAATAAGAGTTTCAGGGGAAACTCTTAGGGGTGATGGATAGGTTTGTGACAGCACACACATTGTGATGACAGTTCCAGCTCATCAAGTTGTGTGCATTAAATGTATATAGCTTTTTGTATAGCAATCATACCTAAATAAAGTGGCTTAAAAATAGTAAAATAAAATAAAATTTAAGACTACACACACAAAAATATTTACAATAGAATTTTTTAAAGTGTTAATCATCTAGTATGTATAGATTTTAGTACTTAGATTTTAAAATTCTGTCTGTAACATACTAGGAACATATCTAAAGTTAAAATAAACTGATGTGATATGATACACAGAGTGGAAAATGTGGAAAACAGGTGGGATTATGAAGTCCTTCAGTTTCTTCTGTTGAGTTCAGAGCGTTTTTAACTAATTATTTATTTATTATTATTATTATTTTTTAAAAAAAAATTTTTAATTTTATTTTATTTATTCATTTTTAGAGAGGAGAGAGAGAGAGAGACAGAGAGAGGAGAGAGAGAGAGACAGAGAGAAAGAAGGGGGGAGGAGCTGGAAGCATCAACTCCCATATGTGCCTTGACCTGGCAAACCCAGGGTTTTGAACTGGCGACCTCAGCATTTCCAGGTTGATGCTTTATCCACTGCGCCACCACAGGTCAGGCCTAATTATTTATTTATTATTAAACATATTTTACTTATTGATTTTACAAAGCCTCAGAGTTCCAGGTCAATGCTCTGTCCACTGTGCCACCACAGGCCAGGCTAGTGCATGCTTTATATACTGCTTAACAAAGGATAATTTGCATTTAAGCTGTATTTTTTCTCTAATTTCTCTATGTGTATATAGAACTGGAAATGACTTAGTAAAACCCTTTTTACTAAATAATCAGGGAAACTGAACCCAGACAAACAAAAAGATTGCCTTACTCAGACAACCAGTGAATGGCAGGTTATCACAATAATCAGAAACACAAGTTCTGGCATTCGGCTGCCAAGTTCAAGTCCTGGCTTCTCATCCTATTAACTGCTTAACCTTGGGCAACTAATTTAATTTCTGTGGGTCTAGGTTTTGTTGTCAGTAAAGTAGAAGCTAAGATCACCTACTGCCTGGGTGGCCCTGAGAAGTAAAGGGATTTTCCCTGTGGCACCTTTGCGAGATGCCTTTTTTGTAGTAAGCACTCAGAAATGATTAGCAATAATGGCTGCAGTACTACTAATAATAAAGACAAGGATTAGAACTCTACTTTCCTGACCTCCACCCAGGGTCTTTTCCTCTGCACATGTGATCACAGATGATATTAAAATACTTATCATGGCCAGTGCACCAGCTGGTCTGAAACACCCCACAAAACCAGGGTGGCTGTACAGCTTCTCTGCCTTTTGGCTGTGATCAAGCACAGGATGGCCTAACTGGCATTCTCCCTCCCCAAAAGGGATGTCCACATAAATTCTTTCTTTAACACAATACAATGGATGTCTCCATAGCTCTTGGACTGCTTGGCAGACACTCTTTGTACTATTTTAGGGAGGCATTAATGACTGGGGGAAGGAGAAGAGGAATTATTTGCTGTGGGGCTGTCACTGACTGTGACACCTCGAATAAACCACATGACCCCTCTGTAGCCCACATTTAATACTCAAACACTGTGCAAAGTTGTTATGAGGATCAACAAGGATCAGAGACGTAAAAGCCTTTTGAAAAAGGGTAAACCATTACACAGATGCAGGAGATTTGTGAAATCGCTAAACCTTTCAGAAAACGGGGTCCAAGGGGAAATCAGCTAAGATCTACATACCTCTTCTGCTTTGCTGTAACATTTTAAACCAAACCTGTCTATGAGATTTAAAACATCACATTCTATTTTTTTATTTTATATTGGCAAAATCAATCAAAATGGATGATTTTCTTGTACGTCTCTTAAGAAGTAGAATGAACTTCTTCCCATTAACAAGAAATAATAAATTGGTAATCATTTCCCTGTGATTTTGTGTCTTTCTATAATGCAATGCACTGTTTTATAATAGCTTATGTTAATGAAAATATCACAAATTATGTCTATAAACTAAAAACTACATTTATCAGTAAACTTTTCTCTAGCCTGCCTTAAACTTCTTTTTCTTTTCTTTCTTTTTTCTTTTTGTGACAGAGAGAGGGACAGATAGAGACAGACAGACAGGAAGGGAGAGAGATGAGAAGCATCAGTTCTTCGTTGTGGCTCCTTAGTCTTCTTAGTTGTTCATTGATTGTTTTCTCATATGTGCCTTGCTGGGGGGGGGGCTACAGCAGAGTGAGTGACCTCTTGCTCAAGCCAGCAACCTTGGGCTCAAGCCAGCAACTTTTGGGTTCAAATCAGAGACTATGGGGTTATGTCTATGATCCCATGCTCAAGCCAGCAACCCCACGCTCAAACTGGATGAGCCTTCACTCAAGCCGGCAACCTCAGGGTTTCGAACCTGAGTCCTCTGTGTCCCAGTCTGACCCTCTATCCACTGTGCCACTGCCTGGTCAGGCTGCCTTTAACTTCTTTCATATGTGAATGATGAATGTCTAAACCCATTCAGGGTCAATAAATACTGTTTTAAAGCATATTATGGAGTTGGTAATTTTTAAACATCACATCAACATAGCAAACAATTATAAGTGGTGGTAAATATCTATTTTCAATTTATGTCATTCGTGTCTCTTCAATAAAATGTTGGCCTTTTCTCTCTTCTGACTCAATTTCCTTTCTGTTTCTTATTCCTTTTATAGAATGTTTCAATCTGTCTTACTTCTTCTGAGCCAAGATTTTTGAGTTAAGATACCATTTGGGAACCTTTATGTACTCATGTCTTGTGTACCGTTGGGAAGCAAAATTTGCCACTGCAAAATGTGCCAGTCTAACATAAGAATTATTTTCTTTTGAAGAAACAAAAGACTCAGGAAGAAGCTTTTTAAGAATGGAATTTATTGAGGTGACACCGGTTAATAAAATTACCCAGGTTTCAGGGGTACCATTCCATAATACAGTATGTGTACACTGCACCACCCACAAGAAACTTCGATCATTTCCCTTAGGCCTACAAGAATTTAGAGGATGGAGAAGAATTTCTTCCTCCCCTGTAGTATACAGGCTTCCACAGACATGTAAATGAATACACAATGCACACAAAGCTAATTACAGAAAGAATAAGCTCAAGCCTTTATTCACATGTGCACCCACAAATATCCACAGTGCCACTGGAAAATACTGAGACAGCTTTCACAAGCTGTTTACAAGTCTGTTTCTTTACGATAGCGATTGATTTTCAACTGATGTGCAGCTAGAATTTTTAAAACATGCAACACCTGACTATTGAGTCAGGAGCACTGACCTATTTTTCCTTAGATTTTCAAATAAAAATATGACAACAGCCAACACAACAATAGCTCTCCAGTGTGAATGAATCAAAATTATACTTTTTTTTGTCAGATTGGGAAAAAAATTTTTTTTGCTGTGCTATAAACTTTAGTAATTAGTTTATATGTGCAATGAGATGAAAAAGGTTGAAAATCACTGCTGTATAGTGACAAATCATGTGCTCCTCTTCATGTTTTTTTTTTTTTCCCAAGTGAGAGGAGATAGAGACAGACTCTCACACATGTGCCCTCACCAGATTACACCTGGCAATCCCCGTCTGGGATCGATGCTCTGTCCATCTGGGGCCATGCTCGCAACTGAGCTATTTATAGTGCCTGAAGCAGAGGTTCCATGGAGCCATCTTCAGAGCCCAGGGCCAATGCGCTCAAGCCAATCAAGTCATGGTTGTGGGAGGAAGAGAGAGAAAGAGAGAGACAAGGCAGGGGGAGAAGTGAAGAAGAAGATGATTGCTTCTCTTGTGTGCCCTGACTGGGAATTGAACCTGGGACATCCACATGCTGGACCAATGCTCTACCACTGAGTCAACTGGCCAGGGCCTTCTGCATGCTTAAAAAAAAAATCTTTAAAAATTTTAATATATATATATAATAATGTAATTGTTATATATAATATATATATAATAAAATTTTAAAAGATTATATATATATATTTATTTAGAGCAAGGAGAGAGAGAAAAAGTGGCAGATGGAGTGGGAAGCTTCAACTCTTAGTAGTTGCTTCCTGTATGTACCTTGATTGGGCAAGTTGGGGCTTTTGAAACAGAGACCTTAGCATTCCAGGTCAACGCTTTATCCACTGTGCAGAGATGATGATATCTCACATATATAGACTCAACATAAACAATAAAATACAAATAATTTAATTTAATTTTCACAGCGAACCACAATTTTGAGATTCTGTCTCTTTCTCTCTTTAGTGCCACTGCTTTTCTGGTGCCTGAGGTGCACAGCTGGTCCCCCTTTGGAGTCGTGACATCTTACAAATGCATCTGTCACCACACAAGAGCAGTGGCTAACCCCAACGGTACACCAGGCACCGGGCCTCAGACCTTTCTGGTGGTCTTTATTAGCTTCTGGGAGGTGTCTACTCTGCTGTACTTTCTCCTGATCCCTTTCTTCTTATCACCGCTCTTAGTTCAGTTACTTCTTCATACCACTGATTACCATACAAGTGATTTCCATCTCTAGGTGGTTGGAGGTTAAGGCTCACAGGGTCCAGTGCAGGCTACCCCAAAATATGGTATGTTAGCATATTGAATGTATTGAGTTGAAAGAATCTGAGGGATGGCAGGTGTACGAAGAGGACTTCCTGATCTCCCTGTTCCCTGAAGCAGGCCATGATGTCCTCACGTGAGAGGTGCCTTCCCTATACCTGAAGGAAAGCAGTATCTTTATTTTCACAGGTGGAGTGATGCAAGGAGTCTGAAAAGTCACGACTTGCTAAGTTTGCTCTAGTTCATTATTAGCAGCTCATATCTTTTTGTCTTTTTTTTTTTAATTTTTTTTATTTATTTATTCATTTTTAGAGAGGAGAGGGGGGGAGAGAGAGAGAGAGGGAGAGGAGAGACAGAGAGAGAGAAGGGGGGAGGAGCTGGAAGCATCAACTCCCATATGTGCCTTGACCAGGCAAGCCCAGGGTTTCGAACCGGCGACCTCAGCATTTCCAGGTCAACGCTTTATCCACTGCGCCACCACAGGTCAGGCTCATATCTTTTTGTCTTGTCATACTTCTCACTACTTCTCACTCTTCATCAAAAGTCGTATAAAGATTTCAGGTTTAATGGCCCTTTTAATGGGCACTTTTTTCTTTAAATTTTATATAGATGACCAAAGTATTTCCTCTTTGAGATCAATTGGAAAATGCACATTGCCATTCTAGACACGCTTGATGGGGAGTCTTGTTCTGGGTATTTGGCCTCACGAGCTTCCACATCTAGGACCTCTTAAATCAGAAACAGATTGTTAACATGGAAAAGCCATGATGCCCCACTTTCAGAGGAAAAAGTATAGGAATTCCACTTGGGTTCCTTTATTGTTCTACGGGTGGGATGAAAAGGTTGTCGATAAAAAAGCAGTCTGGGAACTAGAATAAGATACCCAGTTTCAGTTATCTCTGGTGAAGAAAACAGCTTTTTTTGAAAAACATTTTACAACATAGATTAGATTTACACTGTATATTATGTTCTGGAGTGTCTTATGGGGACCAAATAACTGTTCTGTGAGGAACTAGATGAAAATAGTCTCTGCCATTTGCTTTGTTATACCTCTGGGGTGAGGAGTTAGAAAATGAAGCTGGATAAAAAAATAAAAGCAGACTTTAAGTTTTATAGATATTTGGTTGGGAGCTTGTGAGCAGATGTACGGACCTCTCCGTGGGAGGCAGGGTGCTCAATTCTTTGTTTAGTAATAAAGAACATTTCTTCTCTGATAATAATGAAGCATTATGCAGAGTATTTTGAAATGCAATGGCCATTGATTTACTCCATAGGGATGAATCCTTTATCCAGGTAGAATTATCCATTTCCTACCAAGTGCTGGGGCCCAGTGGAACTGCTCTGTACAATGGGAGGCTCTTAATGGAAAAGCATCTCTCTCACTCTCTCTCTCCTCTCTCCCTCTCATCTCCCCTCCCTCCCACCCCCTCCATCTCTCCCTGTTATGCTCAGGGTCAATAACACATAATGCATTATTTTACAGTTAAGACATAGTCTCAACTGAGAAAAATATGTAAACAATGCCCAATTGGAAAAATACCATTTTTGATGACACACGTGGAACTGTGTTACTATATAGTATGAGGAATTGCAGAACTCAGCTTTATTCCTCATTATGCCATGGAGAAACTAACTCTGAAAACAAGTTCAAATAATTTTTTTCCCATTGATTTGGGGTTAGGGGAGGCAGGGAGAGAGGGGGGGTAGAGAGAGAGAGAGAGAGAGAGAGAGGCATCAACTCATTGTACCACTCAGTTCCATCTAGTTATGTATTCACCAATTGCTTCTCATATGAGTCCCAACCGGGAATCCAACCCATGACCTCAGTGAGCTGGGATAGTTCTACTCTCTAAACCACCCAGGCAGGGCCAAGTAATTCTTTTTTTTTAATTTGTTTTGTTGTTGTTGGGTTAAACTGGAGGAAAATAGAGCTAAATGCACATACACATTCTTTTCTGCAGAAAACAGTCCTACAAAAATCAGATAAAAACAGGCTAGGAAATATGGCCTATTACATGAAATTTCTTTTAGGCTTACCATTTTTTCTCCCCCCCTTTTTTTTGTAGAGCAGCGGTTCTCAACCTGTGGGTCGCGACCCCGGCGGGGGTCGAACGACCAAAACACAGGGGTTGCCTAAAGCCATCAGAAATACATATTTTATATGTCGCGACCCACAGGTTGAGAACCTCTGTTGTAGAGGGAAGCTTGTTTTAGGGCTAAATGACAGACCTTTATCATATCTAACCATCAAGTGCTTATTTTCTTGGTTGCAATTTCATCACCTAAAATGGCCTTTGTATACATACACATTGCTCTTCTTTAATAGAAACCTGATGAACTTCGGAATTTATTTGAAATATGTATTCAATATAAACCACTGTTCATTTTTTATAAAAGTAGAGGAGCACAGCAGCCTCCATTTGTTTTCTATTTTTTTTTCTATTCTCTCATCTCATTCTTCATAGCAGCTCTGTTCACAGGCTGAATGGAAATATTGATAAACATGAAAACATGCTCAACGTCCCTAATAATCAAAGAAATGCATATTAAAATGAGATAGTATTGTTTCTCCTATCATTTGTGACAGAAATGAAGGATATTAATCGTATCCATTGTTGATGAAAAAAACGGGCAGAGAACTCAGAGGTAACATAACATTACTTTTCTTCCCACAGCGTTCCAGCTGCAGAACTTTTTGAGGTTCAAGCTCTGTTTCTGCCCATGGGGTATGTAAATCATCCCTTATTCTTGAAATAAATCCCTTCTCTTTTTTTGTTTTTATCGTTTTCTTTTTGCAAGTAATGAGTATTAATTAATATACTGAATACTGTTGCTTTCATTTTGATGTTTTCTCTTAATGGTATTTGTCACTTTTACAAATAATCACAGGCATCTCCTTGCCTTCATTGTATTAAGGATAGCAAACTATTTCCTAACTTCTTTTCTGTACCTTGCATAGGATTCTTTTCAGTTGCAGGCTTTTTTTTTTCTGTGAGTTTTATGAGTATTTTTCTTTTTCCTTTGTCTAAGTGTGACGTCTCCCTATCCTTTTTCTGAACTTTAAACAAGAGGGAGACCTATTTATATTTGATGATTTCCATTAGGCCTTTAATTGCTATGATTTTTCCTTGGCTCTACTCACAATATACTTCCACTTCTTAGATTTGGAGCTGGGGTAGATTAACATGCTCATCTCTCTACCTATGTCCCCAAAGAGATTCATTTAGTAGGGTTCTTGAAGTATTCAAGTATGAGGCCTTTCTAAATCCCTCACCCCTCACTTGACTTGTCCTTTGATTCTTTGAACCATTAGAACACAGGAACAACTGAAATCCCCAGAGTGAACTCTAGTCCACAGGATACATTGCAACCCTCATGCACTGCCCCAGATTCTTCTCTTCTGGGATTCAACCTACAGGATTTTACTTGTGGGTTTATGCCTCCCAGGATGCAATGCACCACAGCTCTCAACTCTTCTGTCTTGCTCTAAGATTTCTGGCATAGAGACAGGGTGCATACGTAGATCTTACTCTGCCTGTCTCACAGCTCATTATTCAGTTTTTTGGTAGCCACAGACCCCCATTCAGTCTCTGAGACAGGAAATAGACTCCAAGGGAGGCATAACATATCTTATTGTTTTTTTCAGTTTGGCTCTGGTTAGATTTTTCTCAACTCAGCTTCATTGGCAGTGACGGTGGATAGAAATTTCTAACACGTTTTGGTATTAGATTGTCTCTCAATGTAATTTTTTACTAGAGAGGAAGGAAGCTGATGATAAATCCAGTCATCCTTTGCACAGGACCTGGCAACGTCTCTTATTGCTCACTACATGAAATTTACCTTGCTCTCCCAGGTTCCAATAGTCTGCACTGTCTGGTCCAATCCTGTGATCCATAACCTCCACTCCAAGGAGCTGGCCTTCTTAGCCTGTAGATTCTTGTCTCTTTTCTTCTTGGCAGAATCTCTCTGTTCAGCTAAATTCTTCTATGTACTGCTCAGATCAAGTTTCATGTTCTTCATGAAGCCTTTTGATAATCCCAGCCTACATAGATGTCATTCATTTATTCATTCATTCGTTCATTCCTTCCTTCACTAAACAAGTCTTTGTTATACTATGTTCATTTTATTCCAATGCTTAAGTGGGAATCTCACAGTAAATAAGGCAGACTTGTTTCCTCCCTTCATGGAGCTGAAAGTTTAGACCAGTGATGGGCAATCTTTTGAGCTTGGTGTGTCAAAATTTGCCAAAAAACCGAGCATAACTTGGGTGGTGTGTCACTTTGAGAAAAAAACCATAATATCACAATATTTATAGTTTAAATAACAAAAATGTATAATTATAATATATAACTGTATTTAATAAACCAAAAACTAATTATTTAACTTACCTGCTTAGTGACTTTTTTGTTCATCTGTTAGTCGGTTTCTTTTGTTGGTCTTGATATTATTTAACTTGTGTGGGGTGCTGTGAACTAAGATAAGTGAAGGGGAGGAGGAATTCTTTAACTAACCTGCCTATTAGTGACTTTTTTGTTGCTGAATTTCATTGGCTAAATCTTCAATTGAAGGTTGGTATTTTGTACACTTCAAGCCCAAGCAAGCGCTACTAACTTCATCTGTCAATCTGTTTCTTTTGTTGGTTTTGATATTATTTAATGCTGAGAATAAGGTCTCACAAAAGTACGTAGAGGGCCCCGGCCGGTTGGCTCAGCGGTAGAGCGTTGGCCTGGCGTGCGGGGGACCCGGGTTCGATTCCCGGTCAGGGCACATAGGAGAAGCGCCCATTTGCTTCTCCACCCTTCCCCCTCCTTCCTCTCTGTCTCTCCCTTCCCCTCCCGCAGCCAAGGCTCCATTGGAGCAAAGATGGCCCGGGCGCTGGGGATGGCTCCTTGGCCCCTGCCCCAGGCGCTGGAGTGGCTCTGGTCGCGGCAGAGCGACGTCGCCCCTGGTGGGCGTGCCAGGTCGATCCTGGTCGGGCGCATGCGGGAGTCTGTCTGACTGTCTCTCCCCATTTCCAGCTTCAGAAAAATACAAAAATACAAAACAAAACAAAACAAAAGTACGTAGAGGAAAAAATTGTGAGTAAAGCCATTGCTATATTTTTCAGGGTGCTAAAAGTGTCTGGTAATCTGTTCCAGGCACTCCAAATTTCCTGTTCGTAGTGGCACTCCTCTTGATTCTCCAAGCGGCTCCTTTCCAGATTCTCAAGCTTTGACCTCAAGTCGACAAACACCTGAGCCCAGATGCTGTCTTGAAATTCTGCAAGTTGCATCTTATGTAAATTAAGATGGCTGCCGCTATTTCTAATGGCAGGAAACGGCACCCATAGCACAGGCCCTCGCCTCCCCCTCACTCATCTCAGTAATGATGGTCAATTAGAAATCCATGACACCCCGGAACAGTAGATTGGATGAGGGTCGCTGTGGTTATGTGGTTGCTGGTAATGGCGATCACAGGGCCCCCAGATCACAGGGGCGTCCCCCCCCTCCCCCCGCATTCTGCTGCTCCCTGCTCTGCCAGCCAGAAGTGAGGTCAAAGATCCCCTAACGGCCTAACCGGAAGTCCCAGAACTAGATGCTCTGTGCCGGAGTTCTGTTGTTTTGGCCTACAGACCTCCGGCACAGAGTGTCTACACTACAGCAAATGTTTTATCCTCGGCTACTGCACCTGGCTGTGCAGGAGTCGAGGATGAAATGTCCTTCTTGGCATGTGGCCCCATACTTCTCTGGTATGCGGTGGCATCGAAATGGCTATGCGTGTCAGTGCTGACATGTGTGTCATAGGTTCACCATCATGGGTTTAGACATTATACTCATAAAACTCACACAAGAAATTCTTTCAGTCAGACCAGGTGATGACACAGTGGATAGAAAGTTGGAGTGGGATGCGGAGGATCCAGGTTTGAAACCCCGAGGTTGCTGGCTTGAGCATGAGCTTATCTGGCTTGAGCATGGGCTCACCAGGTTGAGCATGGGGTCGCCAGCCTGAGCATGGGGTCGCCAGCTTGAGCATGAAATCATAGACATGACCCCATGGTCACTGGTTTGAACCCAAAGGCGGCTGGCTTGAGCCCAAGGTCACTGGCTTGAGCAAGGGGTTACTTGGTCTGCTGTAGCCCCCTGGTCAAGGCATATATGAGAAAGCAGTCAATGAACAACTAAGGAGACTAAGGAGCCGCAATGAAAAAGTGATGCTTCTCATCTCTCTCCCTTTCTGTCTGTCTGTCCCTCTCTCTATCTCTCTCTTTGTCTCTGTCACAAAGAAAAGAAAAAAGAAAAAAGAAAGAAATTCTTTCAGTACTCATTATAATCCCTATTTATAATCAGGGTAATCTTATTTATTTACTTATTTATTTGTTTGTTTTTGCAACCAACAAAACCCAGTTCTGGAATACAGGCCCAAACCTGGATTTCCTGGAAGGGTCTTGAGGTGCTGCATAGAACTGAAGAGAGAGCTAAACACCTGCTTCCATGAGGCAGGAAGACCCTCCAGGGATCCAAGCAGCAGAAATGTTCAGGTTTTGAAGGGTACAGCTTCATTTTCAAAAACTTTTCCTTCTTGCACCTCTGTCAAGTTTTATGTTCCAGGAAGAAACTGCAATGTTTAAGCTTGAGTCAGAGGATCTAGATTATTCACCCAGTTGGAGGTGGATGAGGGCCTTCCCTGTGAGTGGGGACCTTCCCTGAGCAGGGGAAATTGTGACCTGGTACCATCCTCCTATGGATGACGTGCCACCCAGATACCCCCTTCAAAGTTGAATAACTTATTCCCCTGACGCTAGAAGTGCTGCTGACCAGGCGGGAACAGCTCTCAGTGTACCCGGGAAACTGCCTCTCCTCCAGGGGCCACCTTGCTCTAGCTCACGCTTCTCGTCCGGACATCCCACACGATGTTGGGTGGGAGTTTGGGGGCAGCCTAAAGGCCCAGTATGGACCATTCTGAAGGGACATCTTGTCTTCAGAGCTTCCCACAGCAGGCTTGTGCCACAGCCCAACGCCCGTGTTCTTTCTTTCCCCCTTCGGTGTGGACCCCATGAACACTCCATAAGATCTTTCTGTGCCCTAATCTCTACCTCAAGGTCCATTTCTTGAGGAACCCAATCTGTGACACACTCTGTGGAATTTATAACAGTTTGGACAAACGCACACTTCTACACCTTATTATATATTATCTGGCATGGTTTGTTAATTATTTCACATGTTACTTATGCCTTCCAAACTAGACTATAGACTTCATGTGAGTAGAAACCTTAACTTCGTTAATATCCAGTCCTCAGCCTCACTTACAGCGAGCGGCACACAGGCATCACTCAAAGTTACATGTTCACTGATGGATTATCCCCAGCTGAGGTACAAAGTTGTGCTAATTCTAACATTTCAAAATGTTGCTGTTTTAAATAGACTAGAAATTTAATACTGCAAAAAGATGTCTTTTAAAAGGGTTTTTCAAGCTGTAGTCAAGAGGTTTTATTTTATTTTTTGATTTTTTTCCATTTGGTTAGTGCCCAACTCATTGATTTTAGAGAGCAGAAAATTCTGATTAGAGAGGATAAACCTCTCTACAGTAACATTTCTTTCTCTCTCTGCAGTCAACATTCTTCTTTTCTTTCATCTCTGGGAGACTCACCCACATACCTTACAATCATATGCTTAAGCTGTTCCCATCCTTTATGAGTGTATACATTTGTGTGTGTGGTGGGATGGGGTGGGGTGGGGTGGGGTGGGGTGGAGAACAGGGAGAGGAATATGCATTCTAGACTGTGACATCATATGTCTCAATAACTGCATTTGAGAGCTAGCTGGCTCCACAATACCTATGTGCCAAGAAGAATGGAAAGTTGGTGAGGGACTCCTGGGCTTTGAACTTTAAAATAAGTATTTGTTTTGTCAACTATATTTTAATAAAAAATGTATGCTATCAAGAAGAGGAGATTTAGAAATAAGCCATTTCTATAAGTACTTTTGTAATCATCCTGCCTCTAAGACAGATAAAGTGATATTTTTTTACCTAGAGGATGTTCAGTTCTAAAAACTGAACAAAAACATAATTTTTTAGTCCTTTTCCCAGTCACTTAAACAGTCCCACCCACCCCCATCATTCTGACACTTGCAAAGGGAAATTATTACTTCCTACCTGATTCAGATCAATTTCTGTCTGATTCTGATAATGTAATATTTCATAGACCGATCTATGATGCAGCACATTTTCTTCATTTAATATACATATCTAGTTTCCTTCTATTTTAGAAAAACTGTGCTGTAAATACAGCAAGGAGAATTCCTCCTATGTTTTTCCTCTTATAAGGAATGTGCTTTTATGACATATTTTTTAATTTGATTAAGAGGTGAGAGTAATAAATGAACATCTGATCCAAGTTTCAGCAAAGAACTCTTTATTGAAGTGCAGACTCTAAAAAGTTATTTTAGGCAAGTTCCCAGAGGCAATTTTTAAAACCATAGGGTTGGATGAGGAGACTGAGATTCTAATGAATTCTGCCACTCCTTAGAAATAAATTAAGGGTTTCCTTCCAAGTGGATTGGCTAGTGGGGCTGAGAGGTCATATTTTAAAATAGTAGAATCTTTTCACATTTTCTCTCTTCCCAAGTGACTCGGGCATTATATGGTTCAAGTTGCTTTCTTGCAAAAGTACCTTGGGTTCATTTTATGAGGTGTGGAATAGAGAGCCTGCTTGGTGCTTTGACTGGCTGAACTTTCCGTCCTGCCTTAAACAACCTGGGAAAAATCAGTGTGATTTATGACAGTAGTTTCTGCTACCCTTTTACTTAGCCAGGAATATTATCATGCTATCAAAAAAAAAAATCCCAAAACCAAAAAAACCATCACTTTTTGAACCATTGTCATTCCTACATCTTGATTAGTCATCTGAGTGATTCATTAATTAAATAAGTTTATGCAACTAATAAACCTTCCTTATAAGGGTGAAAACAGGTGAAGAGATGACTTCTTGCTGCATCCAATGCAATCAATATTAAAGACAGGGAGGGTCTTATGAGAGATATATGGTATGAGACTACCTGATTATTTTCATCAATTGCTCTCATGTGTCAAGTATAAAAGCCCAAGTTCATGCAGTAGGTGTTGGAGTCTATAACATTCATTGGAGGCTTTTTGTGCTAGTGTTTTAGGTTGTGTGAATCTATTCCATAGAGATGAAAATTAAACACACACACACACACACACACACACACACACCACCCCTCTACCACTCAGAAAGATACTCCCCCGCCCACCCCCCTTATCCCCCTCAAAAGTTTCTGAAGGATCAAGATGCTGGGAATGTGGTTGCAAAGAATCACTTAAAAGTGATCCTCATTACATATTAATACCTTTTATTTTTTATTAATTTTTTTTTGTGAAAGCGAGAGAGAGAGAGAGACTGACAGACAGGAGGGACTGAGATGAGAAGCATCAACTCATAGTTGCAGCACCTTACTTGTTTATTGATTGCTTCTCAATAAGTGCTTTGACCGGGGGGCTCCAGCTGAGCCAGTGATCCCTTGCTCAAGTTAGCATCCTTGGGGCTCAAGCCAGAGACCTTGGGTTTCAAGCCAGTGATCTTCGGGCTCAAGCCAGCGACCCCCCAACTCAAGCAGGTTAGCATGCTCTCAAGCCGAGTGAGCCTGCGTTCAAGCCGGCAACTTCAGGGTTTCAAATCTGTGACAGATCCCAAGCTGACACTCTATCCACTGTGCTACCGCTAGTCAGGTCTTACTAATACCTTTTAAATTGTACAGTTCCTTTTCCTTATAGCAGCTCAAAGAAGTTCCTGTACATCTATTATGTGTTTGAGAACCCCCATGTTGCATAGAGGTTAAAACCACATGCATCCAGGTTTGCACGCTTTTTATGGCAGTGACACATATGAGAATGCTGCTCACTATTGGGCTACTTTCTTCTTGCTACAGGTAGAAGATAAGCTGCCCACCATAGTCTCAGCCCTTGTGTCAGGAAGCTGTTGCTGATGGCCAGTATCAACAACAGCTACACCTTGGCGAGGGGCTGTTGCCACCCTAGGCAACTTTGCCAAGGCCACCTCTGATGCCATCTCTAGGACCTACAATTATCTCACCCCGAACTCTGGAAAGAGACCATGTTCTTCAAGTCTCCCTATCAGGAATTCACTGACCGTCTTGTAAAAACCCACACCAGAGTTTCTGTGTGGAGGACCCAGGCTCCAGCTGTGGCCACCACACGTTTTATATAAGACAAATAAAGTGAATTAAGTCTGTTAAAAAAAAGAGAGAGAGATAGGCTGCCCACTCTGTGTAATTAGTTGCCATAGTTGCAATTCCCTCCTTTTCTCAGACACCAGAGAAAACCATTGGAGTGCAAATGAGTGGGATGAAAATAAAGTTAGTTGGGCTGATGTTGACTTTTCTCTCATTTTTTCTTTTTCTTCCCTTTTAAACTTATTATTTATTTTTAAAAAAAAGTTTTTGTTTTTATTAAAAATTTTTTTCCCTCATTTATATGAGAGAGAGGAAGAGGGAGAGAGAAAGAGAAGGAAGGATGAGGGAGGGAGACAGAGAAAAGCATCAACTTGTTGTTCCACTTGGTTGTTTCATTTAGTTGTGCGCTCATTGGTTTCTTCTCGTAGGTGCCCTGACTGGGGAACAAATCCATAAACTTAGTACATAGACGATACTCTATCAACTGAGCCAGCCGGACAGAGTCACTTTTTATTCCCTTTAAACATTTTTCAATTACAATTTGCATTTAATATTATTTTGTGTTAGTTTCAGATGTACAGCATAGTGGTTAGAAAATCATGTACTTTACAGACTGGTCTCCTTGAAGTTTCAAGTATCCACTTGCCCCATACATATTTATCATAGTATTATTGACTATATTCCCTATATTATTGACTGTATTACGTGCTGTAATCTACATCTCTGTGACTATTCTATAACTACCAATGTGTATTTCTTAACCCTTCACCTTTCTCACCCAGCCCTCCAATCCCTCTCCCTTCTGACAACCATCAGTCAGTTCTCTGTGTCCAAGTCTGTATTTTGGGTTTTTTTAGAGAGAGAAAGAGACAGACAGGGAGAGAGATGAGAAGCATCAATTCATAGTTGTGGCACCTTAGTTGTTCATTAATTGCTTTCTCATATGTGCCTTGACGGGGGTTGGGAGGCTGCAGCCGAGCCAGTGACCCCTTGTTCAAAGCAGCGACCTTGGGCCTAAAGCCAGCAGCCATGGGGTCATGTCTATGATCCCACACTGAAGCTCGCAACCTCACATTCAAGTTGGTGAGCCCGTGCTCAAGCCTGTGACTTCAGGGTTTTGAACCTGGGTCCTCAGCATCCCGGGCTGATGCTCTACGCACTGCACCAGTGCTTGGTCAAGCTTTTTTTTGTTTTTTAATGTGAGCACTTATAGCTATATATTTTCCCTTTAGCACTGCTTTTGCGTGAATTTTGGTACGTTGTTGTTTTGTTTTCACTCATTGCTAAGTGTTTTCTAATTTCTCTTGTGATTTTTTCTTTATTTGTTGGTTGTTTAAAATTGCATTATTTAATTTCCTTTCAAGTCTTCCCCTGGAAGTTGCAAGCCTTCAGTAGATTCCAGTGTCCAAGATACAGTTGATCTTTTAATAACACAGGTTTTGAACTATGTGGGTTTATATGTAGTCACATCAGACAGATGGTGGTAGGGCAATGGTTACTAGGCGGGGAGACAGAGTCCTGGTGCTTTCTAATGCATTATATTCCTAGAATTCTCCCCTTCTCTTATTTTTTAAGAAGGAGATACTTGGAAAAATTCCTAGGGACTAACTTGTCATGTATCTCACAATTGAAGCCAACACCCCAGGTGTCAGGGACTTCAAGTTGAGGACTTTTGCTCGTAAGTCGGCCAGCGCAAGTGAATCAGTCAGCTATGATGATTTGGAGTTCTTACCACTTGACAAGGAGTCATTTGCTATTAAGGAATAGCCTATTCTTTGTTTTAAAAGGTCAAAACAGTTCTAGTCATGGCAAAAACTAGGTCTTGATTTCATAGTAATGTATCTGTTGCTCAGTCTCAGTTTTCATATTTACTTAAAGTGTTTTTTCTGCCTCCCCCTTTTAGGAAGTCATTTGTTCTAGAAGAGGCCCTTCAACTCTTTCCCAGCTGCATTCAAACCACACTTTTTAGTCACATTTTTCTGTGAACTCCTATGTACAAATATGAATAAAAATCTGTTGTGTTTTTTTTTTCCTAATCTGTCTTTGTCCATTTAAGTTGCAGGTCTCCAATCACAAACATAAGAGAACAGAGAAAAAACATTTTTTTCTTCTCAACATAATTTTCTTGCTGGGAAAAAAAAGAGTCAATACATGTAGTGGTAAAAATTTGAACAGAGTTGACTATTCTTAAATTCCTGCATTGCAATCTATCTTGAGTAAATGACTCAGCCTGTCTGAATGTCTGAACCTCCCTTTATTACATCTGTGAAATGGGGATGGTGACTTTATTTCCCAGGGTGGCTGTGAGGGTTACACAGGTCATGTACACACAGTGCTCACCAGCACCGTGTCTGGCGCTCAGCAAGTGTTCATTAAATGTCAGCTCTGGCCATGGCCATTGTTATTCATCACAATGCTTGTAACCTTCACAGCACACTTTTGATATTTTATGACTTTGATAACTGTTAAATTAATTTGGGTTGAAATTTGGCATGTTTGGGCCTGTAAAAGAGGAAAAATTATTTCCCCCCTACTCTCTGAGTTCTTGGCAGAAACCTCTGTAATAAAACAGAACAACAAGGGGAAAAGAAACAGGAATTTGTTAACATGCATATTTCATATATACATAAGAGATGTATGAAAAATATGAGTGACTCTCTGAGGTGGCTTAGAATTCAGATTAAATACCATACCATCCTATCAGGGAAAGGGGAGAGGGGCTAAGTTTCTTAGGGGAGAGTAAAAGATTTTCAGAGAAGATGAATTGGCCCTTAGAAGAATAGATTGGAGTTATAATTATTTGTGATAAAGTTTTTCTGGTCTTCTCTCTTGTGATCAGAGTTCATCTTCCCTGTTTGACAAGACTACCTAGCAGGGGGGTATATGAACTGAGTTCTATTTAGAGGATCTGTCACGAGGCAGATAAAGGAAGTTCAGGAAAAAGCTCTCCTGCATTTAATGTTTTTCAAGGACCCACAGCTCAAAATAATCCATATACGAAAGCAGTGGTTCTCAAAGTGTACGCCAGGGCACACTGGTGTGTCCTAGAAGATTTCCAGGTGCACCCTATGGAATTCCAGAGAAATATGTGCCTGTTGGGGTCCAAAAAACCAACAGGGTGTTTGGAGTTTAGATTTTGGGGGAAAGATGTGGGGAATTGGTTGTAAACTGACAGTCTGCACAACCCCCCACCTCACTTGCCTGATTAGGTTGCAAAGGCTGTTAAGCTGTGGTGCTGGATTGTTTACACTACCCCCATGTTCCCTGGAAAGACTGGAGGCAAGTTTCTTCTATCCTTTCTTTGGTGTAAAGTTAAGATGTTATGTATGGTGTGGGTTTTGGGTTGATGATTAAACATAAGGGATTGTCTCTTGAAGCCTTTTGGATTTCAATAAAAGAAGAATATGTGGCAATATCTAAAAAAACTTTGAACATTTTACTACAATTTTCAACATCCTATTTATGTGATTAGGATTTTCTACCCTCAACACAATTAAGAGTAAAAAGAGAGGAATTCTTCAATGTATTGACAAGGAAATGAGAGTTTGCCTTTCAAATATATGCCCAAACATTGAAGAAATCACGAGGACACATCAGGCTCATGTTTCTCATAAACACAAGAATGAAAAGACTTTACACATTTGTGCTAGGACCTGCCGAATTTACTAAATCTTACTAAGAATGTATCTATATATATAAAAAGATAACTTTTTTGTTGTTTTTAAATTTTTAATCCCTCTTTTTAAAAAAAATATTCTAAAAAGCATAACTCAAAAAATGTAACATAAAAATGTTTTTTAATGTCAGAATAAATTTAATTTTGTCATATTTATTTCATTTAATTACCATAAAAGCACTCTTAAACTTGATATATTTTTCTTTAATATTTGACTTAATTATTATAACATTTCTCAGAAATTTGTGTATAGTGCACCTACAATTATTTGTAGGATTTTAAATGTGCCCTGACTTCAAAGAGTTTGAGAACCACTGTGCTAAACTGACGTATTTGAAGTGTCATGTCCTGAATACTTACAGTCATATTTTAGGGTGACACACTTTGCAATAGTCCATTATTGAGCCAATCAAAAAGAATTACAGCCTGACCTATGGTGGCGCAGTGGATAAAGTGTTGACCTGGAAATGCTGAGGTCGCCGGTTCAAAACCCTGGGCTTGCCTGGTCAAGGCACATATGGGAGTTGATGCTTCCAGCTCCTCCCCCCTTCTCTCTCTCTGTCTCTCCTCTCTCTCCTTCTCTGTCTCTCTCCCTCTCCTCTCTAAAAATGAATTAAAAAAAAATTTAATAAAAAAAAAAGAATTACAAAGAAAACTATGAGAAAATTTTAGTTTTGAAATCCTGTGGCCCTTTTAAGCATTCATATTTTTAAAAATGTTTTTATCTTCTGGACTAGATTCTAAGTTTCTTGAGTTTAAGGACTATCTTTCTCTGGGTTATTTCCTACATGTAGGGTATAAAATAGTGAATAGATATTTGCCTAATAAATGAATGATCTCTTCCTGTATTTTGCCCCAAATTTACTAAGCTGAAGAGATCATTTATTTTGTGTTGGAGAGATCAGGCCTGGTTTCTTAATAACTTGTGGAAGAAAAGGGGCCACATACTAAAAGCTGACAGGCTCAGGGAAGGCCTGCATGGCAGCCTTACAAATTCAGAGACCTAAAGTGACCACATTGATGGTCTGAAATTAAAATTTTCTAACTGAAAGCGAATCAGGGTGGTTAGTCATGTCCTGGCTGGTATTTTCTCTGACACAGGTCAAGTTTTACCTCAACTGAGCCTGTCCATTGTCTTTTTGCTTCTACAATAGCAGACCTTTGGAATGTCAGGGTGATTTCCTTTTTCCAGACCCCTCAGGGCACAATCAGGGCACCAGAGCAGGCAGCCACACAGCCCCTCCCTGGTATTGTTAGCCTGTTACTCATTAACTGTTAACTATCCTATACCCACCAATGTAAAAGAAGTGTATCTATTTGTTTCACTTTTTATGCAATCCCAGAGACTTTCACCCTTTGATTTCTCCTGCCTCCCTAATCTGTCACTAACAGATTTCATGTAATTCCCCTTGGCTTCCTCCTTTGATTGTAGTGTATATTTTAAATAAGGTGCAAAACTACCATTCTTTGGTACTTTTTCTCAATCCACTGAGATTTTGCTTCCTCGCAATTGTTGTCAGTTTGACTCAAACAAACTCAAAAAAAATTCTCTCTAGGTTTAAACGTTTCTTACGTTGACAGACTGCTCCTGCCACCAAAAATGGAGGCATCACTGCCTTTAGTAAAGTAAAAATCTGCCCTTGAAAAGAAATTATTAGCAGAGCCAGAAATGGAATTCAGGAGTCCAGGCCAACAGTTATTAATACTTAATCTCACTTTTTACAAATGTGAATTGCTGAGGGCATTAAGTGAAACAGTAAAACACTCCAACTGCAGATCATGTCAGGGAACAGCACTGGGAGGACATACTGGGATCAGATCAGGAATTAGTGATGGAAAAGGTGCAAAAGGTCAGCTAGCCTTTACCCCTTCTGGTATATGTAATTAGGTGGTGGTGGGGTTGTCTGTTCAATGTTTCAAAACAGGGATAGGATGAGAAAGATGAGGACTTACGAGGTTAATTTGCATAAGAATGGGGGAGTGGTGAGCTGGGGAATGTCAGGGAAATATGTATGTGCTCTAAAGACCATTGGGGTGTTCAATCAGTCTTACTTAGGCAGAAACTGAGGGAGCTCAAAGAGAAGACTAAAATAATTGTGAAATTTATGATATCCCCCCCCTTTTTTTCTGATCTAGAAAATGACAGATTCCTCCTGAACAGTTGGCAGAACTGAAAAGCTTTGATTGAATCTTTCTTCTTTTTCTTCCAGAGTACAGGTTGAAAAGTATTTCTCAATAATTGTAACATGCTGCACACTCAGGTAGCTTATTAAGGAAGCAATCTGTGGGAAAGAGACATTGATAACCTGCACAACCCCTTCGAGGCACCAGAATCTAGACCATCACTGTCAGTTAAGATTTTTCTCTGAATATGGCTGTAATGATATCTGAAGGTTCTTTAGCTTGGAATTTCACAAAACTAATAAAGGCATTAATTAAGAATGCCAAAAACCACAGGTGGAAGGAGAGCTAGATCCAATTTGCTATGCACTGAATGTGAGCACCGTTTTATATATTACAACTATAAATACCTACAATGTGGTTCTGCTATTAATTTATAATCCTGCACTGCTGGGGACCTGCTGAAACCTTTAGTTGTGTGTGCCTAAGGGAAGGGCCTCTGCAGTGTGCCTTTTCTCCTCTTTGTCAGCCTGGTTTTGTGTTTTGTCGGCTGACCTTTTCAGAATGTCCTGTGCCACTCACTCTGCACCATTCTGCACTGGAGTCATTGCTTCGTCCTATCATGGGCCTTTTCTTTTTCTACTAATTGAACTTTTCATACTGGAAAAATGCTTGGTTTAAAGATTAAATAACAGAGTCCTTGTTAACTGACTAAAGGCATGAAGGGGTTCAGGAGGAGTCTCCACAAAGTGTGCCACTTCGGCTTGTGAACTATTTTGAGCTGAAGGTAATCAAGACCCAGCCGACCTAAGAAAAACTTTCTAACTTTATTCAATTAAAAATTTATAAATTATCAATGCTCAGACTGTTGAGACAGAGACCTCGTGTGGAGCTGGAGGCAGGGATTACAGTGAATGTCAAGGATTGTCAGTAACCACTAGAAGCTAGGAGAGAAGAATGGAAAAAAATTATCTGAGAGCCTGTAAAGCCAATAGCCACAGCCACCATCAAAGCCACCTGGCCAGTGCAGGTTTGCATTGGATTCGGATAGACGGTAATGAAACAATGGAGCCAAGAACTGGTGGGCCATCATCTTTATCCTAGCTTGCACCCAGCGGGCAAGAAATACACACACTGGGCTCCAAAACCCACTTATTCAGTGCTCACAAAGCTACTGACTTATCCGAGTTTCCTAGAATCAAAGGTTTCTAGCTCACTAGCCTTATTCACCTCTGTTCCTCATCTCCTTCTCCCTGCACAAACTGGCTTCTCCTTCAGCACTCCACCATATTGGCTGCTTCTCCTCTCCTCCACGTGGCCTTTCTCTGCTTTCCTACAGCATGGGCTCCTCCTAGAACATAATCACTCTTTCCCCGGAACAAGGTGATCTCCCTTTCTTTTAAAACCTTTTGGCACGAAAGCCCTCCCCCAACACATATTAACATAAACACACCCATCCCAAGCAAGAAAGGCAACTAATATCATCACGTAGGCAATGGGCTTTCACGTGGGCAGCGCCATCTTTAACAAAGTGAGCATAATATATTTTATCTTCCCAACAGAGCCCAATGGGAACCAATCTTGTTGTCACTTTGATTCCAGACTTCTGGCTCTCATTACGGAGACAATAAATTTGTTGTTTTAAGCCATCCAAAAAAACAAAACAAAACAAAACAAAAATTTATAAATTACAGTGTAGGGAATCACCCATCTAACCTGGAACCCTCTATGACTTGGATTGGGGAACTTTAATTAAAAGCCCTGAGTGAATGTCTCTTGGATGGAAACCCCAAGAAACTGTGTGAGTGAGTGACCTTTGTGCAGACACAAAGGAATGCATGTGAATGGGCTTTAGAAAGTTAGCCTGGAGGTTCCAGATTGCCCCTTTCTTTGTGCTTGTTAATTAGCAAAAGAAAAAGAATGTACTGACCCAAATTAGCCCTTTCTCCATGTCAGCAAAATGGCCATTAATCATTCTTTTCCCTTATCACCTGACCTTCCTCCCTGTAATCCTGTTACCTCTGCTCTGCTTCTGATCAATAAAAGCTGAGGAGAAGGAGGTTCAGGTCTCTTTGCCTCCCTTGGCAGGCCTCCCCCTCTTCCTCTTGACATAAGTTTGTGTTTTAAGTAGGTTTCTTCCACGAGACACTGGTAGTTCCCAGTGGGCTGGAGTACTACATTATAGTTTAAATTTATCGGTCAAATAAGTTTATAAATATGATATATATGTTTGCTCGCTTATAGTTTGCATTGGGTGTGGGGGACAGGCTGTAAACCAGCAGTCATTATAGCCTAAGGCTTAGTTTTAAAACTAAGCCTTTCCAGCCCTTTTAATACTAAGATCTTTTCAAAACTATGCTTTTCCCCACATCCTGGACTGTTGCATGATGTGGGGTGGTGCACTCTTATGAGGAATCCTATTTATGCCTCAGATAAGTGACTTTGTATCAGAAACTTTCTTATTTGTATATTGGCTTAAACGTTCTGATTCCTACACTATAAAACGGGGCAGACCAGGACTCTCTCGCTAGGTTCCTGCCATCAGCATTGCAGAGGAGAGGCAGTCAAGATGGCGGAGTGCAGAAGGAGAAGCCAGTTGGTGCAGAGTTTGTGCACAGAGAAGGAGATGGGGAACAGAAGTGAATAAGGCTGGTGTGGTAGAAACCTTTGATTCTAGGAAATTCGGACAAGTCAGTGGCTTTGGGAGCCCTGAATGGAAAGGGAAGTGTTTTCCACTGTGTGTATTTACTCGCCTGCCAGGTACGAGCTAGGATTAAAGGTAATTCATGGCCCACCAGTTCTTGGCTTTGTCGTTTCATTACTGTCTGTCCGAATCAAATGCAAACCTGCATGGACCAGGTGGCTGTGGCTACTGGATGTACAAAATTCAATATTGTTTCTTTCTCTAAAGGTTTTATATTATTGATTTTACAAGGGAGGGAGACAAGAAGTGCTGACTCACAGTTGCTTCACTTTAGTTGTTCTTTGCTTGAGTGTTGCTTGCTATATACACCCTGATTCAACAAGCCCAGGGTTTTACACTGGTGATCTCAGGGTTCCAGTTTGACACTCTATCCACTGTGCCACCCCAGGCCAGGCTCAGTATTGTTTATATTAGCTTTTGTGGTGGGCAGTTAGACAGATATGAGCAGAGCAAGAACATTGCCAGACTACAACTGGTCTGGGGTTTGGATCACCCACCCCCGCCATAGCCAATAAGTAGAGATGGGGTATAAGAGGAAAACAGGTGTCTTTAATCAAGATTGCAGGCAACTTGAGAAGACAGGAGGCATATTCTAGTCCAAAGCCTATTTTACAATTTTGGTTGTGAAGGCTGATTATATACTTTTCCAAGCGAGGCTAGTACAATGGGCTGCATGCAGTTAATCCCATAGGAGTCGTGAGGCAGGCTAGTTCCTGGAATCTTAATCTCTTTTCTGGGTTGTCAAGGTCGTTACAGTCTAATCATCATCTTTCCTGTTTCTTGGGCCCAGTATTTCTTTATCTGCATTTTTGTCAATGGGAGTTCTGTTCTAGGAGCTTTGGGGTTTAGATACCATTTTGCCTGTGGAGCTCTTGGGCCTAGGGCGCAAAGGTAGATTGCTTGTGAAGCCTCATGAAGTCACACAGGCCTATTCATGCATCCAGCTCATGAATTTAAGCTTTTTCTTACATTAGTCATTAATCCTATTAATTGTAACTGAAAACTACTATTACTACAGCTTAATTTCTAACCCATGAGTTCCCCTATCAAAAATGATGGGCCAGGTACATAAGGTCACCAGGGCAAAAACTCCTTTGAGCCTACCAATGGCAAAACTGGGAAAACAAGGACCTTGCCCTCCAGGTAGCCATTCCTCTCCTGGCATGTTGCTGGTCATGCAGTTTGAACCCTCTGACCTTTCCTATTGCGGGTTTTGGGGTTTGGACTGTTCCCTGATCTTTCCTCCCCTGGCATATCACTAGTCAGGTGGTTTTAGACCCTTTTAGAGGAGGGACAAGGGTAGAAGAATAGCCTCATACAACCCCCATACAAGTCCTTGCATGACCACTCCCTTAAGCATTAATCCTTGGAGATAACATCTAGGCCTCAGTTGTATTTTAGCTCCGGGCCAGAAAAGCAGCAAAATCAGATGAAGGAAAGACATCAGGACCAATTCCAATGACTAATGACCCTGCTCTGATGCCAGCCAATCAGTGGAGACCATGACCCTAAAGGACACACCTGGAAAGCTGATAAATATTCTATTGAGATCCTTCCCTGGGACCCCCTTGCCCCCCACCTAAGGCCCTTAGGAGAGAAGACAGAATTCAGCTCTCTCTATGCAGCGTGCCCCTGCCTTTCCCCACCTCCTTCCCACAGGAGCATTTTCCTTGCCTCTCTCTTTCTCCTAAACTCCGAGGACCCTTTTTCTGCTTCTATAATGTGTTTCCTTGAGCCCACACAGCCCAGCTAGCTCACTTCTTCTATCTTTGTGGCTTTCTAAATATACTTTCACTTATAATTTGGGACTTGGCTCTGAATTCTTTTTAATTTTTTTATTTATTGATTTTTACAGTGTGAAAAAGAGAGAGAGAGAGATCAATTTGTTCCCACTTGTTCTTGCTATCATTGGTTGATTCTTGTATGAGAATTGAACCCACAACTTCAGCATGTTAGGATGATACTCTAACCAAATGAGCTTCCTGGCCAGAGCCTGAATTCTTTTTTCGCCAGAATTCAAGTACCAAGATTGCTGAACCAAGGTCCATTTACCAGTAACATTCTGGTGCCATTTCATCGCCCACAGTTTCAGTTGTCCAGAAGGAAAGCTTACACTTCTCCCTTAACTACCTAAAAGAATTTAGATAGGGGGTCTGACCCAGAAAAAGACTATTACCATAAATAACTATTTTTTTTTTTCTTTTTTTGCATTTTTCTGAAGCTGGAAACAGGGAGAGACAGTCAGACAGACTCCCGCATGCGCCCGACCGGGATCCACCCGGCACGCCCACCAGGGGCGACGCTCTGTCCACCAGGGGGCGATGCTCTGCCCATCCTGGGCGTCGCCATGTTGCGACCCTCCTGGGTGTCGCCATGTTGCGACCAGAGCCACTCTAGCGCCTGGGGCAGAGGCCACAGAGCCATCCCCAGCGCCCGGGCCATCTTTGCTCCAATGGAGCCTTGGCTGCGGGAGGGGAAGAGAGAGACAGAGAGGAAGGCGCGGCGGAGGGGTGGAGAAGCAAATGGGCGCTTCTCCTATGTGCCCTGGCCGGGAATCGAACCCGGGTCCTCCGCACGCTAGGCCGACGCTCTACCGCTGAGCCAACCGGCCAGGGCCTAAATAACTATTTTTTAAAAATTGTTTTTATTTATTCATTTTAGAGAGGAGAGGGGGGGGGAGAGAGAGAGAGAAGAGAGAGAGAGAGAGAGAGAGAGAGAGAAAGAGAAGGGGGAGGAGCAGGAAGCATCAATTCCCATATGTGCCTTGACCAGGCAAGCCAAGGTTTTGAACCGGCAACCTCAGTGTTTCTAGGTTGACGCTTTATTTACTGCGCCACCACAGGCCAGCCTAAATAACTTTTTATCTGAGGGACCTTTTTGTATGGTATATCTAATTACTAAACATTTGCTCTTATCATTCTGTGAACTACCCTCCTCCCCTTTGAAGCTCCAGGTCCCTACCCACTCCTTAGCTCGGGATGACATATAAGCCTCAACTGCCTGACTTGTCCTTGGGTCTCATATTCTTGTGGGGCCCTTGTATGTATGTAATTAAATATGTTTATTCTCCTGTTAATCTGTCTCATGTTAATGTAATTATTAGACCAGCCAAAGAACCTAGAGGGATAGATGGAAAGTTTTTCCTCCTTTGCAGTTCTCAGACATGCTCCAGTGTGTGTGGCTAAGTGTCTGTTGTCTATGTTATTCCAGGAAAGGCTTTTCTCTGTATCTGTTTATTTTCAGAAATGATGTGAGAATTCTCATTTCAAGGCAGATGCAGGTTCCCACTTCCTGGTACTGTTTTCTGGTTGCTCATGAGCTCTGACCCATCCTACAAATGTTCGAGCTCAGTTTGTACTGTAACAATTTATTGCATAACTAGTTGCCAATTTGTTGTCTCCCAAGCTGAAGTGCCAGAAGGGCATGGACCAGTTTCTCTTGTTTACTGTTGGAATCCGTTGCATCTAGACCAGCATCTTGCCCACAGAGGGCATTTGATCAATGGTTGTTGAATGAGTATCTTCCAAATTAGAGCATAAGGAAGAGGCTATATTCTTATTTATTTTGACGGAAAGAGAAACTTCTAGGCTGAGTTAGATTTGAAAAGGTTTCATTAGGCAGATTCTATGCTATGATAAATTAATGTAGCTTTAACTGTAGTCATTTAATAGTTTTTCTGTTTAATCATTTCATGCTTATATCTTTATAATCTTTATTATAATTTTTGAATGAAAGGGGTATTAAAAAGACCAAGTGAAATAAAAAAATTCAGTAAATTATCTAGCTAATTCAGGATAAAAATTATTTTTTCAAATATAAGGCAACATTGAATATATGTTATTTCCATTTTTTTATACTAAGACACTTTATTTTTGTCAACACGACTATACAAAACTCTAGGGATATACAGGATATAGTCAAATGTCTACTTATAATATTTAATTACTAATTTTATTGCATATTTAAAATGTAATATTTAAAGTCAGTCACATATAAAATGCATTACTTTAAAAATATGAATAAAAAATTTTTGCCTGACTGGTGGTGGTACAGTGGATAGAGCTTTGACATGGGACACTGAGGTCCGAGGTTTGAAACCCTGATGTCACCAACTTGAAAGCAGGCTCACCAGCTTGAGTGAGGGGTCAGCATCTTGAGTGTGGGATCATCGATATGATCAAATGGTTGCTATCTTGAGCCCAAGGTCGTTGACTTGAGGAAGGGATCACTGGCTCTACTGGAGCCCCCCACTCAAGACATGTATGAGAAGCAATCAATAAACAACTATGAGTTGATGCTTCTCATCTCTCTCTCCTCCTGTCTGTTTTTCTCTCTAAAATAGAAATAAAAATAAAAATATGAATAGAAAAATTTCAATTTACATATTATTTAGCATCCAGTTTTCCAGAGCATTTTATATTTCTGTCTAAATTGTTTGAGATAGAACACTTTGAATCTATGAATAATGGGAGTCACTGGAAATTCTACCCCAAGTCACCAGCAGCCACTTATATAATGCTACAGCTAATGGATTTCTATTTCTCCCATTGGCTTCCTGACTCATCTGTGCTGGCCACAGCCCAACTATTCTCTGTATTTCTTTGGTGATTTTTTAAAGTCTCAATTAAAATGATACTCAACACTTAAAATTTTTATATCTCCAAACATAATTAATGTATAACATTATTCCATTTAAATAGTCAATTTTTTTAGGTTATATGTATAAGCATCTGAACTAGTATAAATCAAAGTTAGGTTAGTATTCCTCAAATGATACTTTGTTGTGCAAAATAAAGTATCAAGAGACTACCCTATAACATGAAAGACTTCAGAAGAGTTCAAATACTGTAAAAATTTTTTTCCATCTTTTCTTTTCTGAGGGTTAATTGTGGCAACACCTAGGCTTGTGTTTGAGTTTAAGAAGCATTTCATATACTGGGTATTTTGGGGCACTTCTGTGATCTAGACCTGTCTCTTCATTAATTCATTTGATCATTCTTCAGTTCTCAACCTCTCCTTAAGCAATCATTAACTAGAAAATATTTAATGTGTGATATTTAGTGAGTGATTTTTTAAAAAAAAAATTGATTGTAACCTGACTTGCTAAAGATGAATTTGGAATTGGAAAGTGCATTTTCAATTGTTGTCTCCCTGACCTTTCCTCCTTGTCTTCTCCCACCTCTCCTTAACACAGATTTATAAAGGATTCAAACAATGAAATATGGGGCACATCTCCTGAATCTTGCTTCTAGGCTCTCATATTTCATTGATTTCAACACTCACTACACTCTCCCCTTATTTTCACATCTCTGAGATCAAAATGCATCTTACAGTTAATGGCTTCTTATAGTTACTGTCGTCCAAGTCACAGTTGTGATGTGGTTGCAGGAATCTGGTCATAGCTATTCATACTGTTGTCACTTTAATTGAGTTATATGCATTTAATTGCCATTTACAAATCTTCAGAATAATCTTAGTATGACTTGGCATTGAAACAAAAGTTATTGTATTTGCCTGCATGCATGCAAAAAGAGCAGTGTGATATATAATAAAAAAACCCCATGAGTAAGTCAGTCTAAAAGATTTTCCACATGTAAAAAATAATTCTAAGTGATAAGAAAGCACTGTGTCAGAATTTAACAGGTACCATTTTCTCTTTTTTATTGATACAATGACATCTTAGATTTAATGAAATATGACAGTGTTTGTTTTGGATTGAAAATTTTAATCTCATGTCCTTTCCTTGGTAAATTTCTTGTTCTGCTTTGCTTAATGTATTCTTAGCTTCTAAGATCACATTTAAAGGAAATAGTTTGCAAGCTGTTTACTATGAACTTTGTTCAAGTTCAAACTGCAGTTTTTATATCAGACGCTACTTCAAAGCATTGCAAAGGGGGACTGAAAATTCTGGTGAGCATTTGTAATAAGAAGAAGCATTAAAACCCAAAAAGGTATAGAGTATTTGAGATTATAGAAGCATCATGGCTAAATAAAGTACATATTGCACAGTGTTTTCTCTAAAAAAAATCTCTTTAACAGCATAAGGAATTGTTTAAAGCCTTATAAATAAGATTGGGGTCATTTAGTCAATCATTAGACACACATTTGTTGCGAAGCTACCATAAGTAAGACTCAGTGTTAATTCATCCCTAATATTTGAGCCTACTCTGCTAGGCATTGTGCTGGGCTCTAAGAATAAATAGTAAGAGGGTCACAGATCCCTTGGTGTGTGTTTTTGATTGGGCAAGGAAGTTCAGTGTTAGCAGGAGACATTCCTAAGTTTTGTGGGTATTTCGTTTTGTGAGCCTGAAAGCCTCCTCTGGCCACTGTCCTGCAGGGTGGACCATGGACGAGGAGAGTTGGTTAAAATCCTGGCAGGAAACAGATGGTACACTCAAAGCAGAAACTTTGTAAAGAGTTTGCTAAAGGGACTAATTACAAAGGTGTGAGCAGGGTATAGGAAAATCACAGCATAACTTTGTACTTGAGGATCCAGTAATAGTCAAGGGCAAAGACAGTGGGTGGATAGTCAAGGGCAAAGGAGTAGAGGATAGGGGTTAGGATTCTCACCCGCAGCCTGAAGAGTACCTGAAGCCTCAGCAGGAACAGTTGGGGAAATTACAGACACCAAGGAAAGGAAGGCTTTCAAGAGTGTAGAGAGGCACTTTGATGTGATTAAGGAAAAGGGCTCTGGACCTGAACAGGCCAGGGTTTCAGTTATAGCTCTGTATTTATTACATATTTGGGCTGCTGAGACTGTTGACTCTCCCCAGTGTCCAGTTCCTTTTCTTCATTTCAGGAAAAATCTGTTTGAGAGATTTTGCTGACCACAAGTTTCTCAGTTACAGGCTATATTGCCCTGCTAACTCTGGACGTGTGACTGCCTTTGGAGCAGTGGGATGTGGGCAGAGGTGGTGTGTGCAACTTCTGGATCATCTTAATGACACTTGATACTAACTCACTCTCAGCCTTCCCACTGGCTGGGCAATGGCAGTAATGGAGCATGTCTAGAAGGTAGCTGTTGAGAGGGCAAATCCACCTCTTACCTATCTGTCTTATTTAAACCACGGTCCATTTAGGTCTTTTTTGTTATAGCAGCTTAGCTAATCCTTTAACTATATGATATGTTATGTGACCTTGATAAAGTATGTTGTTTTGCTAGGCCTTAGTTTATTATTTTATTTTATTTTTTCTGAGAGAGACAGACTGACAGACAGAAAGGGAGAGAGCTGAGAAGCATCAACTCATAGTTGCTTTATTTTAGTTGTTTATTGATTGCTTCTCACTGTGGCTTGACTAGGGCTCAAGCCAAGCCAGTGACCCCTTGTTCAAGCCAGCCACATTGGGCTCAAGCCAGCAACCTTGGGATCAAGTTGATAATCTCATGCTCAAGCTGAGACCCCGTGCTCAAGCTGGCAACCCCATGCTCAAGGTGGCAAGCCTGTGTTCAAGCCTGATGAGCCCATGCTCAAGCTGGCAACCTTGGGGTTTTGAACCTGGATCTTTAGAGTCCCTGGATGGTGCTCTATCCACTGTGCCACCATTAATCAGGCTAAGTCTTAGTTTATAGTAAAAATAATTTCATTTTTAGAGGGTTTCTGAAAAGCATGGTACTTGCTCACATTCACTAAAAGTGGGCATGATTGAAGACTAGCTATGGCATAATCTGAGGCAGTCTATGAGAAACATGCTGTGGGATATATAAAATAATAAGAAATATATATATTTGTCTCCACCTCTGGTTCCTGCTAATATTTGATTTTGACCCCAGTTCTTAACAGAGATCTCCTAAATTTCTTGTGATTTTTTTTTACTTTTGACTTTTTATTAATGTTAATGGGGTGACATCAATAAATCAGGGTACATATATTCAAAGGAAACATGTCCAGGTTATCTTGTCATTCAGTTATGTTGCATACCCATCACCCAAAGTCAGATTGTCCTCCGTCACCTTCTATCTAGTTTTCTTTGTGCCCCTCCCCCTCCCCCTTCCCCTCTCCCTCCTTCCTTCCCACGCCCCCCCTCCCCCTGACCCCCCGTATCCACCACACTCTTGTCCATGTCTCTTGGTCTCGTTTTTATGTCCCATCAATGTATGGATTCATGAAGTTCTTGGTTTTTCTGATTTACTTATTTCACTCTGTATAATGTTATCAAGATCCCACCATTTTGTTGTAAATAATCTGATGTCATCATTTTTTATGGCTGAGTAGTATTCCATAGTGTATATGTGCCACATCTTCTTTAACCAGTCTTTTATTGAAGGGCTTTTTGGTTGTTTCCATGTCTTGGCCACTGTGAACAGTGCTGCAATAAACATGGGGCTACATGTGTCTTTACGTATCAATGTTTCTGAGTTTTGGGGTATATACCCAGTAGAGGTATTGCTGGGTCATAAGGTAGTTCTATTTGCAGTTTTTTGAGGAACCACCATACTTTCTTCCATAATGGTTGTACTACTTTACATTCCCACCAACAGTGAATGAAGGTTCCTTTTTCTCCACAGCCTCTCCAGCATTTGCTATTACCTGCCATGATGATAATAGCTAATCTAACAGGTGTGAGGTGGTATCTCATTGTAGTTTTGATTTGCATTTCTCTAATAACTAATGAAGCTGAGCATCTTTTTATATATCTGTTGGCCATTTGTATTTCTTCCTGGGAGAAGTGTCTGTTCATGTCCTCTTCCCATTTTTTTATTGGATTGTTTGTTTCTTTGTTGTTGAGTTTTATGAATTCTTTGTAAAATTTGGATATTAGGCCCTTATCTGAGCTGTTGTTTGAAAATATCATTTTGCATTTAGTTGGCTGTCTGTTTATTTTGTTGTCAGTTTCTCTTGCTGAGCAAAAACTTTTTAGTCTGATGTAGTCCCATTCATTTATCTTTGCCTTCACTTCTCTTGCCTTTGGAGTCAAATTCATAAAATGCTCTTTAAAACTCAGGTCCATGAGTTTAGTACCTATGTCTTCTTCTATGTACTTTATTGTTTCAGGTCTTATATTTAGGCCTTTGATTCATTTTGAATTAATTTTAGTACAAGGGGACAAACTGTAGTCAAGTTTCATTCTTTTGCATGTGGTTTTCCAGTTTTCCCAGCACCATTTGTTGAAGAGGCTTTCTTTTCTCCATTGTGTGTTGTTGGCCCCTTTATCAAAAATTATTTGACTATATACATGTGGTTTTATTTCTGGACTTTCTATTTTATTCCATTGGTCTGAGTGTCTATTTTTCTACCAATACCATGCTGTTTTGATTGTCATGGCCCTATAATATAGTTTGAAGTCAGGTATTGTAATGCCCCAGCTTCATTCTTTTTCCTTAGGATTGCTTTGGCTATTTGGGGTTTTTTATAGTTCCTTATGAATATGATGATTTTTTGTTCCATTTCTTTAAAGAATGTCATAGGAATTTTGATGGGAATTGCATTAAATTTATAAATTGCTTTGGTTAATATGGCCATTTTGATTATATTTATTCTTCCTATTCACAAACAAGGAATATTTTTCCATCTTATTGTATCTTTTTCGATTTCCCTTAACAATGCTTTGTAGTTTTCATTATATAGGTCCTCTACATTCTTTCTTATGTATATTCCTAGGTATTTTATTTTTTTGTTGCAATCGTGAAGGGGATTATTTTTTTGAGTTTATTTTCTAATATTTCATTGTTGGCATATAGAAAGGCTATGGACTTTTGTATGTTAATTTTGTATCCTGCAACCTTACTGTATTGGTTAATTGTTTCTAGTAATCTTTTTGTGGAGTCTTTGGGGTTTTCACTGTATAGGATCATATCATCTGCAGAAAATGATACCTTTACTTCTTCTTTTCTGATATGGATGCCTTTTATTTTTTTCTCTTGTCTGATTGCTCTGGCCAGAACTTCTAGCACCATGTTAAATAAGAGTGAAGAGAGTGGACAACCCTGTCTTGTTCCTGATTTAAGATGGAAAGTCCTCACTTTTATGCCATTTAATATGATGTTGGCTGATGGTTTATCATATATGGCCTTTATCATGTTGAGATATTTTCCTTCTATACCCATTTTGCTGAGTGTGTTAAACATAAAGTTGTGTTGTATTTTATCAAATGCCTTTTCTGCATCTATTGATAAGATCATGTGGTTTTTGTTCTTTGTTTTGTTGATGTGGTGTATTACGTTAACCATTTTACGTATGTTGAACCACCCTTGAGATTCTGGGATGAATCCCACTTGATCATGATGTATTATTTTTTTTAACATGGTGTTGTATTTGATTTGCCAGTATTTTGTTTAGTATTTTAGCATCTGTATTCATTAGAGATATTGGTCTGTAGTTTTTTTTTGTGTGTGTCATCCTTGCCAGGTTTTGGTATGAGGGTTATGTTGGCCTCATAAAATGTGTTTGGAAGTATTGCTTCTTCTTCAATTTTTTGGAAGCCTTTGCGTAGAATAGGAACCAAATCTTCTTTGAATGTTTGATAGAATCACTAGTGTAACTTTCTGGGCCTGGACTTTTATTTTTGGGGAGGTTTTTAATAGTTTTTTCTATTTCCTCCCCGCTAATTGGTCTGTTTGGCTTTCTGCTTCTTCATGACTCAGTCTAGGAAGGTTGTATTGTTCTAGGAATTTATCTATTTCTTCTAGATTGTTAAATTTGGTGGCATATAGTTTTTCATAGTATTCTACAATAATTCTTTGTATATCTATGATGTCTGTGGTGATTTCTCCTCTTTCATTTTTGATTTTGTTTATATGAGTCCTTTCTCTTTTTTCCTTGGTGAGTCTTGCCAATGGTTTGTCAATTTTGTTGATCTTTTCAAAAAACCAGCTCCTTGTTTTATTAATTTTTTCTATAGTTTTTCTCTTCTCTATTTCATTTATTTCTGCTCTGATTTTTATTATCTCCTTTCTTCGGCTGGTTTTGGGTTGTCTTTGTTCTTCTTGTTCTAGTTCCTTAAGGTGTGAAGTTAAGTGGTTCACTTGGGCTCTCTCTTGTTTGTTCATATAGGCCTGAAGTGATATAAACTTTCCTCTTATTACTGCTTTTCCTGCATCCCACAGATTCTCATATGTCGTACTGTCATTTTCATTTGTCTGTTTCATATATTTTTTGATCTCTGCACTTATTTCTTCTTTGACTCATTCATTTTTTTAAAAGTATGTTGTTTAGTTTCCACATTTTTGTGGGGGATTTTCCCTCTTTTTTGCAGTTGAATTCTAGTTTCAAGGCTTTATGATCAGAAAATATGCTTGGTAGAACTTCGATTTTTCTGAATTTGCTGATGTTATTTTTGTGGCCCAACATATGGTCAATTCTTGAGAATGTTCCATGTACACTAGAGAAAAATATATACTCTCTCGCTTTGGGATGAAGTGTCCTGTACATGTCTATCATATCCAGGTGCTCTAGTGTTTTGTTTAAGGCCAATATATCTATATTGATTTTCTGTTTGGATGAATGATCTAGAGCCATCAGCAGTGTATTGAGGTCTCCAAGTATGATTGTATTTCTGTCAGTTTTTGTTTTTAGGTCAATAAGTAGCTGTCTTATATATTTTGGTGCTCCTTGGTTTGGTGCATATATAAGGATTGTTATGTCTTCTTGATTCAGTGTCCCCTTAATCATTATGAAATCACCATTTCTGTCTGAGTACTTTTTCTGTCTTGTAGTCAGCATTATTAGATATGAGTATTGCTACACCTGCTTTTTTCTGGATGTTATTTGCTTGGAGTATTGTTTTCCAGCCTTTCACTTTGAATTTGTTTTTATCCTTGTTGCTTAGATGTGTTTCTTGTAGGCAGCATACAGTTGGATTTTCTTTTTTAATCCATTCTGCTACTCTGTGTCTTTTTATTGGTGAGTTTAATCCATTTACATTTAGTGTAATTATTGACACTTGTGGGTTCCCTATTGCCATTTTATAAATTGCTTTCTGTTAGTTTTGTATCTTGTTTATTCTTCTCTTTTGTTTTTCTATCATTTGTTTTTGTTTGTTTGTATTCCATACTTCTTTAGGAATATCTTTCATTCTAATGGGGTGACTCTTGGCAGGCTTCTGGATGAGGCTGCTCATTAGGAAGACATGGCATGATTAGAAGCTTGGAATTTTCAGAACCACTTCCAATTCTCTGTAAAGGGGAGCAGTTGTGGAAACTGAGTAATCAACTAGGCCGGCATGATGAACCCCCCATAACAATCCCTGAACTATGAGGTTTAGAGAGCTTCTGGGTTGGTGAACACATCTAGGTGCTAGGAGCGTGGTGCAGCTCAACTTCACGAGGAAAGAAGCTCCTGTCCTTGGGACCCTTCTCAACGTTGTTCTATGTATCTCTTCATTTGGCTACTCATATGTATTCTTTATCATATCCTTTATTATATAATGAACTGGTAAATGTGTTTCCGTGAGTTTTGTGAGGCATGCTGGTAAATTATTGAACCTAAGTGAGGGGTCATGGAAACCTCAATTTGTAGCTGATTGGTCAGAAGTACGGATGACAACCTGGGACTTGCTATTGACATCTGAAGTGAGGGCAATCTTGTAGGGCTGAGCCCTTCAATTATGGGATCTGACACTAATCCCAGGTAGAGAGTTTCAGAGCTAAAATGAATTGTAGGACACCTCAAACCCAGAGTTAGCATTTCCTTCTTTTCTATCTGCTGTGTAATATTTCCTGTCATAGTGTTGTATTAGTTACCTATTGCTATAGGACAAATAACCCCCAAATGTAGTGGTTTAAAACAATAAACCTTTGTTTGAATCTGACAGTAATTGTGGGTCAGGAGTGGGTGAGCTGAGCCAGTCTGGTTCATGGTCTTTTTGTTGTAGGGAGGGTGTGGGTATAAGCTGTGGTCATCTAATGCTTCCAGGAGGGCTCTCTCACTACCATTGGCAGGTGTCATCTGTATTTTTGCCCAATTTCACTCTCCATAGGCTGTTTAGGAGTTCTCACAACATGGCAGCAAACCCTCCTGCCTCTCCCCCTGCCCAGAGTTAGCAATCTAAGAGAGGAGGAAGGCATCACATGGCCTTTTATGATCTATTCTCCAAAGTCACACAAAATCACCTGCACTCTTTTACTCATTGGAAGCAAATAACTAAGCCAGCCACTCATGGGAGGGAATTAGGTTCCCCCTCTTCAAGAGAAACGTCTCAAAGGATTCGTGGACATGTTGTAAAACCATCGCAGTTTTAAAATATTTTGCAAATAATGCTATGCAAGAAACAACCACAAAACCCCAGCAGCATAAACTTACATGTTTATGATCCATGTGTCTGCAGGTGGCTCTGGCTGCTCTAAGAGTCTCAGCTGGGTCCCTTTGTGTGTTTGAGGATAGCTTTATTTAACTAGGGACAGTCAGGATGCATTCTGATATCTACTTAATTTTGGTTTTCGATTTATATTACAAGTCTACAGATAATTACTTTTTACATAATACATTACTAGAAACACATGATCAAATTTGTTTCTGGCCATTATAAAAATGTATTGAAATTTTCATTTCATTCACAATTAAAAAATGACTTCATAAATGACTTGTAAGATTAAGTATCTCCACATTTAAAATTTATTCTCAATGTGATGATACTGGTGTTACTATTTATGATGATTTATTTACAAATATCATCCAATTTTTATTTTTCCTCTCTTTTATAAATTATCTGAATACATTTGTTGCTACTCTATTTTTTATAGGGCTTAAAAAGAATGTATTCTTATTTTTGAAGTACAAATAACTTTATTTTGAATTGCATTCCATTTTTGAATTGAATGTATACCTATTTTATCTATTTAAGTCTGTGTATTTCATCTATACTTTTTTTATAGTTATAAAAATACCGTTATTCTGGAGTTGATTTGTAATATGTGTTTAAAATTCACTAAGGTATCAGCAGAATGATTTTGTTTTCCTAAGTTGTCTGGTTTTATTATAGTAAGCATGAGAGATTTTAGTTTTATTCAATTTAAAAATTTTGAAAGAATGCTATGTTTTTTTATTTATTTATTTTAAATAAATAGTTGAATTGAATTTGAAATGCAAAAATATATGTATCTTTGAAGAATCAGTGTATTTCACTGTTTCATGTTTTTTTATGCCCTTCATTTTCCTGCTTCTCCTATCACAGTGATTAAGAATACAAGTTCAGCCCTGGCCGATTGGCTCAGCGGTAGAGCATTGGCCCGGTGTGTGGAAGTCTTGGGTTCGATTCCTGGTCAGGGCACACAACAGAAGTGCTCATTTGCTTCTCTACCCTTCCCCCTCTCCTTTCTCTCTTTTCCTCCCACAGCCAAGGCTCCTTTGGAATAGTGTTGGCCCTGGTGCTGAGGTTGGCTTCATGGCCTCCACCTCAGGTGCTAGAATGGCTCTGGCTGAGACGGAGTAATGCCCCAGATGGGCAGACCTCTGGTCCCTGGTGGACATTCTAGGTGGATCGCAGTAGGGCCCATGCGGGAGTCTGTCTGACTGTCTCCCGCTTCTAACTTTGGAAAAATACAAAAAAAAAAAAAAAAAAAAAAAGAATGCAAGCTCACCTGACCAGGCAGTGGTGCAGTTGATAGAGCATTGGCCTGGGATGCTGAGGACCCAGGTTCAAAACCCTGAGGTTGCTGTCTTGAGTGCGGGCTTACCCTGCTTGAGGGCGGAGTTCCCGGCTTGAGTGTGGGATCATAGACATGACCCCATGCTCTCTGGCTTGAACCCAAAGTTCACTGGCTTGAGTCCAAGGTCACTGGCTTGAGCAAGGGGTCATTCGCTCTGCTGGAGCCCCCTGGTCAAGGCACATATGTGAAAGCAATCAATGAATAACTAAGGTGTCGCAACGAAAAACTAACGATTGATGCTTCTTATCTTTATCTCTTCCTGTCAGTCTGTCCCTGCTTGTCCCCCACCCTCTTGCATGTAATCACACACACCCATGCTAAAAAAAAAAAAGAAAAAGAGTGTGGCTCTGGGTTCACATCAACAGGATTCTAATCTTGGCCCAACCACTCTTTAGTCATGTATATTGGACAAATTTCGTAACCTATCCAAACCTCAGTTTTTTATGTGTATAATAGGAATAATAACATTACCTTCTTAAGTGTTATTTTGATGAATAAATGAGATTATTTGTGTAAAGCACTTAACCCAATGCCTGGCATACAATAGGTGCTCAATAATTGTTAACCGTATTACTATTATTGTGATGATTACTAATACTACTCAACTTACAATTTATAGGAAAGCAGAGGTTTGCTTTCTAAAGAAACTCTAACTACAATATTAACCTTTACTTAATTTGGATTTTGAATAGTCTAATATATTTTATCCCATGTAAATGATACGTGGGACATAGCGTAGTTGTATAATCAGGTCATTAACTGTCAGAGAGAGATGTTTTTCAAGGGAGGAGGTTTCTGTGAACTAGTCTTCAGAATTACAAGCTTGCCTCACATCTCAGGAGGATAGCAAAGCTCATGACTATAAATATCAGAAATAGAAGGTTTTTATTGATATTGATGTTTTGCAGACTGGAAAACCGAGCCTGAGAATTCCTCTCCATCAAATGAAGCTACAAGGAGAAGTCTCTAGTAGTCTGTGACCCAGAAGAGGGCTCTCCCCAGAACTCAACAACACCAGCACCCTAATCTTGGACTTTCAGCTTCCAGTACTGTGAGAAAAATACTTTTGTTGTTTTAAGCCACTCAGTTTACTTTGTTAGAGCAGCACAAATTAAGACACAGATCCTTTGTGTCTATTTGTTTTATTTTTTCATCTATAAAATGGGCCTAATAACATTAAACTTACTGAGTTGTTCAAAGGCTAGAGATAATGTATATACATTATATTACTTTATAAATGTAATCATAATTATTATGAAGTCCTTGTACATAGAGTGCAACAAGATGTGATCAGAGTCAAAGTGGATCAGTCAAAGGCCAGAGTGGGAAAATAAAATGGCACTTTACGTGCTTTTTGAAAATTCTATTATCGGGCTCTGGCTGGCTGGCTCAGTGGTAGAGCATTGGCCCAGTGTGTAGAAGTCCCAGGTTCGATTCCCGGTCAAGGCACATGGGAGAAGCGCCCATCTGCTTCTCTACCCTTCCCCCTCTCACTTCTCTTTCTCTCTCTTCTTTTCTCTGCCGGCAGCCATGGCTTGATTCAAGTGAGTTGGCAGCAGTTGCTTGGGATGGCTCCATGGCCTCTTCCCCAGACACTAAAAAAAAAAAAAAAAAAAAAAAAAAAAAAAAAAAAAAAAAAAGGCTCCAGTTGCAATGGAGCATCACATTTTAGTGGGCTTGCTGTGAGATCCTGGTCTGGGTGCATGTAGGAGTCTGTCTCTGCCTCCCTCCTCTCACTAAAAAAAAAGAAAATTCTATTATGAAAACATATTCAAATATAGAATAGTATAATCAATCACCTTAGCCAGCTTTAACAGTTATCAATATTTTATCATTCTTGTTTTATCTACCACCTTAGTCTTCTTCATCTTCCTCTTTCTTCAACTTTCACTGGAATATTTTAAAGCAAATCCCAGACCTCATATAATCTTACCCTTAAGTATTTCAGCATTATCTTTAAAAAGTAAGTGCTCGTCTCCTGACCCATGGTAGTGCAGTGTATAAAGCGTCAACCTGGATTGCTGAGGCCTGAGGTCACTGGCTCTGAGCACAGGCTCATCAGCATGGGGTCAGAGGCTTGAGCGGAGATTGTCCACATGATCCCACTGCTCACCAGCTTGAGCCCAAGGGTTACTGGCATGAAAAGCTGACTTGAGCAAGGGGACACAGGCATGACCTCATATGTACCAGAAGTTCAATGTACAACTAAAGTGAAAGCAACTATGAAACTATGAGTTGATGCTTTTCAGCCTCTTTCTCCCTTCCTCTCTCTCAAAAAAAAAAAAAAAAAAAAAAAAAGAAAAAAGTAAAGGCTTCTTTCCTTAATATAAACACAATAACATTATACCTTAAAAAAATTTCTAATATATTCTCAGTCCATGTTCAATTTTCTCTCATTGTCTCTTTTTCACAGATGGTTTGTTTGAATCAGGATCTAAAGAAGGTCCACATGCTTGTCTGTATAGCTTAGTTGGTTAGAGAGCATTGTCCCAAAGCACAATAGGTAGAAGTTGCTGGTTTTATCCCTGATCAGGGCACATACAGTAACAGATTGATGTTCCTGTCTTTCTTTCTCTCCCTTCCTCTCTCTCTAAAATCAATCAATAAAAAAATAATAAAAAAAGAAGGTTCACACATTTATTTGGTTGTGCCTCTTAAGTCTCTTGTTCGTTATTTCCCTATTCCCTTTAAAAACTATGTATGTATTTGTTAAAGCTGATTATTTTTCCCATGGAATTTTCTACATATTAGATTTGGCTGATTGTATCATCTTGGTGTGGTTCCAAATGCTTTTCTGTTCCCTGTGTTTCCTGGAAATTGGTAATAACGAGGTCTAGAGGCTTGATCAGATTCTCCTTCAGTTATTATTATTATGATTTGGGCGTCAAGAATACTTTATAGGAGGTGCAATGTACTTCTTAATGTGTCTCATTGAGAGACATACAATGTCTGGCATTCCCCTGTTAGTGATGTTACAGTTGATCAGCAAATTTTAGTAAAAAATGCTATTGTAGTTTCTTATCTCCCTATCTAGGATTCTGACCTGAGTCCATGGGGGTTGGGCTGGTGGACAAATCTAATTCACAGATCAGGCTGCACTCAGAATCACCCTTCATCTGGGACTAGGGAAGCATTGTTGCAGGGCCAAGCTTGAGCCTGACCTTTCAGAGCTCCCCTTGAGTGGTAGAATTTCCCAGGAAGCTATTCAGACCCTCAGGCAAATAAAGTTCCTGCTGGTCTGTCCACCAGCCTGCCAGACTCTTCTAAATCTTTGAATGAAGTGAGGAAAGTCCAAAGAGATTTGCCAGAATGCGTGATATTAGATTTCTTTAGCAAGAATGCTTGTCACTTTGCCACTTTCCAATGAAAAAATTCCCACTGATTGTGTCTAAAAATGCAAAGCAAAATGAAAATTCAAGGCAATTTCACACAGAAATATTAAGCCAGGGAAACTTATTGAGCAATACAAGCTGGCTTTCCTTTCCTTTACGGTCCTGAGTTATACAACTTGCCCTTTGAACTGGATAATTTGATTATGTTGTCAGCTTCCTTGGGCAATTCAGGTTTGCCCCTAAGATTATAATAACCCTCTCTTCTCCCCTCCATATATAAACATAATTGTGTTAGCTCAGACTTTCTAAACTTGTAGTAGAATTTGGATTATGGTAGGCTTTCAATATAGGAAAATTGTTTAAAGTAGATTGATGAATATGGTAATTTAGTTTTAACTTATTTGTCTCAGCTGCTAAAGAGAGTTCAGCTTTAGAAATTAAAACACTCTATACATGCTTTTGCCTATTATATGATTTTGAGATCCTTTGCAAAATATGAGATAATGGGAAGCAAGTGCATCTGTTCTGCCTTCACTTTTCCTTGTAATATTTTGTGTTCTGGGATGTTTCATTTCTGTGTCAGCCCTGAGGGCTTGTTCTGTCAGGTGCTTAGTGTCTGTATTCAGAAGACTTCTGTTCTTCAGAAAACATTTGTTTTGTTCCTAGACAGTATTAAAATGTTTGAAGAGGTGTTACAAAGTATTTTCCATGCTTTTCTCCTGCCTTTTTTAAAAAAATAAAGTAGGCTTCTCAAATTTATTTATTTCATCTTAGTCCCCTCCCCCCCACTCTTTTCCTAAAAGCTGAACTCGACAAAGTCCCTTTGGGGAACTTTATCCAATACATCATTGTTTCTCCAATTCTGAGCATGGTGCCTGGCCCATGGCAGGTGTCCAATGAATGAATACTTACCGAATGAGTTAATGAGTGAAAATGAACTTTGGGAATTTCCCTCCCTCTTTCCAACCCCCAATTCCCTAACTAGGGCACCGTTCTGATGCTGATTGTTATGAAACTCCGAATATCGATTATAACCCACTCTTCTTGCTGAGAGAGAATTAGAGATTTATTTTTCTTAGGTCAATTCCTAACTAAATTCAGGTCACAAACTCCAATATATAAGTAATATTAGAATCAAAATATTTTTGGCCAAGGGCTGTGGTTATGAAAAAACTTGCTAGACCAAAGTCAAAGACAGTAGCACTGTGTTTATTTCCTGTGGCTCCTGTAAAAATCACCACAGCTGGGTGGCTTGATATAACAGAAATTTATCCTCTAATCCGGTGGCTGCAGCACAGCTTGGCTGCTGCACCTAAAATATTTATCAATCCTTTTTTTTTTTTTAAATGATTGATTTTAGAGAGAGTGAGAGAGAGAAGCATTCGTTTGTTGTTCCACTTAGTGTATATTCACTGGTCACTTCCCATATGTGTCCTGACCGGGGCTTGAACCTGCAACCTTAGTGTTTCTGGAGGACACTCTGACTGAGCTAACCAGCCAGGGCTTATTAATCTTGTTTTGAAAGTGGGTGGACAGAAAAGAATGCAACATTTCGAGACAGAAGTATGTCATTAAAAATTGCTCTTTGTACTAGAAAGTGCAATGCGGCCAGCTGCCCCCTTCCCTTTTATAATTTTTTAAAATTTTTCCATTGATTTGAGAGAAAGAGGAGGGGGAGAGAGAAGGGGACAGGGAATAGGGGGCAGAATGGAGAGAGAGAGAGAAGCATCAACTCCTTGTTCCACTTAGTTGTTCCATTAGAGTTGTGCACTCATTGGTTGCTTCTCTATGTGCCGTGACCTGGGATGGAACCTGTGACCTCAGCCCATCAGGTGGACACTCTATCCACTGAGCAACCTGGCCAGGGCCTGCTGTCCCTTTTTGTTTTAGTTTTGTACAACTTTCTCCATGAGCTTTATAAAGCTGTTAGAGACCAGAGCGTCCAGGTAGGGACAACAGTACCCTGTCTCTTCTATAGCAGGTGGGACTACATGACTGAGTTCTCACTATTCAGTGTGATTCAAAGTGATATGGGTGACTTCCATATCACTTTCGTAAAAATAAATTGCTCCTTTTACTTTTTCTCTTTTCCCATTTTTATTGCTGATATGACAGTGAGTGAGTTGGGACACAGAAGTGAGCGTGTCACCCTCCCCTGTGGTAGAACAATGAAACAATGGTCAGAAACAGTGAGTAGAGCGGCCTTAGCGCCTTGTGCCACCCATTTGCCTCTGGGAACCGTGGGAGAGGGGAATAGCCTGTATTGTTAGATTAATCATTTGGGGGTTCCTTTGTTACAGCAGCTTAGCTTATACATGCATAACAAGTTGCTGAAGTGACCTTTTCATTAGCTAATGTCAACGTGTCACCACTCTGTGTTTACTATGAAACAGCCTGCAGGGGCCACCTAATAGCCTTCATAAGAAATATTAAATTAATGTTTCCTCAGTGGGTTTAAATTCATAAAAATACTCTCTGGGACATCAGCTGAAGTGAATCTCTCCTAAGTCCTGTTGAAAACAAGCCACTTCTTTTCTTTTAAAAAGAAAAAGATTTAAACAATTTTTTAAAAAAGCCATTAGTTTCAATTACAGTAAGTCCTCACTTAATATCATCAACAGGTTCTGCGACTTTAATCGAAATGATGTATAACAAAACCATTTTACATGAGTTAATTGATATAAATAAGAGTTAAGTTCTTATGGTATCTTATCAAATTTATAAAAAAATGATGTTGGACAGAAACAATGTTGAGGACCTGCTAGAGCGACAAATTAAGAAATGGAATGCAAAGAAAACCACCACAACAGAAAGTTTCATAACACTGCTATCCAGTTAGCAACTTGGTACTAGCCTTTCCGTTCTTTTTTGATGACTATATACATAATGACTAAAATCAGACTAAATCGTATACAGTTTAATAACCTCTTCCTTAAAAGAAACACCAAATCTTTCAGTTAGTCTCTCAATTCAACTGACCAAAGTGGATTCCTTAGTGGAAGCCAGACTGGGCTCTCACATAGGGAAGGTGGATTTCTTACAGGGTGAAGTTGGGTTTCATATGCAACATATGTTCTAAGTCCGTTAGTGATGTGAAGTAGGGAAGGAGCAACACTGACCTACTAATGATCTGGGGAAACTTGCTCATGGTTTATAATCACCCGAATCTGTTTAGCCTGTTTTATGACTCCATTCAATTCTGATTTTCAGGCTATTTCTTTTTCTTTCTGTTTGAGTATAATGATGAGAGAGTTGTTTGTCTAGTTCATTTAAAATAAGAATCCATCATATTGTTCCTATGCATCTTACAGTTTTTCCTTTTGTAAAAGCAAGAGGACAAGGACATAGCTGATGTTCTGAGTGTTGACCAGATACCAGGCACTGTTTAAGCACATTACACAATAATGTTTGAGCCGTACAAAACCCTATGTGGTAGATATTGCTAGTTCCTTAGTCCAATTTTTCATGTTCAGAAATGGAGACTGAGAGATGTTAAGTAACTGTGCCAAGTTGTTAGAGTTAGTGTCAGAGCTAAAATTTAAGCCCAGTCTGTGATTTCTAGGCCACCCTTTACTTACTGTGCTTATTGTCACCCAGAGTGAAACTAATTTATTTTTGTATCTTATATTTCAAATACCAAAATTCCATCAAATCTGTGATACTATAAATTGTAAGACATAGCATTATTTTATATTCTAATAACAAAGAAAAGTGTTGCTAACTATAATTGTAAGATGCATTTCAATTTTTGAGACATTATAATGTGAAAAGTATGTAAGTCTTAGAATCGATACAATTGTAAAACTATTTCTTCTAGAAATCAGAAGCTAATGCTGTGTAACCCACTTGCCTGGGCGGTGCTAACAATGTGACTACTTGGCAGGTCTAGTATATTCTTGGGGTGAGATCTAGCAGGCAGGACCATACATAATTTTCAAGTCACTTGCAGAAATACTGGTTGTGTGGTTGGATTTGTTGCTGCAGTTGGATAGGTCATTATTATTCCTGACAATGGTCCCAGAAGCTTGGAAGCACCAAGCTGCCTAGAGCTACTTGAAAATAATAATAGGAAAAGAGAATAGGGGAATAATGGATGAGGTGTGTGCAGCACTTTGTATCTGCGATTCTGAATATAGGACACATATATGTAGCGGTTCTTTTCCTTGCAATGATGTATTGAACAACTACAATAGCAACATTTTGTGGTTTCTAGGAAATATCAGCCAAAAAATTATAACTGTAGAAGGAAATTAAATCAGCAGAATTATTCCAGTAGTATGGAACAAGACCAACAGAAGGGTAAACATTGAATCTTGAGAAATGCCTGCAGTGAGGGGCTGAGAGAAAGAAAAGGAGAAAGGTGCGGGGGAGGGAGGGGAAACAGGAGAAAAACCCCACAAAAGGGCTAAATCACAGAAATCAAAGAAGGGCAGATTTTCTTAAGGCAAAGGTGGTTCCGGGGGATTAGATGCTGTAGAAGGGGTCACTGACAAATGACCATTGGTCAAGGACCTTAATGGACCTTGGGCCAATAAAGAAAATACAGGAAGGCAACTTGAAAGCAGGGGAAACTCCTTTTCCTTTTATTATTTTATCAGAAATGTTATAAAGGTGAGGATGGAATGATCTTCACACAACTGGCTGGACAGGTCTACACAGTACTAGTTTTTGTCTTATGGGTCTTTCCTCTGACATCTGAGCACACATTCTTCTGGCTTTCAAAAAAATTTTTTAATTGGTTGATTTGAGAGAGAGAGAGAGAGAGAGAGAGCCAGAAACGTTGATCTGGCTGTATGATTCCTGTATGTACCTAGACCAGGGATCAAACCGACAACCTTTACATATTGGGACAATACTCTAACACCAACTGAGTGTCAGGCCAGGGCTCTTCTTCCTTTTGAACGGCCTCTCCTCACTTGACACCTGACACCTCACTTTCTAGATTACCTCCTACCTACTAAATAGTCTTCATTATCTTGATCTAATTCTTCTTCTGCTCCCTGCACCTTCTGGGTGGACTTCTCCTGGTTTTAACCTTGTCCCTGTTCTCTCCCCTATCTTCTGCATGCTTTCCTTGGAGAATCACTTATACCTATGGCTTCAATTACTGTCTGTTCTTGTTGCCTAAAACATACTTCCAGCCCAGGTCTCTCACTTCAGTTTGACTCAACTTCCTTCCCTCCCTTCTTTCTTTTCATTTTCCTATTTGGTAAAATGTGCAGCCTACCTCTAACAAAGTGTACATGGCCCAAGAGATGGTACGTTAGGCATTAATTTTGCTGTTAGCCTGATCTTATGTTTTCCATCTTCATTTTCCCTCTCACTTTCCAAAACCTCTTACATAGATTTCAGTCATTTTTCTGTCTTTTGTCATGGTTCACTTCAATTTTCCTAGTGTGAGCTCTGTAACAGGAAAGTCAGATTAAATCTGATAAAAATTCTTCCATGTCTCACATTTGCCTACAGGTTAAATCAGAAACGCTGTTCCCCAGGACACAAGTGCTTTCACAGTCTGGCTTCTGCCTACTTATCTGACCTCATCTGGGCCATTTTCCCTTATTTTTTTAAATGTGTGTGTGTGTGTGTGTGTGTGTGTGTGAGAGAGAGAGAGAGAGAGAGAGAGAGAGAGAGAGAGAGAGATACAGGCAGGGAGAGAGATGAGAAGCATCAACTTATAGTTGCATTTCTTTAGTTGTTCATTGATTGCTTCTCATACGTGACTTGACTGGGGCCTTCCAGATGAGACAATGACCCCTTGCTCAAGCCTGCAACCTTGAGCTCAAGTCAGCATCTTTGGGATCCTGTTAATGATCCCACACTCAAGCCAGTGAACTCACACTCAAGCTAGTGACCTCACGCTCAAGCTGGCAACCTTGGGGTTTCAAACTTGAGTCCTCCGCGTCCCAGTTCAATACTCTATCCCAGGGGTTGGGAACCTTTTTGGCTGAGAGAGCCATGAATGCCACATATTTTAAAATGTAATTCCATGAGAGCCATACAATGACTTGTGTATATTACGCGTTATCCAATAAAAATTTGGTGTTGTCCTGGAGGACAACAGCTGTGATTGGCTCCAACCACCCACAACCATAAACATGAGCGGTAGGAAATGAATGGATTGTAATACATGAGAATTTTACATTTTTAATATTATTATTTTTTTAATTAAAGATTTGTTTGCGAGCCAGATGCAGCCATCAAAAGAGCCACATCTGGCTCAGGTTCCCGACCCCTGTTCTATCCGCTGCGCCACTGCCTGGTCAGGCTAAGCCCATATTCTTTGATTGGAATTTGCATGCTAATTATTATTTTTGGCTCTAAAGTCCCTTGAACTTGACAGGATTCTACATTTCCTCTCATAGATTTCCTGTCTGGGAGAAGTGCACAATTCTTACAAATATAAAAATTAGTTCCAATTTATACTGCAACTTTTTCATGGAAAAATTACAACTTCCAAGTCATTTCATTGTTACCTGGGACATGTAGTAAGTGCACAATAAATGTTGGGTTGAATCATGGCACTGTTCAGTGTGAGAATGGATACCAGGTAATACAGAAGAATATTCATAACTGCTACTTACTTTTCCTCCCTTCAAAGGATTGCATAATGGTTAGCAAACCAGCCTGGGTGCACAGTTCCTGACACTTAACAACTGTGTGATAAATTGTTAAACCTTTCTGTTATAAAATGATTTAAAAAATTTTCAATTATAGTTGACAGTATTATTTTCTATTAGCTTTAGGTTGTTAAAACATTTTGAGCTTCATTTCCTCATAGACTAGAACATTGTTTTAGGTTGTTGCAGATTAAATTATATATTTAAATATATATAGACAACTTATGTGTAATGAACTGAACTGTGGCCTCCAAAATTCTTATGTTGAAGCCATAAACCCCAGTACTTCAGCTTGTGATTATATAAGGAGATAGAGCCTTTAAAGAAGTATATATATAAGCCTGACCTGTGGTGGCGCAGTGGATGAAGTGTTGACCTGGAAATGATGAGGTCGCCGGTTCGAAACCCTGGGCTTGCCTGGTCAAGGCACATATGGGAGTTGATGCTTCCAGCTCCTCCCTACCTTCTCTTTCTGTCTCTCTCCCCTCTCTCTCTCCCTCTGTGTCTCTCTCCCTTTCTCTCTCCTCTCTAAAATGAATAAATAAAATTAAAAAAAAAAAAGAAGTATATAAGTTAAAATGAAACTGTTAGAGGCCTGACTGGTAGTGGCACAGTGGATAAAGCATCGACCTGGAACGCTGAGGTCACCAGTTCAAAACCCTGCACTTGTCTGGTCAAAGCACATATGGGAGTTGATGCTTTCTGCTCCTCTCTCTCTCTCTTTCTCTCTCTCTCTCTCTCTCTCCTCTCTAAAATGGATAAATAAAATAAAAAGTCAATAAATTAAAAAAAAATGAGGCAGTTAGCATGTGCCCTAGTCTAATATGACTGGTGTCCTTAAGAGAAGAGGAGGTTAGATCATACAGAGACACCAAGGAGCAGCCTGCACAGAGAAACAGCTATGTGGAGAGACAGCAAGGGGGTGGGTATCTGCAAGCCAAGGGGAGAGTTCTCAGAGGAACCTAATCCTTGATCTTGGACTTCCAGCTTCCAGAACAGTGAGAAAATTTCTTAGTGGTAGCTAAGCTACCCAGTCTGTGATATTTAGTTATGGCAGCCCATATAGACAAATATATATATATATTCTGTATATTGCTTAGCCCTATTATATTAATATATGTGTGTGTGAGTATATATAGGATGAGAAAAGTAGGTTTACAGTTGTGAGTACACTTAACACAGCTTATTGTATTATTATTATTGTATTATTTTCCATATGAAAAACTGTAAACCTACTTTTACCTCTCTATCATCTATCTATCTACACACACACACACACACACAGTGTATGTTGCTTAGCACAGTGTCTAGCTCAACAAATAGTAGCCTTTATAATTATTCACCTTTTTTGATGAACTTGTCAAAAAAATAAAGGTTATTCCACGAGTCACATGCTAGTTGTTCATTGTTGTCTGGGTTCAATGTAAGCTAGCGAAACCCCTTGCTCCCTGTTTGCCTCAGTGCCTCAGCTCCAGCATTCATCACTGGGAACCTTTCCTAATTTTTAGGAAGATATTTTAGCTCCTTCTCCGAAATCCGGTCTCGACTGTTCCCAGGTACTATCATCATCCGTCTACATAACTGTCTTCCTCGCTAAACTGGGCCTGCTACATCTTTGCATCCCAGGCACCTAGCGTGGTCTGTCAGGGAATTCAAGTCAATTAGCTGAGAAGTTCAGTTCATGGAGAATTTAGGTGTAGAGTATTTACTTTATCTTGTTGACAGCTGCAACGATAACACTGCAGGTTAGGGAACATCTTTCACACCTGTACTTAAACCTTTTCCCAAGAGTCAGCTGTGGAATGCCCCAGCCTCGCGGTGAGCTGGGAGCATCTCTAGCTGCCTCAGAGGGTAAGACAACAGCTTGTTTAACTTGCCACAGTTCATGTGACAAAGACCTGGTCACATCTGGGCATACATGATGCTGGCTTCATTAACCTGTAAATTGCAAATATCTCTTCTCATAATGAGGTTTCTGAAATAGTCCTTGTTTTTCAGAGACTCAAGCAATTAGTCAAGTTGGGCCTGGCAATGCCCAGCAGTGAAAGGATAGATATTTCTTGTGCTACTCTTTCTGTTTCTGACCAGGTGGCACAAATTACTGGTGAAAAAATATTTAGTTGTCATTCTACATTTTACTCCCTTGTGTGTGACTTGGCAGGTCACTGACATTGTGCTCTCCTTAAAGGTCATCTTGAACCTTATATGTGCCCTGAACTTTCCTTCCAACTAAGCAACAACAGCACAGCTTCTTGGCTATATCTTATTTGCTTTTAGCAACAGCTAGCTGTGAGCCATCCCAGCACACAGAAATAACCAGGATTTCTTTTGTTTCTTTGGCAACTGTTACATCACTCTTGGCTTTTATTATTTAATGAGAAGGTTGTGGAGAAAAAAGTAATAATCATTATCTCACATAGTATGTAGTTATTTTTACAAAGCAATCTTATACTTGAAAATAATTTTAGAATACATTAGAAAAATATGAAAGAAAAATATAAGGGAAAGGGAAGAATAGAATTACTGTAAGAAAAACATAAAATATCAAATTGCCTTAAGAGAAAAATCTACAGTGTAATTAAATGAGTCATTACCAAAATCTTTTTCATAACTTAAAAAATTATTATATGTATACTACCACTGAAAATAGATGGGAGTAGTCTAATAAATGAAATATTAATATAATCCTTCCCTATATTTCTCTCTCTTGCATATTAATTTACTTACTGTTTTCACTTCCCGCACTCACATACACACTTAAAGAATTAAGTACTATCCTAAAGCAGAAGAAAAACAAAAGTATATCAAATATATGCACTGCCTACTAACATCTATTTATTACAATATTAAACAAGAGATCAATAAATTCAGGAAACACATTATACCCAACAGGACAATGGTAATTTTCATCATATAAACAAAATATTAATTAGTTCTTATGTCTTAATCACAATTGAGAATAAACACTAATCTGGTCTAGCAATAAGCTAGGCACTTTGTTTTGCAAAAAAAAAAAAAGGGGGGGAGTCAGGGATTACTTATAAAGACATCTACTAGGTAAAGAAAAACAGTGGTGGAGACTGCTGGTTGCCCATCAATCTCCATTCTTCTATTCTTTTTATTTCTCTTCTTTTCCAAGTGAGAGGAGGGGAGATAGAGAGACAGGCTCCTTCATGTGCCCCAATTGTGATCCACCTGGTAACCCCTGTCTGGGGCCGATGCTCTGCCCATCTGGGCCCATGCTCACAACTGAGCTATTTTTAGTGCTTGAGGCTATGGCTCCATGGAGCCATCCTCAGCATCTGGGGTGGTGCACTAGAACCAATCAAGTCATGGCTGCTGGAGGAGAAGAGAGAAAGAGAGAGAGAAAGGGGTGGGGTAGGGGTAGAGAAGCAGATGGTCGCTTCTTCTCTGTGCCCTGAACAGGAATAAAATCTGGAACATCCACATGCCAGGCCAACACTCTACCATTGAGCCAATGGGCCAGGGCCTCCATTTTCCCATTCTTCCTCAGAATTACAATGGTACTGGGAACTTGTTGCATAATCAGAGATTGCATTTCCAAGCTCTCCTCTCCACTTTGTAGCAAAGTCTGGCACGTGACTCAGCTCTCCACCAGTGGAATATGCACAGAAATGTTAGGAGCAACTTCTGATTCACTCTCTTTAGAGAAAATCTCCAGCACTGGGCTCAACACTTTCCCTCTTTCTTATAGTCTGGCTTGGCCACAATTTGGGCAACCTTGGAAGTCGTGTTGAACTGACATCAGTCAGCCTAGGATGAAGGCACATCTACCTTAATCCATCTTTTAGTCCTTCCCTTTTTCTCTCTTTCTTCTAAATGTGTTGTCTTTCTGTCTCTTTTTCTGTATAGTTCATTCTAACACCACTGCCTAAGTTTGGGAGCTCCTCATTTTCCATCTAGACCCTTGCTAAGAGCTTTTTTCTGGCCCCGCCTCTTTGGCACTTTTCTCTTCAAAGCCACCTGTGCTTGTGAGCTCCCTAAAATGACAATCTGATGGGGTCACTTCCAAGTTAAGGACCATGACATTTGCTCAGCCTGTAGGCACACCCTTCCCCTCTAGCCTGGCTGACTCATCTCCGGTTGAAGCTTTTCTAGGTGAAGAATGAATTTAAAGAAAAGCCCTGACACCAAAAATTAAAGATATTTATTGTGGTTTCCTAAAGAACCACAATATCATTATTACATCTAACAAAATTCATAAAAATTTATTAATATTATCTGGCGCCAGTCTATATTCAGGTTTTCTGATCATTCATATAATGTATTTTTATAGTTGGTTTTTCAAATTAGTATCCAAAGTTCCTATATTTCATTTGAATTTTATCTCTTAAGTGTTTTTTGCTCCTGTATCAGTGCTCACCTCCCTCCCATCTTCTACTTTCACTAATTTGTTGATACCATCAGGTCATTTGTCCTATCCAATAAATACATCTTGACTTGTCAGATTTTTTTTTGTGGTCTCATTTAACTTATTTTTCAGTGCCAGACCTTTTAGCAGACATTTTAGTTTGGCCTAGAGAATAAGTTGTGTGAGTTCTGGTTCTGTTACTGAATGTATTACTGTGGATAAGTCATTTATGTTCTCTGTGGGTTAATCACTGCTTGCCGCCACTCAGTACATGCCTTTATTTTTCTGTCTAAAAGCTATGGATGATAATTTGTTCTAGCTATTGATGACATAGAAATGAAATGTATGAGGCAAATATTTAGGTTCATAGGAAGAAAGCACTCTAAAAGTATGGTTAGAAACACTTTTCATATTTTTTTCTAATTGAATTTATTGAGGTGACACTGGTTAATAAAGTTATAGGTTTTAGGTGTACAGTTCTATACTACCTCATCTGTATATTGTATTGTGTATTTACCACCTGAAGTCATTTATCACTCCTTTACCCTTCTCTACCTCTGCCACCCCCCTTTCCCTCTGGTTATTACCACACTGTTGTCTGTGTCATATATCATGATCAAGTGTGATTTATTTGGGGGGGGCAAGACTGGTACAATATTCATAAATCAATAAACATGATTCACCACATAAACAAAATGAAAGATAAAAACCACATGATCATACCAATAGATGCAGAAAAAAACATTTGTATGATCTTTTTAATGTATTGCTGAATCTGGTTTGCTAATATTTTGTTGAGAATTTTAGCATTTATGTTTATCAGGGATATTGGCATATAATTTTCTTACTTTGCAGTGTCTTTATTTGGTTTTAAAATTAGGATAATGCTGACCCTATAAAATGAGTTTGGGAGTCTTCTCTCCTCTTGATTTTTTTGGAATAGTTTGAGAAGAATAGCTGTTAGTTTTCCTTTGAATGTTTAATGAAATTCACCTATGGAGTCATCTTGTGCAGAATTTGTGTTTATTGGGAGGTTTTTGATTATTCAAAATGTATTAGTTGTAATCTGTATATTCAAATTTTCTGGTACTTCCTTGTTTAGTTTTGAAAGATTGTATGTTTCTGGGAATTTATCTATTTCATCCAGATTGTCGAACTTGTTGGCATATAGTTGTTCATAATATTTTTGTACAATCCTTTGTATGGTGAACCCAATAATGATAAAAACTGTCAGCAAAGTGGGAATAAAAGGAACATAACTCAATGTAATAAAGGTCATATATGACAAATCCACAGACAACATCATACGCAATAGACAAATACTACAGGTGTTTCCCATTAAGATCGGGAGCAAGATAAGGTCTGCTTTCTTTCTTTTTTTTGTGTATGACAGAGACAGAGAGAGACAGAGAGAGGGACAGATAGGGACAGACAGACAGGAAGGGAGAGATATGGGAAACATCAATTCTTTGTTGCAGCTCCTTAGTCTCCTTAGTTGTTTATTCATTGCTTTCCCATATATTCCTTCACTGGTGGGCTACTGCAGAGCAAGTGACCCCTTTATCAAGCCAGTGACCTTGGGCTTAAACCAGCGACCTTGAGCTTCAATCCAGTGACTTCCGGGCTCAAGCCAGAGACCATGGGGTCATGTCTATGATCCCACGCTCAAGCTGGTGAGCCCAAGCTCAAACTGGATGAGCCTGCGCTCAAGCTGGCAACCTCAGGGTTTCAAACGTGGTTGGTCCACATCCCAGTTCGATGCTCTATCTACTGCGCTACTGCCTGGTCAGGTGAAGAAGTCTGCTTTTATCATTCTTATTCAATATAGTCTTGAAAGTCCTAGCCACAGCAATCAGACAAGAGGAAGAAATAAAAGGCATCCTAATTGGAAAGGAAGAAGTAAAACCATCATTATTTGCAGATGGCATGATACTGTAAACAAAGAACCCTAAAGATTACACCAAAATACTGCTAGAACTGACAAGTGATTTCAGTAAAGTAACAGGATATAAAATAATATCCAGAAATCAGTTGTTTTTTTATACACTGGTAATGAACTATCAAAAAGGGAAACTAGGAAAGCAATTCTATTATTTAAAGTTGTATCAAAAAAAATACATAGGTATAAATTTAACCAAGGATATAAAAGACTTATACTTAGAAAATTATAAGACACTGAAGAAAAACTTGAAGAAGATACAAAAAAAATGGATGCATATACTGTGTTCATGGATAGGAAGAATTTATGTAATTAAAATGTCCATACTGCTCAAAGCAATCTATAGATATTATGCAATTCTTATCAAGATACTGATGGCATATTCTACTATTTCTTTTCTTTTACTCACTTTGAACTTAGTTGTTATTTTTCTAGTATCTTTATGTATAAAGTTGGGTTGTTTATTAGACATTTTTCTTGTTTCTGAGGCAGGGGAGTAATACTATGCATTTCCTCTCACGACTGCTTTCGTTGCATCTCATAGATTTTGGGTTGCTGTATGTTCATTTTCATTTGTTTCAAGGTATCTTTTGATTATTTCCTTGCACCTTTTTTATCCTATTAATTTGAGAGAGAGAAAGGAAGGGAGAGAGAAGAAGGGCAAGGGAGAAATAGAGAGAAGCATCAACTCGCTGTTCCACTTAATTGTTCTATTTGTTGCGCACTCATTGATTGCTTCTTGTACGTGTCCTGACCTGGGATTGAACCAACAACTTCAGCATTCTGGGATAATGCTTTACCACTCAACAACCTGGCAGGGCAATCTCATTGTTAATTCATCCATTGTTTAGTAACATTTTATTTAGCTTCCTTGTCTTGGTGTGTTTTTTAGTTTTTTTCTTGTGCCTGATTTCTAGTTTTATACCATTGTGGTCAGGGAAGATGCTTGATATTATTTCAATCTTCTTATATTTATTAAGAGTTGTTTTGTGTTCTAATATGTGGTCTATCCTATAAAATGTTCCATGTACAGTTGAAAAAAATCTATAGTCTGCTGCTTTGGTGTAAAATGCTCTGAAGATATCAATTAAATTAATCAGATCTAGTGTGTCACTTAAGGTTGCTGTTTCCTTGTTGATTTTCTGTCTGGAAGATCTATCCATTGGTGTCAATAGGATGTTAAAATTCACTTCTATGACTGTATTATTGTTGATCTCTTTCTTTATATCCATCAAGATTCACTTTATATATTTAGGTGCAATTATGTTGGGTGCCTAAATGTTTACAAGGAATACATCCTTTTGCTGGATTGTTTTTATTTTTTTACCTTTTTAATTATTTATTTATTTTTACAGGGACAGAGAGAGAGTCAGAGAGAGAGATAGATAGGGACAGACAGACAGGAATGGAGAGACATGAGAAGCATCAATATCAGTTTTTCGTTGCGACACCTTAGTTGTTCATTGATTGCTTTCTCATATATGCCTTGACTGGGGGCCTTCAGCAGACCAAATAACCCTGGCTCGAGCTAGTGACCTTGGGTCCAAGCTGGCGAGCTTTTTGCTCAAGCCAGATGAGCCCTCGCTCAAGCTGGCGACCTCGGGGTCTTGAACCTGAGTCCTTCTGCATCCCAGTCTGACGCTCTATCCACTGCACCACCGCTTGTTCAGGCTGGCTTGTTGTTTTTATTTTGCAGAGTCTTCTTTGTCTCTTACCCTAGCCTTTGTTTTAAAGCCTATTTTGTCACCTGGGCAGGTAGCTTAGTTATTTAGAATGTTGTCTTGATACACCAAGGTCGTGGGTTTGCTCTGTGGTCAGGGTACACACAGAAATCAACCAATGAACGCATACATAAGTAAAACAACAAATCAATGTTTCTCTCTGAAATAAATAAATAAATAAACAAACAAATAAATAAATAAGCATGCCTGATTTGTGGTGGCACAGTGGATAAAGCATTGATCTAAAATGCTGAGGTCACTGGTTCAAAACTCTGGGCTTGCCCAGTCAAGGCATGAGAAGCAACTACTACAAGTTGATGCTTCCCACTCCTCTCTACCGCTTTTTTCTCTCTATCCTCTAGAATCAATAAATGAAATCTTAAAAATAAATAGGTAAAAAAAATAAAACCAAAGTCTATTTTGTCAGATATCAGTATTGCTACCCCAGCCTGACCAGGTGGTGGCACAATGAAAAGAGCGTTGGCCTGTGATGCAGAGGACCCAGGTTTGAAACCCCGAGGTTGCCAGCTTGAGTATGAGATCATAGACATGACCCCATGGTTGCTGGTGACTGGCTTTGCCCGAAAGTCGCTGGCTTAAATCCCAAGGTTGCTGGCTTGATCCCAAAGGTTTCTGGCTTGAGCAAGGGGTTACTTACTCTGCTGTAACCCCCCCACCCCCATCAAGGCACATATGAGAAAGCAATCAATGAACAACTAAGGAGCTGCAACGAAGAGTTGATGCTTCTCATCTCTCTCCCTTCTTGTCTGTCTGTCCCTATCTGTCCCTCTCTCTGACTCTTTGTCTCTGTCAAAAAAAAAAAAAAAAAAAAAGAATAAAAAAAGAAATACAAACGCTTTCATGACACCTGGGAAAAGATATGAATTCACTGGGTATAGAGATCAATATCACTTTTTTTTTCTCTGCATATATATCAAGGTGTCTGGACCTATAAAGTAAGGGAAGGGCAACAAAGCAATCCAATCCAATTAGAAGTGTCACATCACATTAAGCTTATTCTGTTTGTCTCTTCATTACTCCATCCAATAACTGTGAGCACCAGGGAAGGTATAGCTGTTTCTTTGCACTTATTGGTGTGATAACAATAAAACAGGATGAAAAGACCTTTCTGGTGTAGAAGACAGCATTCCATACAGGAATGAGATATCTGAATAGGTGATAGGTGACCTCTTGGCTTGCAAGACCCTGAAATCTCAAGTCATGATTGCCATCCACAGTATTGATGTTTCTCTATCAGCTTCCTTGCCGTCTGCCTGCCCATTGCACTGTTCTCTTTACAAACCCGGACTCCTGAGTGTGGTCTGGTACAGACTTCCTTCTTGTCCCTCTCAAGGCCTTTACTATCAGGATCTCCTGCTCTAAGTGAACATGGAAGCTCATAGTTACAAAAAGGTTGGTTGCCATGAAGTTAGGATTTGGCACATAGCCAAATGTAAAAGTTTAGGGCAGCCTATTAATGTTTGAGACACTAAAGGATAATTTTAATATTTAGAACATAAGGAAAAGCACTTCTGGTTAGATGTTTGCCCTGTGTTCTGGTAGAACTGCTCACAAACTGTAGCTACTCCTCTTAGCATTGGTCACCACATAGCACCGTTTAAGCAAGAAAATCTGGAGTATCTGGTCAGCATTTGCTAAGGGCCTACCTGAATGAAACATGATATTGGATGGAAAACTTTTTCTTTGGAATAGTAGGCTGTATAGTGATATGGTGTCTCCCCCAAAAGAGATATCAACCTGGAACCTCAGAATGTGACATTATTTGGAATTAAAAATAGAGCGGATATGAGAACTTGACATTTGTCCTTCTCTCATGCCTGTCTGGTCTGTCCCATACTCAGGTTCTGCTGAGAGGCAATGGAGACTAATATCAGAGCCTAATCTGGCCCTTTATTATAGTTTATGGTAAATGGCCTACAAGCCTTTCACCAGAAGTGGATTTGATCACTCTCAACAGCTTCTTGGCAAGAAAGCTTCAACAGGAAGAGAAGGGTGTTGGTGAGGTCCACATTGCCAAGCATGTTCCCAGGAGGTCTGATGATTTGTTATTTTGTTGGAAAAAATTTTTATAGTTAAGAATGTGTTCCTAAGCCTCAGAAGTGCAGAAACCTAATTTATCAACCCAGGAATGGTGGAAATGGAATGTTTCTCAGGGGTGGAGTGATGGAGAAACCAAAGTGACTGCCAGCTTTTTATTACTAAAAGGGTCGGGGGGGACTAACTACTGGCAATCTTTGGCCAATATCAAAGACAGGCTACATGAAAAGTAAAATTCTGTAAGAGGAATTTGTTTAGTGACCACAGAAATTTGAATGAGGGGAGTTAGTTTATAATTCAGATGTTTAATGATATTAAGCTAGGCTGATCAGATGTGTCCATCTTCCCAGTGAGAAATACCTGCCACCCTATCCAGGCAGGGAGAGCTGTTGGATTCGATCATGGCTCTCTCTCACTCTTAGCCAAAGCTGAGGGGTCAATGCCAACATTTGTCTTTGACATTCTATTTTTCTTTCTTTCTCCTTTTTTTTTTTTTTTAAAGATTCAACACTCTTATGAATGAGTGTCAGGTTAAATCAAGCTTGGGATGTGGGAATCATCCCATACTTTTTGTGTGTGTGTGTGTGTGACAGAGAGAGAGACAGACAGACAGACAGACAGACAGGCAGGAAGAGAGAGAGAAATGAGAAGCATCGATTCTTTGTGTGGCTTCTTAGTCTTCTTAGTTGTTCATTGATTGCTTTCTCATATGTGCCTTGACGAGGTGGGGGGAGACTACAGCAGAGCGAGTGACCCCTTGCTCAAGCCAGTGACCTTGGGCTTCAAACCAGCAACCTTGGGCTCAAGCCAGTGACCATGTTTATGATCCCACGCTTAAGCAAGTGACCCCACGCTCAAGCTCGTGAGCCCACACTCAAGCTGGCGACCTTGGGGTTTCCAACCTGGGTCCTCTGCGTCCCAGTCTGACACTCTGTCCACTCTGCCACTGCCTGATCAGGCTCATCTCATATTCTTAAGGCGGTGTTTCTCAAAGGGTAAACCTCTGAATACTTGCATCAGAATTGTGTGTGTGTGTGTGGGGGGGAGGGGGCTGCTAGTTAAAAATGCAGATCCTGGGTTTCATTCCAGGAGATGGTCTGAATGGGTGTCTCTGGGGATGGGGCCTGAGAATATACATTTTAAACCAACACGCTACTTAAGTTGAATGTACAAAGAGTTTGAGAAGTATTGTTTTTGGGGTGACCTTGCCTATCTCTTATGCATTATGAGTTAACTTTAGAGTGAGCCATCTTATCAGCCACGTCTTTAAGGAAATCCTTGGTACTGGTGACACTTTTGCTATCTTCATTATGTCTTAGGTTAAAAACCTTGTTGAGTATGTTAAAAAAACGATTCTCAAATGGGGGTAATACTATCAAATACAGTCATGATATGGCATATGGAGGGGGCAAAATTAGGCACATAGCCATCTCTTGAATTCTGTAGTAACAAGGCTACTTTTTGTGTGGTACCCAACCTCAGTCAATATAGTTTATTGACAAATTCTTGTAATAAAAACATAGGCTCTTAAATGATAATTAGCATTTTAAATAGTTACTACATACAGGACAGTTATTTATTTTGCTTTCCTACTGCTCAATATTAGTGATGTTAAATTAATGAAACAAGGAGGCCATTAGACCGAGGTGGCTCTACCACCACAGTGGCTTATGTAAGCACACAAAACCTAAGCCTGTAAATGCTCAAGGTTGTAACGTTGAAAGGCTTTGCCATGGCCAGTCCTTGCTTTCCTTCTGCCTTTTCTCTATGAAGTCTTTACTCTGGTTCAGTTGGAGGAATGCTCCTAACCACTTTTAGTTTGGCACTGCCTGGTTGCAACTGATTTGTGCTCAAATGAACTCTTAACATTTTTAATATACTTCAGTTCATCTTGTAACAGTGACCATTTGAGGTATGCATGAAGAAAGTACTATGGAAAGAGTTGTGACAAAACTATTAGTCATTGGCTATAGGAAGTTTATCCCAACAGAAATCTTGGTTGTAGGAGGGACAATGCAATAGGAGCTGATCTCAGAACTTATTTTGCTGGTTTTGATGACAGTAAATGAATTCTAATGCCTGTCTACAAGGGACAGACCACTTTTCCCCTTTCAGGATACTGTTTTTTCTGATTCTCCATGACTTTTCACATTCATCCTGGTCTGGGTGACTACTGGGAGGGTCCTAACCTTCCATTATTACTTCTCTACACAATTATCCACTGGTCCAGGCACTCAAGGGGTTGTACTTACTATGCTGACAGACTGCTGTTTTAGCTGCAGCTACATGAGGAGGAAAAGCATGGTCCCAGTACTCAGCCAGATTAATCACAGGTGTGTGGTCCCAGTACCCCAGTAGACAGCCTTTTTGAACAGAACTTAACATCAGACTGAAACCAAGTTGCATCACATTTGATGATTCCAATGAACTTCTGCCTGTTATTCACAAGGAAATGCAAACCCCAGAACATTCTTCTTTTTAAGAGAGGGAGAGAGAGGAAGGGAGAGAGATGGGAAGCATCAACTCATAGTTGTGGCACTTTAATTGTTCATTGATTGCTTCTCAAACGTGCCTTGACTGGGGTGGGGTGAAGTGGGGGCTCCAGCTGAGCCAGTTACCCTTTATTCAAGTCAGTGACCTTTGGGCTCAAGCCAGTGACCATGGGATCCTGCCAGTGATTATCCCACGCTCAAGCCAGCAACCTGAGGGTTTCGAATCTGGGACCTCAGTGTTCCAGGTCAATACTTTATCTACTGCACCACCACTGGTCGGGCCCAGAACATTTTTAAGGCTTTATATTTGATTGCTTAAAACAATACTGTGATTTGAGAAAGAAGGAAACGTATGAGAATTAAATTTTTGACTAAATAATGCAACATCTTGAAAGTTGACTGCATCTTAGAAATTAAAAAAAAAAACAAGAAAAATTAATGCTGATTTTGTATAATCATGATAAATAGACTACTGTTTTTATACTGTATTTTGTACTGAACTAGCAGATTCAGTTCCCTTTGGAGTGAATTTTCAAATGCTGATTCTAAGTGTACCTATTTGTTAGGTTAAACTAGATCACATTTTAAAACCTTGGCCATGTTATGGGGTACAGTCCTTTCTGTGTACGTGAGGAAGGAAGTTAGACATTGACATTCTTTCCTAACACTCCCTTGCCTGATCCCAGATTTCCCACTACTAACCCTTTATCCTGACTTCTCTCCTAGGGAGTCTTGCTTAACCTCAAACCTCTATATCTTCTGGGCAAAGAATGTTGGCTGACAAAACACAAGGTTTAGATTTTTAAAGTGACACAGGAGTTTTTGATCCTGTCTTCTAGCGAGCTGCAGAAAGGTTTTTATCAATTTGATTCATCACTATGAGAGTGAACTCATGATGGATTGAATTTCCTCTGAATTTTTAAAGTGGTAAGTGAATAAATGAATCTTTTTTTTTTTACATTGGAGAAATGTTGCCATAATTATTTCTTGATTTTCTGCATATACCTTATGTACTGTAAGCTTATTCATGGCAATTCAAATTCTTTCTATACTTTGGGGTCCGTGATACTCTCTTGATTTTGTATTGTTTAAGACAACAATACATTTACTCTCAAGGAATGTTTTGTACAGCAACATCTGTAAGGCTGCATCCCCAAGTCATTCTCTCTCATCTATTGTGGTTCTGCACATTTGCTTCCATTTCCTGGGGCCAGCTTCCAACCTAAATCTTTGGAGCTACATTCTTCCTTATTTTTTTCTTCGCTAAAAGGAAAACTCTTTACTAATAATTATGGAAATGCAACTCAAAACCACAATGAGATACCACTTCACACACATTAGAATGGTTATTTAAAAAAAAAGACCCAGAAAATAACAAATGTTGAGGATGTGGAGAAATTAGAACCCTCGTTTGTGCCTTGCCGCAGGGAAGATAAAATAGTACATCTGCTGTAGAAAATGGCATGGTAGTTCCTCAGAAATGTCAACATAGAATTACCATATAATCCAGCACTTCTATTTCTGGATATATACCCTGAAGAATTGAAAGTGAGGGCTTCAATAGATATTTATATACCCATGTTTATTGAGCGGCATTATTCACAATAGTCAAAAGGTGGAAGCAACCCAAGCATCCATTGATGGATGAATGGATAAACGAAATGTGGTGTATATATACAGAGGAGTATTACTCAGCCTTAAAGAGGAAGAAAATTCCAATACATGCCATAAAATGGATAAATCTTAAGAACATTATGCTAAATAATATAAGCCAGTCACAAAAGGACAAATATGATATAATTTCATTTATATGTGGTACTAAAGTAGTCAAATTCAGGGAACAGAAAGTGGAACATGGAATGGTGATTGCCAGGGACTGAGGGAGGAGCAGTGGGCGTTAGTATTCACTGGGTACAGAGCTTCGGTTGGGGAAGACAAAAAAGTACTGAAAATGGATAGTGATTATGGTGGCACAATAATGGGAATGTACCTAATGCCACAGAGCTTAACAGTGGTTAAAATTGTAAATTTTACATTTTGAAAAAAAATGACCCCTACATTGTGATTTTCAAAACACATCCATTCCAGTGACTTTCCTGAACTAGTGGACTGAAGATATCACTGAGGCCTCTCACTAGCACAAAACCCATGTCTGTCCCCTCTTCCTTAGGGCTACCTTAGCCCTTCACCTCCTGCAGGCCATCCAAAAAACTGAACGGCTGGGCAACGCAGGAAGACTGCCGATCTTGCACAGGGATGCTATAGTCAACCCTCCGTAAGTAAAACCAGTGCCTGGCTTGATCTATGTTAGAGTCAGCTGTGACAGAGTGCAAGCAGTCCGGCCTGCATGTTTGCAGAAGCCGGACAAGGAAATGAGCTCAGTTGAAAAGAAAGTCAACCCACACTAGTTTAGACATTGTAAGGTAGGTCAGTGTTTCCAAAATATGCCTGATTATCAGAATCACCTTGGATGATTCCAGGGCTACTCTTCACATTCTGAAATCAGGACATCCAAGGCCAGGTACTGAGAAACTGGTTTAGCGGGGGTTTATTTTAATCAAGTATTTTAGGAGATCCATAATGACTGTTGTAAACCATGATTAAAAAAAAAAAAGACAGCCTGACCTGTGGTGGCGCAGTGGATAAAGCGTCAACCTGGAAATGCTGAGGTTGCCGGTTCAAAATCCTGGCTTGCCTGGTCAAGGCACATATGGGAGTTGATGCTTCCTGCTCCTCCCCCTTCTCTCTCTCTCTCTCTCTTTCTATCTCTCTCTCTCTCTATCTTCCCCCTTCCTCTCTAAAATGAATAATAATAATAATAAAAAGACACCTTCTAAGAAGGGCTCCTGGTGGTTAACTGGGCTCAAATTAAACAAACAAACAAACAAACAAACAAACAGCCTAGCCACCATTCTGGACAGGGGCCTCTCATGCAAACTGCATTTAACACAGAAGCTAGTGCTGAACTGCCTGCGTGCACTGTGTTTCTGCTAGCTGAGCCAGCCCTTATAAAGGTTTCCTGACATCCCATTTCAATCAATAATACTGAGGCTTTCACCGTTGAATCAGAACTGCACAGCTCCAAAGAGCAGCTCTATTCTGATCAATCATAACAGTGCCTTTTGGATCAATCAAACAGCAAGAATTTGGAGTCTTCTCTTGCATGAAGACAGACCAATCAGGGACCAGGGGCAGAGACCTCTGTCCATATAAGCCAGCTCCTCTCTGCCTGTGAAGCACACTTTCTTTCCCTTTCCAAGGAAGAATGAAGACTGTTGATCTGGCTGAGCTGAAACACTGAAGATGTCTTGCTAGAGCAGAGTGGAGCAGACCGGACCACTGAGGAGCAGAGCAAAGCTGTCTAGCTGCGGAGGGGCCTGGCCTCAGGGGCAGCTTGGCCATGGAGTTGTTCGATAGCCAGGCTATGTTAACAGCTGTGTGGGATCACTGTGGAGGTGTTTTGCACTGAATAAAGTTTCCTTCCTCACTGCACCTCAAATTGGGGATTCTTGTTGGCATTGAATTGGCCCCAATGACCATCGGTTGACATTGGAAAACTTTAGTGTTGTGGACTGAATGTCTGTGTCCCTGAAAAATTCGTATTTTGAAGCCCCAACACCTAATGTGATGATATTTGGAGAATGCCTTTTTGAATGTAATTAGAATTAGATAAGATCATGAGGATGGGATTCAATCCAATAGGAAGTGTATCCTTATAGGAAGAGAAACCATAGAGCCCTCTCTCTTTCTGTACATGGATGGAGGAAAGGCCACATGAAAACGCGATGAGAAGGCAGTCTTCTGAAAGCCAGCGAGAGGGTCCTCACCAGGAACTGAGTTGACCTGAAACTTCAACTTGGACTTCCAGCCTCCAGAACTGTAAGGAAATAATTTCATGTTATTTATGCCACCTACTCTGGTATTTTGTATGGCAGCCTGAGAGAAGCCATTTGGGACATACTGGTGAGTGGTGAGAGTATGGGGTTAATTACCTTATAAAGGCAGCAAAAACCTGGAAAGCTCAAGGCTTATTCTTGTCAGATGTGGGTTCTATTGCGGCCTCACAGAGTCTCTGTAGAAAGTGGTAGTTGGGATGCACCCCCTAAAACTTGAGAGCTTGCTTGTTCCATGAGCTTTGAGGCATAGCTTTAGTAAACACAGGTGCTAGTAATTGACCAAAAGTGTTCCTGAACAGAAGGGATGGGTTCCTTTCTAAGCTGTGGTGTTTATGGTGACTTCTGGAGGATACTTCTGTGGAGAGGCTGGTTATGCTTAGGCTCTTCCCTGTTCCACAAGCCCTGAAGACTATCAGTTAGTTGAAGCAATATGTTTTTGATAATATCTATAATATAAAAAGTATTGTGCCAGGTACTGGAAGTTCCTGAGATAAAAACCACATGAACTTCTTGCTCTCCAGAATCTCAAAACCAGCCATTCTCATCTTAGTTCTTAACTTGCACAATTAAAATGTCTTACATTTATGGGATATATTTTATACTTATTAAAGTAATTATGCTCAAATTGCAAGTATCTACATTTCCAGGAACTGGCAGCTATTTTGTTTCTGGAAATTGAGAAAATGAGATTGAGCAAAAATTAAGCTTTAATTTCTCCATTTTAGCTAAGCCTCAACATTTTAGTATCTTTGCAAAGGCGTTCAGAGACTCCAGGTTCTCTAAAGTTTTATGGATCTTCTTTTTCCCTTTGATGATTACTTTCCTTCCCGTTTTATTGAATTTATTGAGGTGACACTGGCTAACATAATTATACAGGTTTCAGCTGCCCACTTCTACAACACTTCATCTGTACCCTGGATTGTGTGTTCACCTCCTCAAGTCAAGTCTCTTCCCATTATCATTTATGCCCCATGCCTCCTCCACCTTCCCCCACCCCCTCTCGCCCCAACAATCACCACATTGTTGTCCATGTCCCTGAATCTGGATTTTCTTATATTCAGATCTTATTGGTCCTGTTTGATCTGGATATTTGAAGTTATACTGTTATTTATTTATTTGTATTTTTCTGAAGTTAGAAGCAGGGAGGCAATCAGACTCCTGCATGTGCCCGACTGACCAGGATCCACTCAGCATGCCCACCAGGGGGCAATGCTCTGCCCATCTGGGGAGTTGTTCCATTGCAAAGGGCAGGAGCCATTCTAGTACCTGAGGCCACGGCCGTGGAGCAGTCCTCAGCGCCCAGGCCAACTTTGTTCCAATAGAGCCTTGAATGCAGGAGGGGAAGAGAGAGACAGAGAGGAAGGAGAGGGGGAAGGGTGGAGAAGCAGATGGGTGCTTCTCCTGTGTGCCATGGCCAGGAACTGAACCTGACACTTCCACATGCTGGGCCAATGCTCTACCACTGAGCCAACTGGCCAGGGCCTGTACTGGTATTTTTTTAGGCTGATTTTTTTTCTATTTCTCAATCTTTAGAAATTGCCATTTTGAGGAAAAAAATATTTTCCAGCAAAGACTTGGATGCCATTCAGGTTATGCCAAATTTGCCCTTGGAAAACTTCTTATTCAAAGTGATTTCTTTGTCTCGCTTGGTTTGTATACCTTCTCAGCTATTAAAGACACATTTTTTTTTGTCTGAAAGAGCAGATGAATAAATAAATACATTCATTAGAATAAAAAATGTTTGCTTCTAGGGTATTTGTAACCAGGCGAGTCAGGTTTGTACATGAATGTACATTAAAAAAACACAAAAAACAAAACACTTTTCTTTTTCAAAACGCAGTAAATATTATCCTGCAAAAAAAACTAGAAACCTCCTGTGTGATTTCTGACCAGGAGTGCTCTCCCTATGGGCTGATTCAGATTTAAAAATATGTGTTTTGGGGGATTCTTTTGGGCAAATGAGGCAAGATTTCATAAATTGTTATTATGTTCAATTTATAGAGCTACTTATCACTAACCTACTGTGTAATTAAGAGTCATTCTGTTTAGTAGTAAATCTATTTCATTACCAGCATTTACTGATGGCACTACATTAGTATTCTAAAATGTTGACTGCCATGATACTAATATTGGTAATATTACAAAGCAAAGAATTCTTGCAAACCAGGACAAGGATGCCTATACCACTTGTGTACATGAGGTTGTGATTTCAAGTGGCTTGTAGTCATGCTTTTAAATAATAAATTCTTATTAGTTTGAGTGATGTTAGGTGCTGGTGATAGTGTTCCTGGTGTCTGTTTTCATAAAGAGCATTTCTGGCCTATTATTTTCCAGTGACTAGTCTATGATCCACCTATGGAACGCCACTGTTCCAGTGCTGCCCACCCGCAGGCCTAATGCTGAGCAGAGTGATAGTATTCCCCTAACACTTATTGGTCTATGATCCACCTATGGAACGCTACTGTTCCAGTGCTGCCCACCTGCAGGCCTAATGCTGAGCAGAGTGATAGTATTCCCCAAACACTTACTTGTTTGGGAACAGACTATTAGTGACATGCTACCAGTGAATTTATGTTATTTAAATTAGTTATAAAAAACTAGCAAATTATAAAATTTCTGGGATACCTTTAAATGATATGTAGCATTTCTTTGAGTGTAAAACCATGTCTTTGTTGACTTTCAATTCTTTATCACAAGTTCTTTTTTTTTTTTTTATCGGTAATTGGGAGTGGGTAGGGTGGGGTAGGCTTTAAGATCTCTTGCTTTGCTTCAAAAATGTAGTTAAGGAGCCACTGACTGTTTCAAATCAGACTTCTGAGAATTGCCTATTTGAATATACATTTATCATGAATGATTTTCCTATAAATCAGTAAATCTCAAGCCTGGCTGCACATTAGCATCTCCTGGGAAGTATGTTTCAAAAATTGCTGCAAAGCCCAACTTCAGACCAATTGAACTGAAATATCTGAAGGCAGAGGCCAGGCATTGTGTTTCTTAAAAGCATCCAGATAATTAGAGTGAAGGTTGAGAATTCCTATAAATGAACATTGTCTAACACTTTAGGTCTGTAAAAGAAGCAGCAACTGCCATTATTATTAAAGAACAGAAATAGGGATAAAAACATTAAAAAGAGCATTGTTTTAAAAAAGGGCATTGTCTCAAGATAAATTATTGGCTAAGAGGGCAATAACTGTATGGTGGTAATAAGTAAATAAAGAAAACACTGACACATTTATACATAAAATCCTCTAATGGGCACTTTCAATTTATGATTTGTATTATCAGATGATCCTATTAAGACAGAATAAGGGGAGGAATTGAGGAAGAGAAAAATGACAGATGAAGGGAACAATAGGATGCGAAGCAGGCAGAGTATGGTATCAGCCATATCAGCAGATGGGTGTGGCAGAGGGGAGTGACATTTCTCAGGGCAGTTAGTCGGGTTCGTGGACAGCCAGGGAGAGACAACAAGTATGGTTTGCAGCAAGGATTCAGGGGCAGGAGAGAGAGGAGAAGCCAAGGAAGAAACTGGAGACGGGCAGGTGCCGGAACAATGCCTCAGCCACAGAAAGAGATGGAGCCTCGGATCCTCAGACTGGAGCTGAAGCACAAGGGCTCCCTCCTATGGACTCAGTCAGAGCTGGGCTCCAGGTGAGTCAGCACTGGAGAGGACCACAGCCAGCCCTGCACAAAACTAAGAGGTAACCTCAGGGATGTCTGGTCCCCTTTCCTGCACTAAGAGCCTGCAGGTGCAGTGAGGAGCCTTAGTTTTCAGGTTTTGATTGGGCATAATGTGCCCAGAACCCAGTCCCAACAAAGACAGCTTCCGCCCAGAAACTGTTGCTTCCATTCCTGCTCAGCTGGTTACATGTCCAGTTTCTCAGCATGGCACCCAACTTCCGAGATAAAGCAATGTGGTTACTCACCTTTGTTTCCCTCTCCTAGAGAGAAAGAGTGCTGGGATTTCTGGAATTGAACGAAAGAATTTTTGCACTGACTTTTCATCTCCTAACCCACAATAGGGGAAAAGTCAAACTCACATTTGAGTGAGCTTCTCTGCAGAGATTGTGGTTTCAGGATGTCCACACCCATGAGACACAGACTTAAAGTCATCTTGGAAATGACAGAACAGCTTTGATGATGCTAACAGTCAGCTGGTGTAACCTGATGAACCAAACTCCCTCCCAGTAGAAAGAGAACTGTAGGGCGGTAATGTAGGTCAATCAGCCAGGAGAACAGTTATTCCCAGACTGAGTTGGGTGTCAGAATCACAAGGTTGTTAAATAACACAGGTTCTGGGAGCTACCTTATGCAATTCTGACATCGTTGGTAGGTGTGGGCCAGGGCAGAGCAGATCTGATTTTCAAAAGCTCCCAAGTGGTTCTGGTCACACAGGGTGGGTCTGAGAGCTGTATGCTCCAGACAGTGCTTTTACTGTCTTGCCCCTCTGCACAGCGGACTTGCTGGCAGCCTCGGGCTGTGGTGAGGACAGGGCCCTCTGGGGCCCTGAACACCAATCTCATTTCCTGCATCACCCTATGTTCCCACACCTGGGTCCAGCCACTGAGACTGAGTTCCTGGGGTGGCCGGGAGAATCTGTCCTTGGCTGATGTGTGGAATTCTAATCTCAACTGGTTCTGCTCTAGCTGGCTGTTTCTTGACATCAACTCAAAAATCCAGGTGCTCTGTCGGAGGAAACTTCTTTCTTCTCTACATCTGGGGATGAATGCCCATTGCCCAGCAAGGAAGGGGCTGGTGCAAAATGAGAGAGGGAGAGGGAGAGAGAGATTGAGATTGATTAACCCATTAGTACAAATTAACATTTTAGCATGGACTAATCCATCAGAAAAGGTATTTATTTCTGGTGGTGAGAAAATGAGACCGTGCAGAAAGGTTTTCAAGGATTATGATGAACCTCGTGCTGATTTTTTCCTGGGATGAGGGGTGGGAATGGATGATCTACAAGGCTCACTCCTGCACTGGCATTTGTTTGTTCAGTCAATGAATATGGATATTGATTAATCTCCTACTCTGCACCATGCACTGTGCTGGGCACCAGGGATACACACAGTGAGCAAGACAGAGAAGGCCAAGCTTTGGTGGGGTTCACAACCTGGCACCCACAATTGCAGCCCCCTGAAGAAGGAGGTCCTGACTGGACACTGCACAAACTCAGAGATCCGGGTCTTTCCTTCCTGTCAATCCCGGGTCTGCTCTGAGTGGGAGCGGATGCCAGAGACAGCTTATGTCATTCTGCCACCAGGAGCACAGCTCCCGGAGTGGCCCTGCTGTCCATGGAGAGCTGCAGGAGAGTTTCTGGGCAGTATATCCCAGTGGGTATGGCTATTTCTGGATGCCTATCTAATTCAAAGACACTGACTCTGGGGACATAGGAGTCAGCCTCAGTGTTGGACTTACTGGGGAAGTCTGAAGGCTGGAGAGACACCCCAAGGTCTTAAGGAATTAAAGATGCCATGTATCTGTGATTTACCTAATGACTACAAGAGCTATGACTATGAAGTATTTTAATCTTTAAGAAAGTAAATATAAACAGTCAAATAACAGTTGTCATCTTTAAAGTGATTGCTTGGGGTCATTTGTTCAAACAATGCAAAGATTTCCACAGTCCCTCTTTTTGTTTTATTTTCAAGGCCTATAACACACACAGACCTTCCTAGACCTTTAGTGGTGGGAATCTTCATCTTCTGAGGGTGTGCTTAGTGTTGAGGGACAGTTAGGAGTAATTGTAGCCAAGACTGGGGAATAGGTCAGTGATCAAGCTAGGAAGTGTTAAAGGAAAACCAGAGCCAGACAGAAGTGGAGAAAATAAATTTTATTCAGGAACTATTATTGCAACAGGGGGAGAGAGTTCTCAGCGCAGAACTAGGCTCAATTCCAAACACAAGTGGGAATTTATAACCAAGGAGAAGGGTGGAGGTCAGGGGTAGAAGATGACTAAGGGGAGCCATCAGGGGTGAGATGGGTTCTGATGGAAATGATTAAGAGGATCTTGCTGAAAGTACTCTAGAAGAGTGATCAGATACCAAGGGTGGGGGTGAGGGTGTGGTCAGATAATCAAGGGGTAAACAGACGTTGAGTAAGGGGATTCCTGCTAAACTGAGCAAGAATATTGCTAAAATTAGGAAATGCAAAGATGAATGTGCAAGTCCAAAGGTTGAGGCCTGGCTCAGGAGGCAGTTCAGAGGAGCCCGACTATAGTTTGTTCAAGGAGGATGTATTGACAGTTGTTTTAAAATCAAAAGTCCTTTACAGAGGTGCAATTTGAGTTGAAGCCTTGAGCTAGAATTCCCTCTCTTTGCAATACTGAGATCTCTCAAATGAATTGAACTAAGGAATGAATTCTTTTTATTTTTATTATTTTTTAAGATTTTTAGAGAGAGAGAAGGGAGAGAGGGAGGGAGAAGTATCAGCCTGTAAGTTGCTTCACTTTAGTTCTTCACTGATTGCTTCGCATATGTGCCTTGACCAGGCAAGCCCAGGGTTTTGATCTGGTGACCTCTGCATTCCAGGTCGACACTCTATCCACTGTGCCACCACAGGGCAGACAGGATGAATTCTGCATGAACAATACTATCGACATTAAAGAAATAAGTCAACTTTGTCATCAGTTGTAATTTTGATACATCAGCTTTATGGATCCTCCCAGGGTTTGGAGAGCACTGCAGATACTGACATGTTGTCTAGGTCATACTGAAAAACACACAGTTCATCGCCACTGATTGTTCCTCAAGAATCTACCATTTGCTCAGCATTTATTAAAAGACAAGGACAAAGGATGCATACATCTTTTCTGCTTCTGTCTTTCACTCAAAAATGTGTGGTGCAATTGTCATATTCAAGTTTTCTCTAAGGAAGAGTCTATTTATCTAAATTTAACTCCTCAACCTTCCTTCCCCCAGTCAGTCACCCGTGTGAATTAGCCTAATGGTTGAGTGCATAAACATTTTTATTGGTCCTATGTACTATCGCTTATTCATCAAGAATGCCTTTTGTTTTTGTTTAAAATGATTGTTCTGGAACAAACTCCATCTTCTTTCCAAATGCATCATGTGCAGATTAATTTCATATATAGTTTATACAGAAATAAAATGTATTTTTATCACAATTTTTTACTACTGTTAACAAAATTCAACTATGTATATTTAAAAAATCTTATTAGCTTCATCCAGTGATTCACAAATAGGCAGCATCCAGTCTAGCAGAGAAGATGCCCTCTGAGGAACTGTACCGAGTAGAAGACTTACAGGCAGAGGAAGTAGGAACAAGGAAGTTATAGTAGGTAAACAAGTGCATTGATTATTCCAAGGTCACTTTCCTTTAGGGAATAATAGGAATCTATCAGATGACCTAACTACAGCTGATCAGGTCATTTCTTTTTTTTCATTGTACATTTTTTTAAATTTAGAAATTAAATTTAATGGGGTGACATTGATCTATAAAAGTATGTAGGTTTCAGGTGAACATCTCAATAGCTTTGAACTGTTGATTAGGTTGTGTGCCCATCACCCAAAGTTAAATTATTTTCTGTCTCCGTATATGTGTAGTGATTTTTGATTGACTGGTTTAAAATTCCAATTCTGGAAGAGCCAAGACTGTAATTAAGTCTTTGTTTGGTGACGTGGTACTTAGCACAAGCAGCTCCATTTTTGGGCCTTGTGTCTTTTTTTTTTTTTTTGTATTTTTCTGAAGCTGGAAACAGGGAGAGACAATCAGACAGACTCCCGCATTCCCCGACTGGGATCCACCCGGCATGCCCACCAGGGGCGAAGCTCTGCCCCTCCGGGGCGTCGCTCTGTTGCGACCAGAGCCACTCTAGCGCCTGGGGCAGAGGCCAAGGAGCCATCCCCAGCGCCCGGGCCATCTTTGCTCCAATGGAGCCTTGGCTGCAGGAGGGGAAGAGAGAGACAGAGAGGAAGGAGAGGGGGAGGGGTGGAGAAGCAGATGGGCGCTTCTCCTGTGTGCCCTGGCCGGGAATGGAACCCGAGACTTCTGCACGCCAGGCCGACGCTCTACCACTGAACCAACCGGCCAGGGCTTGTGTCTTTTTAATAATACTGACTGACCAACTTTGAGGAAAGTGAGGTAGGAAGTGGACAACAGAGTCAGCTTTCATTGAATTATTATTAAAATCCTGGAACACATGATTATCTCATATAAACTTTACAAAAAACTAAGGAGTAGATACTATTATTTCCATTTGGTAGGAAAATAACAATGACAACTGAGACATTAAGAGATTAATTATTTGCCCAAAGACACCTAATAGTTAGTGGTAGGGCAAAGATTCTAACTCAGGGCTATCAGTTACTAAATCCAAGAGAAAACAATCTAGGCGTTTATATACAAAGAATCAAATTGTCAGCATGCTATATATATTGTTATAAAAATGGTTTGTCTCATTGTATAAGAAAGCTGTTTCCTGTCTTCCACAGATAGAGCATTCTGTAAAATGAAATCAATCTACTTGTAATTTTAAAAGCAGGCATTCAGTCACTTGTTAATCTTGTCTTTCTCCCAATCTTGTAACTTTTTTCACAAGACTTATTTTTCATATTCTTAATAATTTATGGTTAACACGTTTTTGGAAACTCCCTAATACATTCACAATTCCATGAAGAAATCCTAAATATCAGGGACCGTAATAGGATGAGATATTCCACCAAAGGTCAGGTAAATGCAGAGGAAAACGGTGTGGTTACTTCCTGCATGCTTTTATTGGGACACTGATTTCATACAGACACTGCCTCAGCCCTAATAGCACTGTGCTGCTGATGTGTGTGTGTGTGTGTGTGTGTGTGTGTGTGTGTGTGGTTGGCTTGGCTTTTATATTTTTTTCTGCTGTTCTTGCCCTAACAACACATGAAGGATGAATATAAGCCAGCCAGAAACAGAGTATTTTTGTGAAGGAAAATGCATATGGGAAGACTTTTAAAAAAATTTTTATTTTTGTTTTAAATCTTTGATTTTAATTTATTGTGTTTACATAGATTCAAATTTCCCACCGAATATATCTCCCCCCACCCCCGTGTTCCCCTTGATAACCCCCTTGCCCCTCCCCCTAACGCCCTCCCCCCTTCCCTCCAGGATTTGCTTTTCTGCTCTCTATAATGTTGTGTTATGTATATATCATATAAATTCACTAATCTCTTTCCCTTCTCTGATCCCATCCTCTCATCCCCTTTCTCTCTGTCCACTTTCCCTCTGGTCCCTTTGATACCGCCTCTGCCTCTATTCCATTTCTCAGTTCACATTGTTTATTAGATTCCTCAAATGAGTGAGGTCATATGATATTTTTCTTTCTCTGCCTGGCTTATTTCACTTAGCATAATAGTCTCCAGGTCCATCTATGTTGTCCCAAAAGGTAAGATTTCCTTTTTTTTTCACAGCTGCATAGTATTCCATTGTGTATATGTACCAAAGCTTTTTAATCCACTTGTCCACTGACACTTGGGCTGTTCCCAGATCTTGGCTATTGTAAACAATGCTGCAATAAACATGGGGGTGCATTTCTTCTCTTCAATCCATGATTTGGTATTCTTAGGATATATACCTAAAAGTAGGAAGCTGGGTCAAAAGGCAGTTCCATTTTTAATTTTTTGAGGAATCTCCGTACCGTTTTCCGCAGTAGCTGCACCAGTCTGCATTCCCACCAGCAGTGCAGGAGGGTTCCATTTCTCCATATCCTTGCCAACACTTATTATGTGTTGTTTTATTTTATTTTATTTTATTTATTTATTTATTTATTTATTTATTTATTTATTTATTTATTTATTTATTTTTTGTATTTTTCTGAAGCTGGACACAGGGAGAGACAGTCAGACAGACTCCCGCATGCACCCAACCGGGATCCACCCGGCACGCCCACCAGGGGCGAAGCTCTGCCCACCAGGGGGCGATGCTCTGCCCTTCCAGGGCGTCGCTTTGCCACGACCAGAGCCACTCTAGCAACCTGGGGCAGAGGCCAAGGAGCCATCTCCAGCGCCCGGGCCATCTTTGCTCCAATGGAGCCTTGGCTGCGGGAGGGGAAGAGAGAGACAGAGAGGAAGGAGGGGGCGTGGAGAAGCAAATGGGCGCTTCTCCTATGTGCCCTGGCTGGGAATCGAACCCGGGTGCCCCGCATGCCAGGCCGACACTCTACCGCTGAGCCAACTGGCCAGGGCCTGTGTTGTTTTATTGATGAGCACCATTCTGATTGGTGTGAGGTGATATCTTATTGTGGTTTTAATTTGCATTTCTCTAATGATTAGTGATGTTGAACATTTTTTTATATGTCTATTGGCCATCTGTATGTCCTCTTTGGAGAAGTGTCTATTCATTTCTTTTGCCCATTTTTTGATTGGATTGTTTACCTTCCTGGTGTTGAGTTTTACAAGTTCTTATAAATTTTGGTTATTAACCCCTTATCAGACATATCCTGGAATATGTTCTCCCATTTTGTGGTTGTCTTCTTATTTTGTTCATATTGTCTTTAGCTGAGCAAACTTTTTAGTTTGATATAGTCCCATTTGTTCATACTGCCCTTTATTTCATTTTCCCATGGAGATAAATCAGCAAATATATTGCTGCAAGAGATGTCAGAGAGCTTACTGCCTATGTTTTCTTCCAAGATGATTATGGTTTCACAACTTACATTTAAGTCTTTTATCTATTTTGAGTTTATTTTTGTGAATAAGTTGGTGGTCTAGTTTCATTTTTTCAAGTACCTGTCCAATTTTCCCAACACCATTTTGTTAAAGAGACTGTTCTTAATTCATTGTATGGCCTTACCTTCTTTGTCAAATATCAAATTTCCATAAAGGTGTGGGTTTATTTCTGGGTTCTCTGTTCTGTTTCATTGATCTATATGCCTGTTCTTATGCCAGTACCAATCTGTCTTGAGTACAATGGCCTGTAGTATAACTTGATATCAGGAAATATGATACCTCCCACTTTATTCTTCTTTTTCAGGATTGCTGAGGTTATTGCATTCTTTTTTGGTTCTACATAAATTTTTGGAATTTTGTTCTATATCTTTGAAGTATGTCATTGGTATTTTAATAGAAATTGCATTGAATTTATAAATTGCTTTGGGTAATATAGACATTTTAATGATATTTATTCTTCCTATCCATGAACTCGGTATATGCTTACACTTGTTTGTATCTTCCTTGATTTCCTTTATCAGTATTTTATAATTTTCTGAGTACAAGTCTTTAACCTCTTTGGTTCAACTTACTCCTAGGTACTTTATTTTTTTGTTGCAATAGTGAAGGGGATTGCTTCCTTAATTTATCTTTCTGACAGTTCATTGTTGGTATATAAAAATGTCTCTGATTTTTGAAAATTAATTTTATATCCTGCCACCTTGCTGAATTCATTTATCAGGTCCAGTTGTTTTTTGACTGAGACTTTAGGGTTTTCTATGTATAGTATCATGTCATCAGCAAATAATGATAATTTTACTTCTTCTTTTCCAATATAAATGCCTTTTATCTCTTCTTCTTTTCTGATTGCTGTGGCTAGGACTTCCAGAACTATGTTGAATAAGAGTGGTGAAAGGGGGCACCCCTGCCTTGTTCCTGATCTTAAGGGGATTGCTTTTAATTTTTGCTCATTGATTATGATATTGGCTGTGGTGTGTCATAGATGGCCTTTATCATTTTGAAGTATGTTGCCTGTATTCCCACTTTGCTGAGAGTTTTGATCATAAATGGGTGCTGGATTTTATCAACTGCTTTTTCTGCATTTATTGATATTATCATGTGATTTTTCTTCTTTCTTTTGTTTATGTGATGAATCACATTGATTGATTTGTGAATATTGTATCATACTTGCCTCCCCAGAATAAATCCCACTTGATTATAATGTATGATTTTTATTATGTATTGCTGGATCTGGTTTGCTGATATTTTGTTGAGGATTTTAGCATCTAAGTTCATCAGGGATATAGGCCTATAGTTTTCTTTCTTTGTAGCATGCTTGCCTGGTTTTGGAATGAGGATGTGCTTGCCTCATAAAAGGAAGTCTACCCTCCTCTTGAATTATTTGAAATAGCTTGAGAAGGATAGGAGTTAGTTCTTTTTTGAATATTTTAAAATTCGCCTGTGAAGCCATCTGGCCCAGGACTTTTGTTTGTTGGGAGTTCTTTGATAACTGTTTTAATTTTATTTTTTGTAATCGATTTGTTTAGGTTTTCTGATTCTCCAGATTGATTTTTGAAAGATTATATGTTTTAAGGAATTTGTCCATTTCACATAAGTTGTCTAATTTTTTGGCATATAGTTCTTCATAATATTTTCTTACAATCCTTTGCATTTCTGTTGTGTCAGTTGTTACTTCTCCACTCTCATTTCTAATTTTATTTATTTGAATCCTCTCTCTTTATTTCTTGGTGAGTCTGGTTAAAGGTTCATCAATCTTGTTTACCTTTTCAAAGAACCAGCTCCTGTTTCATTGATCTTCTGTATTGTTTTCTTAGCCTCTATGTCATTTATTTCCGCTCTGACCTTTATTATTTCTTTTCTTTTACTTCCTCTGGGCTTTACTTGCTGTTCTTTTTCTAGTTCTTTTAGATGCAGGGTTAAGTTTTTTTTTTTTTTTTAAAGGCTGCCTAAGTTGTTCAAGGCAGTTTTAGGGTCTCTTCCATCTTTTTTTTTTTTTTTTTGTAGTTTTCTGAAGCTTGAAACAGTGAGAGACAGTCAGACAGACTCCCGCATGCGCCTGACCGACCGGGGTCCACCCAGCACTCCCAACAGGGGGCGACGCTCTGCCCACCAGGGGGCGATGCTCTGCCCCTCCGGGGCGTCGCTCTGCCGTGACCAGAACCACTCTAGTGCCTGGGGCAGAGGCCAAGGAGCCATCCCCAGTGCCCAGGCCATCTTTGCTCCCATGGAGCCTTGGCTACAGGAGCGGAAGAGAGAGACAGAGAGGAAGGAGAGGGGGAGGGGTGGAGAGGCAAATGGGTGCCTCTCCTGTGTGCCCTGGCTGGGAATCGAACCCGGGACCTCTGCACGCCAGGCCGACACTCTACCACTGAGCCAACCGGCCAGGGCAGGGTTAAGTTGTTTATTTGAGCTTTTCCTTGCTTCTTTAGGTATGCTTATAATGCTATGAACTTTCCTCTCAGGACTGCTTTTGCTGTGTCCCATAAATTTTGAGTTGTTGTATGTTTATTTTCATTTGTTTCAAGGAAATTTTTTATTTCTTCTTTGATCTCATAGTTAACCCATTTGTTATTTAATAACATGCTATTTAGCCCACAAGTGTTTTAATGTCTTTTCAGTTTTTCTATTGCAGTTGATTTCTAGTTTTATGTGATTGTGATTAGAGAAGATGCTTGATATGATTTCAATCTTCTTAAATTTATTGAGACTTGTTTTGTGTCCTAATGTTTGGGTTATCCTAGAGAATGTACCATAAGCACTTGAAAAAAATGTATATTCTTCTCCTTTAGGTTGAAAGATTCTAAAGATAGCTATTAAATCCAGTTGATCTAGTGTGTCCTTTAAGGCTGTTGTTTCTTTGTTAATATTCTTTCTTGAGGATCTATCTAGTGATGTTAGTGGAGTATTGAAATCCCCTACTATTATAGTATTGCTGTTGCTCTCGCCCTTTATGTCCATCAAAATCTGCTTTATATATTTAGGTGCTCTTATATTAGGTGCATTGATATTTATAATGGTTATATCTTCCTGTTGGATTGCTCCCTTCATCATTATGTAGTGACCTTCTTTATTCCTTACTATAGTTGTTGTTTTAAAGTCTATTTTGTCAGATATAAATATTGCTACTCCAGATTTTTTTTATTTCCATTTGCATAAAATAGTTTTTTCCATCCCTTCACTTTCAGTCCATGTGTATCTTTTGTTTTGAGGTGAGTCTCTTTTAGACACCATATGCTTGGGTCCTGTTTTCTTTTTTTTTTTTTTTTTTTTTTTTCTTTTCATTTTTCTGAAGCTGGAAACAGGGAGAGACAGTCAGACAGACTCCCGCATACGCCGGACCAGGATCTACCCGGCATGCTCACCATGGGGCGACGCTCTGCCCACTAGGGGGCGATGCTCTGCCCATCCTGGGCGTCACCATGTTGCAACCAGAGCCACTCTAGCGCCTGAGGCAGAGGCCACAGAGCCATCCCCAGCGCTCGGGCCATCTTTGCTCCAATGGAGCCTTGGCTGCGGGAGGGGAAGAGAGAGACAGAGAGGAAAGCGCGGTGGAGGGGTGGAGAAGCAAATGTGCGCTTCTCCTGTGTGCCCTGGCCGGGAATCGAACCCGGGTCCTCCGCACGCTAGGCCGACGCTCTACCACTGAGCCAACCGGCCAGGGCGGGTCCTGTTTTCTTATCCACACAGCTAACCTATGTCTTTTGATTGGAGCATTTAATCTATTTACATTTAAGGTTATTATTGATATGTAGTTGTTTATTGCCATTTTATTCTTTAAATCTACATTTTTTCCCCTATATTTTTCTCCCTTTGTTCTCTTTACAACAGGCCCCTTAACATTTCTTGAAACATTAGTTTGGTTGTAATGAATTCCTTGAGGTTTTTTTTTTTTTTTTGTCTGGGAAGCTTTTTATTTCTCCTTCAATTTTAAATGATAGCCTTGCTGGATAAAGAAGTCTTGGTTGTAGGCTTTTGTTTTGCAGTACTTTGAATATTTCTTGCCACTCCCTTTTGGCCTCAAGAGTTTCTGTTGAAAAGTCAGATGTCATCCTTATGGGGGCTCCTTTGTAGGTGATTGACTGTTTTTCTCTTGCAGCTTTTAGTATTCTTTCTTTATCTCTTAATTTTTGTATTTTAATTATGATGTGTCTTGTGGTGGACTTTTTTGCGTTCCTCTTTAATGGGACTCTGTGCTTCTTGAACTTGTGTGCCATTTTCCTTCATCAATTTAGGGAAGTTTTCAGCTATGATTTCTTCAATCAGGTTCTCTATCCCTTGTTCTTTCCCTTCTCCTTCAGGAACCCCTATGATGCAGATGTTGTTTCTCTTCATGTTGTCACAGAGTTCTCTTAGAGTTTCCTTAGACATTTTCAGCCTCTTTTCTTTTTGCTCTTCTGCTTTCATTTATCTTGTCTAAATCGCTGATTCGATCCTCTGCTTTATCCAGCCTGCTGTTAATTCCTTCTAGTGTAGTCTTCAATTCTGATATTGTACTTGTCATTTCTGACAGATTCTTTTTAATAATTTTAATGTCCTTTTTGATGCTTGCTATTTTTTTATTTAGGTGCTCATTATGTCCATCCACTGTTGCTCTAAGATTCTTGAGCATTCTAAAAATCATTATTTTAAACTCTGCATCCAGTCTCTTGGTTATTTCCATCTCATTCAGTTATTTTTTTGTGGATTTCTCTTGTTAATTCATTTCAATTGCGTTTCTCTGTCTTCCCATTTTGTCTGTGTATTGACTGCTCCTTTGGGTGTGCTGTTTGTGTAGGTAGCTAAGTATAAGGTTGTTGTTTACTGCCTCCAGCTTCCAGTTGTGTTGTTTCTAGATCTTCTCAGGTTGGGCTGCTTGTCTGCTTCTACTGCTCTTTTTGCTATTTATGTTGGCATTTTCTATGCCTTACCTGGGTCAGGTGTGAGGAGCCCTTCCTTAATATACCACTCCAACTAGAGTTGTTAGGTCCTGAGCTGATGCTCTTGTATCTGGCCTCTGGATGTGCCCTCCCTAGACCTTCTTGGTTGGAGCCTGGAGCAGACCAGTGGGGGTCACTGCCTATGACTGGCCCTTAGCAACCTTCTTGGAGCTTCCAGAATTTGTGGCTACCTTTCTGGGCCTAGGTGCTATTGAAAATATCAACTACACTTCTAGCGTGGCTTTTATCTACTCTTGGCCAGTGGGTGTGGCCTCTGTGTTTCTGAGGTGTGGTCTGCCCGCCAGCCCTCCCCTCTGCCTGCTCAGGTGTTCGAGCTGGCCATGTGGGTGTGTGGGCTGCCTTGCTGGCCACCACTGGTGCAGGCTTGCTGGCAGGGTGCCGCCCCTGCCACTGTGAGTGTGCAGCCGCTGCTACAGCTGGTCCACGTGCCTTTCGGGGGGTTCTCAGCAGTGTGGTGGGCAGCGTAGCCCAGACCTCAGCCCTCAAATCTGGTGTCCCTGACATGCCCCCTGCTTCTAAGTGACTCTTTGCTCTGACTGGAGTAGGAGAACCTCTGGTGGGTGGGGTAATTGCTTCCTTTTGCTGGTGTTGCTTCTCCCAGGAAAAATGGCCACTTTAGATTTGGGAGTGACTCAGCAGCACAGAGGTTAGGGTGGCTATCTCCCACTGTGTCTCTCCCTGTACCTCTGAGGTTACACTCTCCTCTTTCAACTCCAGTCCTGTCAGTGCTCCCTGCTCCCAGAGCACTGGGTAAGTGGCTGTGAGGTTTTCTGTGCAGTCCCTTTAAGAGAGAGCCTAGGTCTGAGAGTTCTGTCTCCCTCTCATAAACAGTAACTTGGCCCTTCTCTCAGCTAAATATCATCTGTATGCCTCTTCTAGTCTCTGGGGTTCTAGGCTGGGGCTCCGGTCCTGGGGCTGAGGACCCACAACTCCCGGGCAACCCATCCCGCTGTGAGAGTCCCTCCGGGCCGCCTCTTGCTCCTGGGAGCGTGGCAGCCCTTTCTGCAACTCTGCCCTTCCTACCAGTCTCAATGTCATTTCTTTGGTGACCCTTGGTTATAAATTCCTCTTAGTTTAGTCCAAAATTTGTTTTTCAAGATGATTGTTCCCAATTTAAGTTGTAATTCAGTTTGGTTCTGGGAGATGGGAGTTAGAACATCTGCCTACTCCATCACTATCTTCTGGAGTCCCATATGGGAAGACTTTGAGGAAGAGAAAAGAAGGCTAATGGTGGTGAGATTATAGTTTGGGTTGAGTGGTCCAAGATGGTGCTTAAGAGGAAGCCAGGGGCCCTGGCCGGTTGGCTCAGCGGTAGAGCGTTGTCCTGGCGTGTGGGGGACCCAGGTTCGATTCCCGGCCAGGGCACATAGGAGAAGCGCCCATTTGCTTCTCCACCCCCCCTCCTTCCTCTCTGTCTCTCTCTTCCCCTCCCGCAGCCAAGGCTCCATTGGAGCAAAGATGGCCCAGGCACTGGGGATGGCTCCTTGGCCTCTGCCCCAGGTGCTAGAGTGGCTCTGGTCGCGGCAGAGCAACGCCCCGGAGAGGCAGAGAATTGCCCCCTGGTGGGCAGAGCATCGCCCCTGGTGGGCGTGCCGGGTGGATATCAGTCGGCCACATGTGGGAGTCTGTCTGACTGTCTCTCCCCATTTCCAGCTTCAGAAAAATAGAAAAAAAAAAAAAAAAAAAAAAAGAGGAAGCCAGGCACCAGAACTAGTTTAAGGACTTCACATGGATTAACTCACTCAGTCCTTACAACAATCCTATAAAACAGGTACTATTATAATCCCCTTTTTAGAAATGTGGAAACCAAGACCCAAAATATTAAGTAACTTTCCCAAAATAGTTCACTTGCTAAATATGTGTTGAATAAAATAAAAAGTATTAACTTTATGGTGTTGATTAGAACTTGAGGAAATTTTTATTCCTCAGCATGCAACTGGGTTGATTTCTGCATTCAGGGTCTAAGTACCTAAAGTATGTTTAAATACCTCAAGGCATAAAATTATTTCTGGTGCTGTGGTTAGTTAATGCACCTCACTTTCTCTTTCAATAGTGATTCGCTGGCATTCTAATGAATTTTCCTTTCAATGTCCCTTCTCTTCTCTGTAAACAGATATGAAAATAACTCATGGAATCTGGAAATAGCAGTGCCCTAAGCCACACTGTCTGTTTCTACCTGGTTCTGTCTTTTGCAGTAAGTCATGACTCCATTATCATTTTGGGCCAGTTACTTAAATACTCGGAACATTAAAGAACCATGAGGTCTGATATGCATATGCCTCAAGAGAAGGGAGGCATTGTGGGGTAACAGATGAGCCCTAAACTATCAAAACCTGTTGGCATCTTCGCAGATCCTAGATTTGAGAACTTCTCTATGGCACATGGAAAGAGCCTGATACAAAGTGCTTTTAGGGACATCAGTTATGAAAACAGACACCTGCTCACGCACACACACTTAAACACACACACACACCTATGTAGATATGTATAAACATATATATGTTAAGGTAATATTGTTAAATACAAAATGTTCCTTTAAAAGTGACACCATTATCTTTGCCTTCCTCATTATCCATGCTCAATCTATCAACTCCCATTCATTTTCTCTCCCATTTGTCAAGTTCTCCCATATCTTTCTCTCTTTGTCCTCTCTGTCCTACCACTTTAGTCTTGGCTCTTATTATCTCTCACCTGAATTGCTTCAGCATCATCTGAACTCGGTTACCTATCCTTGCTCTGATTCCTTCCCTGATAATCCCTGTGTATCGGTGCCCCTTTCCCTTCCCTGCCTCATCTTGCCATCTCCCTGTGCTTCCTGGGCCCTGTGCTCCCCACACTGGCCTTCCAGGGGCCCTTTACCATCTATGCTGTGCCTATCACAACACCTGTAGAGAGTGGTCCCTCTCTGTGTAATATTGTGCCTTTCTCTCTTCTCCTGAAGGTTCCAAGTCCTCCAGATTTCAGCTCAGGGGTCACTTCCTCCACGAAGCTCTCCTTGACTAAGTCATCATACCATAACTTTAAAAGTTGCAACTTTCCTTTCATTTTGTGTGATTACAGATCAATGTAATTCTTGCCCATTAAGTTTAAGGGGACCATACCTTTTGTTTGTTTGTTTTTGACAGTATCTTAGTACTTAGCCAGAGGCTGGCACACAGTATGGGCTAAATAAAAGTGAAAGCCCTTGAAGAGTTTTAAACAGAGATTTTACCTTAGGGTTCTGGATGTTAATGAAACAGAGCAGGAAATGCCACCCCAAAATATGCCTTTTTGGCATAGGAATTATTTTGAGCTGCCTAAAAGCAGAGCCTTCAAAGCAGGGATCCCCAAACTACAGCTTGCGGGCCACATGCGGCCCCCTGAGGCCATTTATTCAGCCCCTGCTGCACTTCCCGAAGGGGCACCTCTTTCATTAGTGGTCAGTGAGAGGAGCATAGTTTCCATTGAAATACTGGTCAGTTTGTTGATTTGAATTTACTTGTTCTTTATTTTAAATATTGTATTTGTCCCCATTTTGTTTTTTTACTTTAAAATAAGATATGTGCAGTGTACATAGGGATTTGTTCATAGTTTTTTTATAGTCCAGCCCTCCAACGATCTGAGGGATAGTGAACTGGTCCCCTGTGTAAAAAGTTTGGGGACCCCTGCTCCAAAGGAACTGCATTGTCATATTTCTCTTTCCAGAGAGCAGCTCTAATGTCTCTAGGAATCAGAAGCACACACCACAAACTATCATCTCTCTCATTGATTCTCCTAAAAACTCATTTATTTTTCAAGTCACATGTTCTCCCAGAAGTGCCCCTTTGCCCTTCCTCACCCCTATTTCGATGGTATTTAAGCCCCCAAATCTAACCACCTCCCTGAGTCAAATTTCTTTGGGAACTCCCATGCCTAAGAAGTTAACTAAATCTGATTTTTTTTTCTTGCTAATCTATTTTTTGTCTATTTAATTTGCAGGCCCCAGGTGAAAAACTAAACAGGATAGAGGAAAAGTGCCCTTTCCCCACTTCTCCTTAGATGCCTTCTGTTTGACCCCTGAGGGAGAATCCAGCATGCTCTCCCTCCTGGTGGCACACCTGCTCAGTTCCCCTCCCCCCTCCTTCCTCCAGGCCTGTTTCTTTTTCTCAAGCCCCCCTTCTTTTGCCTCTGTAACTTGTTTCCTGAGCCCATTTCTTCTACCTCTGTGACTTCCGGTGTTTTTTTTTTTTGTATTTTTCTGAAGAGAGAAATAGGTAGGCAGAGAGACAAACAGAGGGGAAGAGACAGAGAGAAAGAGGGGAAGGGTGGAGAAGCAGATGGGTGCTTCTCCTGAGTGCCCAGGCTGGGAATCAAACCGGGACTTCCATACGCCGGGCCGACGCTCTACCACTGAGCTAGTTGGCCAGGGCTGTCTCTGTGACTTTTTTTTTTTGTATTTTTCCGAACTGAGAAGCAGGGGGTGAGGGGGTGGGAGGCAGACAGAGACTCCCGCATGCACCCAACTAGGATCCACCCAGCATGCCCACTAGGGGGCGATGCTCTGCCTCTCTGGGAGCGTTGCTCTGTTGCAACCAGAGCCATTCTAGTGCCTGAGGTGGGGGCCATGGAGCCATCCTCAGTGCCTGGGCCAACTTTGCTCCAATCGAGCCTTAACAATGGGAGGGGAAGAGAGAGATAGAGAGGAAGGAGATGGGGAAAGGTGGAGAAGCAGCTATGCACTTCTCTTGTGTGCCCTGGCCTAGAATCAAACCCAGGACTTTCACACCCCAGGCCAACGCTCTACTGCTGAGCCAACTGGCCAGGGCTCTTTGACTTTTTAAATAAACTTTCTCTTATAGCTTGAGTCTTGGCTTTGAATTCTTTTCTAACCAGAACTCAAGTACCAAGATTGTTGATCCAATCTTGTCTGGTCTCACCCCACCAGTCTAATGCCAGGCACCGCTTTCCTTCTCGCTGCCAACAGAACCAAGCCCTCACTGGTTACCGCCATACGGGGAGCGGGAGGAGAGGCCGGAGATGAATGGACCAAAGCCAATGGGTCATAGAGTGGTCTAGGATGGACTTTTCTCTCCTTCATGAGTAGCCATGGGTGAAATCTTCAGTCCTGTGTTGCTGACATATCACAGTGTACACCAGCACCAATCTCTGTAATAATATTTACACTTTTTTTTAAGTGAGAGAGACAGAGACAGACAGAGGGACAGATAGGAACAGACAGACAGGAAAGGAGAGAGATGAAAAGCATCAATATTTTCATTGTGGCACCTTAGTTGTTCATTGATTGCTTTTTATATGTGCCTTGACTGGCTGGCTCCAGCAGAGCAAGTGACCCCTTGCTCAAGCCAGCGACCTTGGGCTCAAGAGGGTGAGCCTTGCTAAAACCAGATAAGCCTGCGTTTAAGCTGGTGACCTTGAGGTTTCAAACCTGGGTCCTCCACATCCCAGTCCGACGCTCCATCCACTGCAACATCGCCTGGTCAGGCAACTTGATCTTCTTAACACACACATCCACACTCAAAGAACCAAGAAGTATATTTTGACAAAAGCTACTTGTGGGGCAGATAAGCTATTCTATGCTCCCTTTGTTAAAGATGGCCACTGCTCTCCTGTGATACAGCTGATTGCCTTTCATGCTTGGGAAGGGGCGTGGTTATGCTAATGTGTGCTAGAGGAGTGGGTTGTCTCACCGAAAAGTTTTAAAAAGAGGAGCTAGGAGGCCATTTTAGGGCAGAGAAGAGACCATGTTGTGGTAGGAAGGAGGAGCCTGTGATGTGGCAGTGCAGAGAGGCCACGTGGAGGAGAGGAGGCAGCCCAAATGGCGGAGTGCTGAAGGAGAAGCCAGTTAGTGCGGGAGAAGGAGATGGGGAACAGAGGTGAATAAGAGTGGTGAGGGCCTTTGATTCTAGGAAAAAACCGGGGGTTTTGGTGCCCCATGTATTTGTTTTTTACTCATTGGCCGGTACAAGTCTAGAATAAAGAAAAATGGACCACCAGTTCTTGGCTCAGTTGTTTTTTTACCATCTGTCTGAATTAAATGTGAACGTAAAGCTGCACAGGCCAGGCGGCTGTGATGGCGGCCACGGGTACTGGCCCTATACTACTGTCTTGGATGAGCGTGAATTAGGAGTGTTTTGCTTTCTAATGTGGCATTGCTGTTAAGCCCAGTGATGGCAGGATAGGTACTCCTAAAAGAATTGTTTCTCATTTTAATAGACTAAGGCTCTCCTTTAGTTGCTTGCAACTAACTTTCTTACAAAAAAAAAAAAAATAGACAAGATAACACTTCAAAAGTGAATCCCTAGAATGGAGGAGATGATGCAGTTTGATGGGTTAATAATAAAGGTAATAATTACAGCACAGCATTAACAATGCCAAGCTCTGTTTTAAAGGCTTTACATAATCCTCTCACTGTGTCTTCACAGTAACTGTCCTGTAGGAATTACCATTCCCATTTTGCTGAAGAGGAAGAAGGCTTAGAGAGATTGTGTGATTTAAATGAAAATTAGAACAAGAAGCTAGAGTCTGGAATTCCTGCTGGGTTCCCGTGGGACTGTCCCTCTTGCTGGGGGAAAATCCTTAGCCTTTCAGGGCCTTCTCACAGATTTGGGATTGTTTTGCTATCTCATGGGGGGACAACTGGCTCAGGAAGATTTATCATTGTTTTTAAACTTTCTAGGCTCAAGGTATGTGTACAACAAGTTGGGGGCCCTGATTCTTTCCAACTCATTGTGGCTTTCCAAAAGTGAATCTAAAACACTTTACACCGGTTCATGTTAGGAATCTTCTCATTGTGGAAACATGTGGAGTAGTTCTTGGGCAAAGAAGTGATTGCTTAGTCAGTAGAGAACCATTGAACTGAAGCTGTGGGCCCTTCTGCAGGAAGGAGGAGGAACACAAGAACAGGTGCTCTCTGCCCTCAACATCATGGAGGAAGCAGCTCCAGACCTAATACTTGACAAGCAGACCTGCAAGCTGGAGGTAATCTCTTTTAAAACCAAATGCTTGTGAGTGCACTGGAGCTGGTCTACAGCCTGTGGTTGGGGGACATGGCAGCCAGGCCAGTGGCTGTAGAAAGGCACCAGGGCAAGAGCCATGGTGGCATTGAGTACTGTCCCCTGAGCTGGCCATAGGTTAGTGTTGAGCCCACTGCAGACAGTTACGCTGTCTGGTTATTTGCCACAGCTGCCATTTGAAGTGAACACCTGCTCTAATGGTTCCTTGGAAAGGGAGTAAGGTAGGGATGGAGGGGAGGGGTGCTGGGCTGGGGGTGACGAGAGGTTTGAAAGGGAGAGTCTGGCAAGAGCATCCCTTGCATCATCTTCCTGGTTCCTTTTGGCGTCCTGGTACCCTGGATGGTTCTCCTTCTTTTCATCACTCTTCTTTTTATTCTCTTCCTCTCATTGCATAGAAACATCTGACCTTGGAAGCACTGAAGTCTTAAATTGCCCATTGTAGGGGAGGAAAAATAATTTCCCCTTTCCTTTTCTGAGTTGTTGACTGAGGCCCCTGAAATTAAAAGACAGATTAACAGGAGGAAAACAGAAGTTTTCTGACACGTATAGACCTGTACACATGGGAGAAACCCAGGGGAAGATGAGTTACTCTGAGAGGTGACTCGGAATTCAGGTCTAACTACCTTCCTAATAAGGAAAATGAAGTGGGTAATGTAGATTTTTTAGGAGAAAAGAAATGATTTTTAGGAAAGATGAGAGTCCTTAGAAGAGCAGATGGGAGGTATGACAGTTTGTGGCAAAGTCTGTGCAGGTGTGGTGTCCACTTCTCGTTTCCTCTCTTGTGCTCAGAGTCCATCTTCCCTGGTTGACGAGACTACCTGGCGGGGGGGGGGGTCTATGAACTGAGTTCCATTTAGAGGATCTGTCATGAGGCAGATAAAGGAGGTTCAGGGAAAAGCTCTCCTGCATTTAATGTTTTTCAAGGGCCTATAGCTCAAAATAATCCATATACCAAAGTAGCATATCCAGGGCTGGCATGTTCTAAACCCCTTCAGTCATATTTTGGGGTAACATATTCTGCTACCCTTCACTATTAAAATGTGATTGGCAGACGTATTTGAGCCAGTGGATCTATCTGAACCAGTCATATAATGTAGAAAAGCTCACTCGCATATTTTTGCCTCCAAGTTTTGTACCATTTGGTCTGAGCCCAGAATGAGTATACACTTTGAAAAGAATGAAACTGTGAGAATAAATGCAACACATTTGTGTTGATTTTAAGAAACAGTCATTTTTTTTTTTTAAAAAAAGAGGTAAGCAATGATTTTATTTTTTAAAAGCCAAAGTTAAACAATATTCTACAAGGTAGAGAAAATTTCAAGAAGGATGTTGCTCACAGGGCATGTTTATTACTTACAGGGACATCTCTAAGAAGGGGCTGAGTTGCACTGGAGTCAAGTTTTCCCACCTGAAATGTCATGTAAAGTCAGGGGTTGACTCTGCATTCGGTGGAAGAGACAAAGCTATTGACTCTGTAACAGCTGCTCCTGGTGGGAAAGAGGGAACTGGGCATTCAGCCTTGTGTCCACTTCTGGTAGCAGATCATAGAGCATAGGTCCAGCTTGGATTGTGTTACAGCGCAAACGCCTGATACATGAGTTACTCATCAGAAAATTTGTCAAGTATTGTTTCTGTCCACCTTACAACTTCAAAGGTCCTCATAGTGAATGCATGAATGCCATGTGGGTTTTTTTAATGGATTGATTAACTTATTATGTATTTAGGCATGACTTCTTTTAGTCTTTTTTTTTTTTTTTTTTTACAGGGACAGAGAGAGAGTCAGATAGAGGGATAGATAGGGACAGACAGACAGGAATGGAGAAAGATGAGAAGCATCAATCATCAATTTTTCGTTGTGACACCTTAGTTGTTCATTGATTGCTTTCTCATATGTGCCTTGACCGCAGGCCTTCAGCAGACTATGAGTAAATCCCCGCTCAAGTCAGTGACCTTGGTTTGAAGCTGGTGAGCTTTTTTTTGCTCAAGCCAGACGAGCCTGCACTCAAGCTGGCAACCCCAGGGTCTCGAACCTGGGTCCTTCCGCATCCCAGTCCGACGCTCTATCCACTACGCCACCACTTGGTCAGGCTCTTTTGGTCTTTTAATAATATTCTGCCACTAGCAGCAGTTCAGTCTGAAGTGACAGTCGGACGTTTGCCTTGTCTTGATTTCTACAAATACTTTCTTTTCTAAAGTAGGCCAGCCTACTTTCCACCCGGGCTCATAGAGGGTGAGTGAATTATGTTATCTGGTATCATTTTTCTCTCCCTCAACTTTGAAATAGTTGAATGCTCATCAGTGTATCAGTCTGTAAAAAGCCAACCAGATTTGGTGATCAATTGATATTGAGATGAACATACTCATCAGTAGATGAGTAGAGGACAGGTTAACCTACTGTCCTTTTTAAGTAACCGAGAGTTTTTGGAAAATTGACTTGTGAACATTCAGACAGTACTACTATAAATATAATTTCTCTTTGTTCCGCTAGGAAATGCACAGCTCTTATTTCTGAAGGACATGTGTGCATGGTTATTATCTAGTTCTTGAACATATTGGCCCATCTACAACACCAAAGAAATCCCAATTCCAAACACAACTGGAGACGCTATGGGAAGTGACGAATGTGCGGCAAACTGGGTGTCAGTCACCGTTAATGGGCCATGACCGATGGGAACCTTTCTGCCTCTTTCATGTTCTCCCTGAAGGGCTTTTCCTCCCTAATGAAAATGTGCTAGGAGGGAAAGGTTTGGATGATAATTTCCTCTCTTCCCTCATGCTGGCTTCAGCAAGCCAGTTCTCCTTTAATGAAATGCAGGAAGGGCAGGTGTGAGTGTCCAGCCTGAATTTTGATACAGCCCTCTTTGCCCATGTTGGCCGCCCACCAGGGAGACTGCGATCGGACCCCTTCCCCACTCCAGGGAGCCACATTGCTCTGCCCCACTCACTCTTCCCAGCCCAGACTCTTGAAGGGGAAGGTTTTCAAAGAAGCAGGGTGTGTCACTGCAGCTGCTGCATCAAACAAAGGCAGATTAAACTAATTTAGGCTTCAAAATCAGCCCCATTCTCTAATTCATAAAATACTTCAAACACTGAGAGAAATGTCATCTCCCAGATGATTGAGGCTAATCCACTTGATCTCTTTTTCCTCCGGCATCTGAATGCGAACTATGAAGACATACCTCACCAGTCAAAATAAACTCCCGATTCCCAGCGCTTCCGGTCCGCTTTTAATAAGAGTCTTCCCTGCTCTGTACACAAAATAAACTCAGTTTCTGACGGGCTTAAGGGGCTGTGTGCACAAAAAGAGGAACAATATACTCATTACTGTCTGTTAAGTTGCTAGCACTCGGCAATTAAAAGGTAGGGCCCCGTGGAAATGCTGCAGAAACAGCAGTTAGCCTCATTGTCTTCTCATTAACAAGATTGTTATTTTAGCTCTCCGGGTACCAAAGCTTAAGAAACAAAACATTTCTGGCTTCTAAGGCGCTCCTAGAAAATGAGTTGCTGACAGCTAGGACTTGAGGAAAGAACTGGTGATACCATAAATAAATTTGCACATCCTTGTGGTTGTAATAAATACACTTCCACACCCTTCTATTGGACTAGATGCAGAAACCACTTAAACGGACATCAAAGTCCTACCCGAGCAAATGGTTCTTTGTCCTACTTATGATGTCAAAGTGGTTGCTGCTGAGTAATGAATGAATCCTTGAGGGACACAGAAATTTGGATTCTTTCCCTCCTGCAACCTGCTCTGTTGTCGATGCCACCAACGTCGTGTTAGAAGGCACCACGGAGACTGTTACTTGCACCCAGCCTGTGCCCCTCCCTGCTTGGCAATCATTGAAAAATGATGACCCGGATACTTGCCATTTGCCCAGTGTGAGTACTTTGTGGCAAAGAGGAATGTGTTCCCTCGTACACTGCCTTCTTCCTGGTTTCCCTGTGTGGGCGGAAATGGCCGACAATGGAAGTGATTCAGATTCTCTTCCGTTCTAAAGAAACAACCAAGCACTGGATCTTTTCGATTCTGTCAATATCATATTTGACGATTGATGCTGATGTGCTTTTCTTTCACAAGATGGATGCTGCCATAGTTTTTCTTATCATTTCACTAGAAAATGTGAAACACTGATTTCTTTTTTAGGTAAATGGCAGGAATGGGGTGGTGGTGTTGGAGTCCCTTTTCAAAGAAGAGACACAAGGGAGGTTTTTCTTAATTATAAAGAAAGTATTTACTGTAAGATTAAAAGTATAATTGTAGTTGCTTAAGGCTTGAATGGTTTTCAGGAAAAAAAAAGTCCCTAAAGTTACTTTCTCAGCAAATTGCAGTAAATTTCTCAAGGGCCCAATGTTTATTTTGACCTGAGCCATAAATTTTCTTCCTAAATGCAGCCTTTTGCATTGATGTTAGGCAGTGGGAGAGACTGAGATCATCGTGCAATTTCAATGATATGCTGGTTTATACTTTCCTTTAAAGGTTTTCAGGGTTTTGTTAGATAAGACCATACAATGCTTTATTTATTAAACTTTATTTTGGAATACATACAAATTTTACACAAAATAAACACAGGCCCTTAAAGTGATTGTTTTTGATATGAGGCTCCCAAGAAATACCCTGTATGGAGAGAAAAATAAAACCACTTTCAGCTAGCTAGAACCAAAACAGCAAATACCTTAAAAATCAGCTGTTTTGCTCCTTATTAAGTCAGATTTAAGAGCATTACTTAGTTATAGCCTGACTGATTTTTCACTTTTTTGAAAGAAAAACAAGTCTGGATATTAAACTTGTAACAGCAATTAACATCTGCATGTGGGTTTAATTACAAAAACAAAGTTAAGGTTTTTATTTTTTGTAATTGTCATCATCGTGCTCCGGTTTCCGCGCGGCCGGGTGCTGAGTGTGAGGGAGAGTGGTGTCTGGCTCACCCAGGCTTCTTACCTCCCATTGGCACCCTTTCTGCCCCGTGCCTGGTATTTCTTCTTCTAGCTTCTAGTGAGACCTGCTGAAAACTGCTGATTTGGGGGAACTTTGTAAAGCTGTGGCAAGGAAGAACTTTAATGAGGTCTAGGAGAGAGGAACAGTCAGATCTAGGACTGAAGCCCAGTACGGGATACTGTAGGAATGCCTTTGCTCCAACAGTAGCCCCATGCATTGGGGCAGAATATCTGTGTGTACACCAGGGTGGGTTGTTCCAGTTTCATGCACACACAGGCTTGTGTGTGTGTGTGTATTGCTGAGAACCACAGTGAATCAGATGGCCCATTGGCCTATTTATTTATTTATTTATATTAATTAAATTTATTGGGATAGCATTGGTTAATAACATTATATTAGTAATATAAATTTCAAGTGTACAACTTTATAATGCAATCATATGCTTGATTGTGTGCTCATCATTTGAAGTCTAGTCACCTTGTATTTGACCCTCCCTTTTCTCTCTTTCTCTTTCTCCACCCCCTGCTCTGGTGGCCTATCTTGAATATTAGATTGATCATAACCTGTTTTCTTCTAAAATGGATTTGAGGCAGCTTATAAAACACACAACAGGGTAAAAATAAAGAGAACAGGTTGGAAAAAAATCAGTCTGGAGAGCAAGGACTGGCAAGGTCTCTGTGAAGGGCTGGATGGTACAGACTTTTGGCCTTTCAGGTCACATAGCTTCTGTTGCAGCTATCAATTCTCCTGGTGTGTCACAAAAGCAGCCATATACAATAGTCAAATGAGCCATTGTGTTCACTGGAACAACAAAGGGGCAATGGCTGGGTTTGTCCCCAGGGACCCTTAGTGTAGACCTAGAATATTAAAATTAAGCTAACAAAAATATATTACAGTGAACTATATAACTGAAGGGCGTGTGTACTGGCTCCAAGACAGCCAAATTTAGTTACGAGTGTCTAAAGGTCAAAGCAAAGAGGAAACTGGGCTTATGTTGAAGAATCATGCTTTCCATGAGATGAACACATGCTAGTTGCTCTGGAGAAGTTCTGACATTGGGGCTTGGTTCACCACCCAAAGGTCCTGAGAAAGGGGCATTAGGTGGAATAAGGGACAACATCGACAGCATCACATTTTCAGTGGCTAGTTTAACAGAGCTGCAGTTCTGTATCCCTCTAAGTGAGCCAATGATATCACTCCAAAGTACAGATCAGAAACACTAATCTGGACATAGGCATATCACATGGATTGCTGGTGGTCTGGGCTTGAGTCAGTGTCAAATGGAGACCACTTACTTGAAGGACTAAGCTGCCAGACAGTCCTCCTTAAATACTGAGTTGTTCTTCTCACACCCAGCTTCCGGCTGGTGTCAGGATTCTTCTGTAGCTACAAGGCCCTCATTCAACCAGAGGTGATTAAATTCCTGTTCATTCCTCCAGGTTCAGGACCAATCAGGCTCAGGTCCCAATTCCTGCTGTGTCAAACAAAAAAAGTCAGATGGCAATTATTTTCATGTCTTGTTCTTACTTCAACCTCTTGATGACTGGTGTCATATTGATTACTATTTATATAGGGGTTTCTAGGTGTAAGGTGCATGGGTAAGCACCCTATATACATTATCTCATTTCATTCTCACAACCCTATGCAGGTACACACTACCTTTTTTCAGATTAGGGAGATTAGTGGTTTGCCCAGTATCACTCATGTGGTATATGGACATGAACATACGTTCTAACTCTTAACCAAAGCCCTCACTACCATCTCTCACAACAGAGTCCTCATGACTTTCTCGATTCCTGACCTTGACATACCTCTGCTGACTTCCCAGTTATCTTCATGGTCTCCTGGATGCCAGAGCTTGCTTGTCTGTTACTGGTTACTTCTGGTTGTAGCTCCTCAGCATCCAGAACCCTTACCAGGCCTTAGTGTTTCATCAGGTTTTTTACTTTAATTACTCGAACCTTGACCCTTTACCTGGTTTCTACTTCCAGTAATCTGTGGCCCTCACCCTCTGCTTCCACCCCACCCTTTCTTAGCTGTACCCGTCATTATTGCTACCTCTACCTCAGTGTGAGCAAAGATGTTCAGTTCCTGTGCAATTCTTACAATCTTTATAGCTGCAGTCTACATCTGGTTTTCTGAAGGCCAGCAATGGTAAAGTCATGTTCAACCTCATGATGACACATGCAAGAATAACATATAGAATAATAGAATATTTTTCTTAATATGGCAATTCTCTTCAGACATAATATCAATGGAGGCTTCATAATAATATTGGTAGCATTTTATTGGCCTGACCATGCCACACAAATAGAGAATGTTAGTAATTTTCAAAGACCAGCTTTTGGCTACAAAAATTGTTATTAAACAAACCATTAAAGACATAAAGATTCCTGAAATGGCAAGCATTTTCTGTCCTCAGTGATGAAAACCAAATATGCTATTCACATTGCAGACGTGTATAACCTACAGGACTGTTTCAAGAACACAATGGTATTGCATTAGTGACTAAGAAAGAATAATAAAAAAAAAGTCCATTCATTCGTTCAGACATGGATAGGCTGAGAGAGAGCCAAGGTCATAGTTCGGAGGATAATCTGAGGGCCAAGTCTGAAGAGAGACAGAAACCACAAATGGAAGAATGAGCAATGATGTGAGAAGCCAGAAATCATGAGAGCTGTGTGGTATTTGGCCTGAGGAACGGGTCAGGGTAAGAAGTTCAGAATTAAGACCTTGGCCAGTAGAAACACTCAACTCTTATGTAGCATGGGGGCCAGCTTGGCTGCTTAGAGCATAGGGACCAAGCATCGTGACTCAGTCCCCTCTGAATGGGATGATTCACAAGTCTCAAGAGTTTCTACTTGATTGACTGCTATGTCAATTGCTGTCTTACTCAACTCTTACAGGATTTGAAGTCTCATTAAAATAATAACTTTAGACACTTCCTGAAAGTGGAATAGTTTATCTTGAAAAATTTGAGTGGAGCCTTCTAAGTTGTAGCAATTATCTACTGGTTAATGGCACATCTGTGTAATGAAGACTCTATTTTCCAAAAAGCAGAAAATTAAAATAGTTCTTTTCACATTACAAACTTAAACTTTAGATAATTTCATAGTGACCCAGTTAGGATGGTGTATCTTAATGCAAAATGCTTACTCAGTTCACAAAAGCAGGATAGAAAATGTCTTAACCTAGGGTGAGATTTGTTAACTTTATACAAAACTCAGTAGAACCTGAAGCTCTTGGGGTTTGTAGACCAGTTAGTGAGACCGTGGTCTGTATGTGTTGGGTGTTTGTCTCTTTATTTGCCTATCTTTGAAGATGCTGTGTTAGGAAGAGAGAGGAAACTTCCCTAAGTCCTTGAGGGGAAACTTCTTCAGGGCAGAACCAAGTTTGGCAAGTCTCTGAGGTCTGGAGTAAAATACAATGAATTTGCATTTATATAACACTCCTTATGCTCTGCTTGATATGTGCTATCTATATTAAATAAAAACACAATTAAGAGTTAGTTCTAAAATACCAGGTCAAACATATCAAACAGAATCAGGGATGGCAATTAGTGCTAGAATACCAGAACAAACAGATGGCTATTGAGTTTAGATTTAAGGAGAGAAATAGGATGTGCCAGCTGCATATCAATAGAGGAGGGATTCTAGAGCTTGGGCTGACCAGGGCTGGAGGCAGACTACAGAAAGAGCCAAGCTGGGATAGTGATAAGGCCTGTGCAGAGGAGTTATTAGAAGTAGTGAAAATTCAGTGCAGCTTAATCACTGGGCACGTACCACATGCCAGTTACAATGCCCTATGCTGAGGGCGCAAAGCTAATCAGATTTGAATTCTGTCTTCAAGCCACGTAGACTCCAGTTTAAAAAAGAACTGTGAAACCCCTGAGGGACTCTCACTATTTGCGGCAATATAATACTCTAAACGAGGTAGGAGAATACACCGTGCTACGGGACCTAAAAGTTCAAAAAGAAATTCAGCTCAGGTTCCTTATCTGACTCTTATCTACTCTGCAACTCAAAAACGCTAAAGAAGCAGAGAAGATTTTCTTAAACTGGAGCTGAAACTGTATGATTTTCATCTATTCCACGTAGTGTGAATATTTGTAAGATTCACTGCAGAAATATTACTGTGTTTGATTATGGGGTCTTATTCCAGGCTCTGCTGGGTGTGTCGCATCTAATCTAATATAGTTTGTGCACTGTATTAGCTTTCTAAGATCCAGAACGATCTGAATTCTGAAATTATAGATTCTAAAAATTTTGGATAAAGGGTTACGATCTGTTGTAAAATGTTTTCTCACTTGCCTCCATTTCTTCTTTATGCATTCCTTATTAATTCAATATCTGGCTCTGCTCCCTACGCTCCAACAGAAATTATTCTCACCCATGCCTCTTTTTGCTCGATTCCCTAGCTTTCAGTTAGGTTTACTCCTCCTAGATTTGGTGGCAAAAGCACAACATTCCATTTTGTGATGGCTTTCCTTGGCTTCATTCCATGGGGCTATAGTATTTAAGATTCCTTGCAGCTCCCCTGCGCCCCTCCCCCTCAAACTGTTTTTTCTGTACCCAGCCAGTGCCCCCCACAGGGCCTTGTTCACAGTAAGTTCTAAGGAGTGATTGTGATGAAGGAACTCCTCAAGGCCTGGATCTCCAGTCTTCCCACTCACTGTTCTCCCCCGGAGAGCTCATCAGTCTCAGCTGTCACCTGGGCAGAGGCACCTGAATCTGCATATTTGCATCTGACCTGTCTCTGGAATTCTTTTTCCATTGTTGCAGATGTTTACCATTCCCTTCTCCCAATTGCCTTGCTAGCGCCTTTCAACACATCCCCTCAAAAGTCACACACACACACACACACACACACACACACACACACGCCCATGCCCTCAAGTGCACACTGCTTGAACACTTGCTTATGTGTGAATTTGGTATAAACTAGTGTTAAAGGATTGGGTGAGTGGCAGTAGGAAAGAAGGAGGGAAACTCCTCCACCCCCTTTACTATATCCTTTGATTGTTGTATCTCTGCATGCATTAACTCTTTATTTATTTATTTATTTAAGTTACTGAGAGAAGAGAAGGCAGAGACAGACTCCTGCATGCACTCTGACCGGGATCCACCTGGCAAGCTCACTAGGAGGCCGTGCTCTGCCCATCTAGGGTGTTACTCTGTTGCAACCTGAGCTATTTTTTAGTGCCTGAGGTGGAGGCCATGGAGCCATTCTCGGTGCTTCGGGCCAACTTGCTCCAATGGATTCATGGCTGCAGGAGGGGAGGAGAAGAGAGAGACAGGGAAAAGTGAGGGGGAGAGATGGAGAAGCAGATGGGCACTTCTCCTGTGTGCCCTGACTGAGGAGCCACTGAGCCACTTCACCCGCAGGTGGTGTAAGGTACCAAAAGCTACAGAATTAATATTAATATTTTGGGAGGCTTGAGAAACATTTTGTTGATTTGGGTTAAGAGTGCAGAGAAATTGTGAGAATAGTCTCTGTACTGTGTGATTGGCATAGTCAGGATGGCCCTTGGCATTGTGTTGCAAATGCAGAGGGGAGGAAAACATGGATCTCCAGACATTCCACCACACCTGTGGGGAAAAGGGTGAATGGCCAGCCAGGTGCAGGGAGAGAAAAGCCACAATAAACCTTTTCTCATAGCAATGAGCCATTTGCAGGCATTTGTCCCCACTGAAACTACCTCTCCTATGTAAATGCGTGTGGTTAACACGTGTGACTCTGGACAGAGAGATAGCAGATGAACACTAGATAATATAGGAATGCCTTTTAATATGTAAAGAGACATCTTTCTACCATTGTGTTGGCTTGTGAACTTTGTTTTCCCCAAAAGGATGTATGGCTTGCAAATTGAATGTGGTCCTATCATGTTAAAGGACATATGACTATAACCAATAGTGGTAAGGGGCTCCTAATTGCAATTTTTGCTTCTGTACTTTCCACTTACAAAACTATAAAAACTAAGTAGAACAAAGGGCCGGCACGCTCTCCGTCAGATTTCTGTCGGAGTTCCCACCGCTTGGCCAAGCTAGACAATAAAGCTTTGATGTGTAACCGACGGAACTTGTTCCTGTCTTCCATGTTTTGGGTCCCTCCGAATTTGGCTTAACACTGACCAGGAATCGAACCAGGGACATCCACATGCCAGGCTGACACTCTACCACTGAGCAAAACTGACCAGGGTCTTGAATGTATTAACCTAAAAATAAGATAATTTACTTTTTAGAAAAGGGCAGGGTTTCCTGACCTATGGTGGTACAGTGGATAAAGCTTTGACTTGGAATGCTGAGGTCACATGTTTGAAACCCTGGGCTTGCCTGGTCAAGGCACATATGGGAGTTGATGCTTCTCTCTTTCTCTCTCTCCTCTCTATAAATGAATAAATAAAATCTTAAAAAAAAAAGAACAGGGTTATGTGACATTCTGGAAAAGGCAAAACTATGAAGACAGTAAAAAGATCAGTAGTTAACAGAGGGTTGGGAGGAGGGGGTGAATAGGCAGAGCACAGAGGATTTTTAGGGCAATGAGGTGAAACTGTCTGACACTATGAATGGGGGTTACATGCCATTGTACACTCATCAAAGCCCACAACATCAAGATAAACCCTAATGTAAACTATAGACCTTGGATGCTAATGATGTGTCGATGTAGGTTCATTGAGTACAACACATGTACCACATGGGTGGAGGAGTTGCTAGTGGGGGAGGGTGTAGGCATGTGGGGACGGGAGGTATGTGTGGGAATTCTCTGTACTTACCAGTCAATTTTGCTGTGAACCTAAAACCACTCTGAAAAATAAAGGAAGAAGAACTGATTTGTGGGTGGAGCGCAGAGTGCATTTCTAGCAGCTGTGGCTGATGCAATGCTGTGAGAATACTCCAGCTCCCAGAAACCTCCTGGGCACACCCAGGAAGGAAGCTTGCCCGCTATAAGGAAGTGACTTAGCACCAACCATGCAGCTCCCTGATCTTTTCAGCCATTGGCTGTGAAAGACACACTGTAACACCCTATAGGCTGAACCCATGTGTATAAGCTAGCTTACTTCCTGAATAAAGTGGATCTGCATCACTGAACCTGGTCCCTGGAGTCGGGTTTTTGAGTCTCCATCGTCCTCACCCCCAGCAGGACTTGTCCACAGCTGGCGCCCAACTTCGGGCAGGGACCTAACTGGCATCCAAGGGACGAGTGAGTGACCCTCTGCAATGGGAAACCTCCCCCACTCTCGAGCCCCGCAGGCTTGAGCCCTGCACGCCCTATTGCAGAGTAGGCGAGTTGAAGTTTGTGAAAAGGGTCTCTGTACTTACTGGGAGATCCTCTCTGGTTTCAATCCTTGGCTCTGGGATGCGCCTCTTTGGGACCCTGATACTTGGGCCCAAGCTTTCCAGCACGTCTGTTCGGCAGAAGTACATGGGGGACTAACCTTCCCTCTCAGCCTCACTCCTGCCCTGCTAGCGATACATGCCTGCCTGGCCGGTGCTCCTGCTGGGGACCCTCCACTGGTGTCAAAGATATTGCAGGCTGCCTCTCTCTCTGAGGAGCCCCTACCTCCCTATTCGCCCCCTCCACTGAGGAGGAAAGTAGTTTAGCCTCTGAGTTTGCGGCTGAGTGCACAAAACGAAACCAACCGAATTGCTAACTGCGCCATCAGCTCTGCCTCTGGAAAAGTGGAAGCCGCTACTTCTGCATTCCCTGCCGGGACTCAGTGCCCCACCCCAGCCTCTCAGACGCCATTTTCTCCAACACCTGTTCCTGCTGCAGACCCATAGGCCAGCCTATATGCCCCCATATGTCTTTTTTCTTTCTGTCTGTCTGTCTTATCTATTTTTCTGTATCTCTTGCTCTCTCTCTCCCCCACTCCTCTCTCTGAAATGACGCTGGAAGGACCCAGCCATGGCACAGTGGTGGGGACCACACCCTCTTCTAATGCAAGGGAGAGGTTATGCTTGTGTTTTTCAGCCAGTTTGGATCCCAGGAACCCCCCCAACCTGCTTGACAGGGTTTCTTGGGCACCCACTAAGTGGTTCAGTCTTCACCCATCCAAAGCCACAGCCCTGGCCTTCTCCACACTGACTACGCCTGAGGGAAGGAGGTCCTCAGTGCTCCAGAGACCTTGTGGCCGGTGTGCCGCCCCATCACCTGGGAGGATGAGGAGGCTTTGGCGGGGCGGGCCCAGAGAATTGCCCCTGACGGGCCCCCAGGCCCTGGTGCTCTGTTCTTGCTCGTGTGTGCTATAGTAACCGCTGACTCCCAGATGCAGGCGGCAACAGCCTGGGGCTTGAGCCCGGCAGTACGAGCTGGTGTTTTCAGTTCATCTTTGGAGGATGAGGAGAATTGGGCCAGAGTTGTGATTTGCAGACTCCAGAAGGTAAATGGCGGTAGCTGTGGCGGGAGGATGAACGGAAGCCAGGCTTGCATCGCCGAGTGGCCGCTGGAATGGCAGGGAGTGCCTGCTAAGCTGCTGGTGGGTTCACTGACATTTTGGGATATCATGCTCTCCAGAGCACAGATGGAAATGCTGACTGCCATTGCCATGTGCTCCTTTTTGGGACAGTGTAAGACCTGCCAGGATGACAGGGATGAGGGGGGTGGCTGAGGCCTCATGTGCTTGGACTGATTTCCTGGACTACAACCCGAGTGGGCACTGGCTCCTTTGTTAGATGGACTTACGGATTTTGGACAATGTAAAATACCCTGATGGGGGTGGGAGGGTGGCTTAGCTGGAGGACCTTCCCCTGCCCCGGGAAGCTTTTCCCATGGCTAGAAAGATGGCCGAGGACATTTTGTGCTTTTGGCAAAATGCTCAGAGACTGGTGAAATATACCTTTGTAATTGTTGAAATTGTATGATTTGTCATGTTGTTGTAATTTGTGTAATGTGCCTTGCAACCATATGTAGTACGCAGCCTGCGGCAAGGTATTTGTTTCATGTTTGGATGCTGGGACCTTTGTGGGAAGGGGGCATGCATGGACCTACATCCATTTTTTACAATCAAAATGGAACTGTGTTTAATGACACCTAGAAGGTCTCTGTAACACAATGGGAGGGAAATGACATCCCGACCCCTGGGAGGAATCCCCTGTTCTATTTCCTAACTAGTCAAACATTACAGAAGCTTGCCTTATTGTTTAATCCAGCTAATCTATTAGCATATAGTATAATAAGTATTATAGTTGTTTTAGTTCTACTAGGGTTCCGTTGCATAATGTGTAGCATTCAGAAGCTACAACAACAGCAAGCTGTCATTCATCAAGTCCAATTGGCCTTAACTAAAAGAGAAGGGGGAGATGTGGATGGAGCGCAGGGCGCATTCCTAGCAGCTGTGGCTGATGCAATGCTGTGAGAATACTCCAGCTCCCAGAAGCCTCCTGGGCATACCCAGGAAGGAAGCTCACCCGCTATAAGGAAGTGACTTAGCGCTAACTACGCAGCTCCCTGATCTTTTCAGCCATTGGCTATGAAGGACACGCTGTAACATCCTATTGGCTGAACCCATGTGTATAAGCTAGCTTACTTCCTGAATAAAGCATATCTGCGTCACTGAACCTGGTCCCCGGAGTTGGGTCTTTGTGTCTCCATCGTCCTCACCCCCAGCAGGACTTGTCCACACTGTTTTAAGGAAGAAAAAAAGAAAAGAGCTTGTACTGAGCTCAAGTGCTGAGGATTTGGTATGGGCTTGCTACGTTTATGTTAATTATAGTCAGTGTAGACAAATTAATTATTCCTAAGAGAAAGAAATAGTCTGCTTCTACCCACGTCCGGTCTCACTCACCCAGGCTGGATCTGCTGGAGTCCCTGAGAGCTCAGCTCTGTCCTCTAGATCTAGCGAATCTCAGACTTCCCTGCCCTTCCTTTGGTAGGGCATTTGGACTTGGCCTTCTGGCCTGATGTTGACCCTCTCTGTGGGTCAGGCTCTCTTCAATTCACCCCTGGTATACTTGAACAGTTTCCTGAATATTTGGACATTTCTGTCTTTTCTCTACCACCCTATACAATATTGGCTGATTAAATGCATTTCCCTAACTTCTTCAGGTCACTTTTCTCTTCAAAACCCCCAAGATGTCTCTTACATCAAGTGGGCTCTTTGTTGGCTTTGGGAGACCCCAGTTCACCACCTACACTTGCTTGCCACCTGTCTTTCTCACTTGTTCCAGTACACCCTGCCTCTACTGTCTGTCCCATGTGTCTCTTCAGGCTGGAAGTCCACTCTGATCTTTATTATTTCCTTCCTTCTATTTCCTCTGGCTTTACTTGCTGTTCTTTTTTAGTTCTTTTAGATGCAGGGTTAAATTGTTTATTTGATCTTTTTCTAGCTTCCTAAGGTATGCCTGTAATGCTCTGAACTTCCCTCTCAGGACTGATTTTGCTGTGTCCCATAAATTTTGAGTTGTTGTATGTTCGTTTTCATTTGTTTCAAGAAAAATTTTTATTTCTTCCTTGATCTCATTGTCAACTCATTTGTTATTTAATAACGTACTATTTAGTTTCCAAGAGTTTGAGTGTTTTTCAGTTTTTCTATTGTAGTTGATTTCTAGTTTCATACCATTGTGATCAGAGAAAATGCTTGATATTTTAATCTTCTTAAATTTATTGAGACTTGTTTTGTGCCCTAACATGTGGTCTATCCTAGAGAATGTACCATGAGCACTTGAAAAGCATGTATATTCTGCTGCTTTAGGGTGAAAGGTTCTGAAGATATCTATTAAATCCAGTTAATCTAGTGTGTCCTTTAAGTCTGCTGTTTCTTTGTTAATTTTCTTTCTTGAAGATCTATCCAGTGATGTTATTGAGGTATTAAAATCCCCTACTATTATAGTATTGCTGTTGATCTTGCCCTTTATGTCCATCGAAGTCTGCTTTATATATTTAGGTGCTCCTATATTAGGTGCATAGATATTTATAATAGTTATATCTTTCTGTTGGAGTGCTCCCTTTGCCATTATGTAGTGACCTTCTTTATTCCTTTCTATAGCCTTTGTTTTAAAGTCTATTTTGTCTGATATAAGTATTGCTACTCCAACTTTTTAAAATTTCCATTTGCATGAAATATTTTTTCCACGCCTTTACTTTCAGTCTATGTGTATCTTTTGTTTTGAGGTGGGTCTCTTTTAGACAGCATATTCTGTTTTCTTATCGATGCAGCTACCCTATGTCTTTTGATTGGAGCATTTAATCTATTTACATTTAAGGTTATTATTGATATGTAGTTGATTAACCATTTTATTTTTTAATTCTACTTCCTCTTTTACTAGATTTTTTTTCACCCTTTGTTCTGTTTACAGCAGTCTTGTTAACATTTCTTGTAGCATTGGTTTGGTTGTAATAAATTCCTTGAGTTTTTTTTTTTTTTTGTCTGTGAAGCTTTTTATTTCTCCTTTAATTTTAAAGGATAGCCTTGCTGGATGGATAGTAGTCTTGGTTGTATGCTCTTGTTTTGCATTACTTTGAATATTTTCTGCCATTCTCTTCTGGCCTCTAATGTTTCTGTTGAGAAGTCTGATGCCATCCTTATGGGGGCTCTTCTGTAGGTAATTGACTGCTTTTCTCTTGCAGCTTTTAGTATTCTTTCTTTATCTCTTAATTTTTGTATTTTAATTATGATGTGTCTTGGTGTAGGCCTCTTTGGGTTTATCCTTAATGGGACTTTCTTTGCTTCTTGAACTTGTGTGACATTTTTCTTCATCAATTTAGGGGGAAGTTTTCAGCTATGATTTCTTCAATCAGGTTCTCTATCCCTTGTTCTTTCTCTTCTCCTTCAGGAACCCCTATGATGCAGATGTTGTTTCTCTTAATTTTGTCACAGAGCTCTCTTAGAATTTCCTCAGACTTTTTCAGCCTCTTTATTTTTGGTGCTGTGCTTCTGTGTTTTCGTTTATCTTGTCCTCTAAATCACTGATTCAATCCTCAGCTTCATCCATTCTGCTTTTAATTCCTTCTTAATGTGGTCTTCATTTCTGATATTGTATTTGTCATTTCTGACTGCTTCTCTTTTGTGATTTCAGTGTCCTTTTTGATGCTTACTATCTTTTTATTTAGGTGTTCATTATGTCCTTCCATTGTTGCTCTAAGATTTTTGAGCATCCTAACAATCATTATTTTAAACTCTGCCTCAGGTAATTTGGTTATTTCCTTCTCATTCAGATCTTTTTCTGGGGATTTCTGTGGTTGATTCATTTGGGTTACATTTCTCTGCCTTCCCATTTTGTCTGTGTATATACTCCTCCTTTGGATGAGTTGTTTGTGTAGCTTGCTGAGTCTAAGGTTGGTATTGTCTGCCTCTAGTTTCCAATTGTATTGTTTCTAGAACTTCTTGGGTTGGCATCAGCTGCTGTTTGTAAACTGTTGTGCACTATTTGTCTGGTCATTGTTCTTTTTTGCTATTTGTATTGGTGTCTTCTATATTGTAACTGGGTCAGGTGTGAGGAGCCCTTCCTTAAGATGTCACTCTAACAGGGTTGTTAGGTCCTGAACTAATGCTCTCCGTCTCTGGCCTCTAGATGTGCCCTCCCTGGATCTTCTTGGCCGGAGCCTGGTGCAGACCAGTGGGGGTCGCTGTCTATGACTGGCCCTTATCTACCTTTTTGGAGCAACAGGCAATCCAGATTCTGTGGCTGCCTCTGTTGAACCCAGGTGCCATTGTTAATATTAACTGCACTCTTAGGCTGGCTTTTATTTACTTTTGGCCTGGAGGATGTTCGTTTAATTTAGTGGTAGTCAGCCTGGTCCCTACCGCCCACTAGTGGGCATTCCAGCTTTCATGGTGGGCAGTAGCAGAACAACCAAAGTATAAATAAAAAGATAGATATAACTATAGTAAATTGTTTTATAAAGATTTATTCTGCCAAACTCAGCACTCAATAACCATTACCTATTATTATTATCATGCATCATCCACTTGTCTTTTCTGTTCCTCTGAATGTGAAGTTCTGAGCCTAAACATGTAACCTAGTCGGCCTGGACTGTCGCTAATGCCTTGTTCACTCCTTTTATGGAAGCCATTTTTTAAAAGCCCCAATTCAAAGCTACTTTCTTTAGGGGGTCTAACTCTTTTCACTTGCCCTAATGGCCAAGGTAGCATCTTGTTTTATTGAACCTCTTTCAGTAATACCCTCAAGTTTATTGATTGTTCTCTGTGTGTGTCTTCCTTTTCATCAACCCTACCAGCCCCACTGTGCTGAGGCAGATGTTGGCCACAAAGGGCAGTAGAAAAAGCATGGATTTTTTAATCTGCAAGACTAGATTTAAATTCTGAATCTACACTTGGCTTACTGGGTTCTTGGGTACATTATATAAGCCCACCAGTCTTCAGTTGCTCCCCATGTAAACAGGAGCAATTGTTCTTTCTTTCTTTAGAAATTACTATGAGGATTGAATAAGATGGCACTGTAAAAATTCCATGGCATTGAGCTGGCCCCAAATTGCTTCCCCTTTTCTTGCCCCTATGATGGGGTTCTGCACTCTGTAGTTGCTCTCGAAAAACTAGTTCGTCACGGTGGTAAGAAACAAGGTCAGTGCAAATATTTTCCCATCTTCTCAACCAACAACCCAGTCTGTCTCCGGTTTGTCCCAGGAGTGACTGAATCCACTTATGCTCACTTTTTTCCTTTCTCTTTCTTTCTTTCTTTCTTTCTTTCTTTCTTTCTTTCTTTCTTTCTTTCTTCCTTCCTTCCTTCCTTCCTTCCTTCCTTCTTTCTTTCTTTCTTTCTTTCTTTCTTTCTTTCTTTCTTTCTTTCTTTCTTTCTTTCTTCTTTCTTTCAGAGTGAGAGGAAGGGAGAGAGAAAAGCATCAACGTGTTGTTCCACTTAGTTGTGCACCCATTGTCTGTTTCTCATGTGTGCCCTGATTGGGGCTTGAACTGGCAACCTTGGGTTAAGTTGGCACCCTCAGGATTGAGTCAGTGCCCCTGGAATCAAGCTGGTGCCCCTGGGATCTAGCCGGTGACCTCGGGACAATGTTCTGTCCATTGCACCACCAGACAAGGCCATGCTCACTTTATTTTATTTTTTTTAGATTTTATTTATTCATTTTTAGATAAGAGGTGAGGGAAGTGAGAGAGAGAGAAATAAGAAGGGAGCAAAGCAGGAAGCCTCAACTCCCATATGTGCCTTGGCCAGGCAAGCCCAGGGTTTCAAACCGGCAACATCAGCATTCCAGGTTGACATTTTATCCTCTGTACCCCCACAGGTCAGGCCCATGCTCACTTTCTTGAGGGGCATCATCAGTTAGGGACCATGAGGTCTGTGAAAGTAGAGGCAGGTCTTGCTCTCGAGGGACTGATCATCTAACAAAAGACAGGAGACAGATGCGTGGTGGCAGTGTGCAGGACCTTAAGCCAGTGCATTGCAAGTTCAGAGAGGGTATGGTCTTGCCTGGTCTTTGCCCTGCAATTTCATACAACGTAACACAGCCATGAAGAAACATGGCAGGAAAGAGTGACATGTGAAGAGGAGGAGGTTTAGTGTCAAATGAGGGCCAGGTCAGATGCAATAAGCAAATACCATAAAGTTTATGAGAGGGGTATATCTCTGAGGCATTTTCTATGTGAGGGTTAAAGATTAATGAGTGCAGGGCCAATATTTGGGAACAGAGAATTTTGTTGTGATGAATTTGGCTAAGGCAGTAGTTCTCAACCTTAGTTGCACAGTGGCTTCACTGGAAGAGCTTAAAAATCAAACAAACGACCCCACCTCCAAATCCCCAAATCTCATGGCAGGGTCTCCGCTTGGAGCAGTTCAGATGTCATTGCTCTGGGGTGCCACCTGGGCCTTGGAACTTTTGAAATTCCTCAAAAGAATCTTCTGTGGTGATTGAAGTGTCCAGTACTGCAGATACTAGCCTCTGATGGATATTGCATCCTTGAAATGTGGGATAGTTGGACCAAAGAACTAAATTTTAATTCATTTAAATTTTAAATGTCAAATTACCACATGGGGCTAGTGGCTTCTGTATTGGCCTAGAGCAATTAGCAAACCCATGTTACCATTGAAGAAGGTGAAGCTTAGAGGGACCAGGTAAGGTGCCTGGGGTTTCACAGGTGGAAGCCATGGAAATGGCTAAGCTGGAATCAGGCATGATGTTCTTATCATTGTCAGATGAAGCTGTGCACAGGCAGGGCCAGGTGAAGGGCTTTGGATGTCAGAGAGTTTCCTCACCTGTTGTCCCAGGAGTGCATGAGAACTGTACACTTCTGCCAAAGAAATGGAAATGTTGAGAAGCACCTACCTGGCCCTACCTGGGAATCATGGAGCCGAAAGGCTATGGATTGCTGAATTGTAGCAACACAACCTCAAATGGGGCTGAAGGTTCCACATAGGACCTTGGCCAATACCAAATAGCTCAACAGTGAGTTTTGGCCATTAGCAGGTTCCAGAACAAAAGCAAAGCACTATGCTTTGGAAAGTACAGTGGGAGGCCTGCTGGGGGCTTCTGGAGGAGGTTTTTGAGGTTGGAAGACAGGAGAATTGGCAGAGGACGGCAGCTCGGATCTGCTGAGCCTCACTGATGGTCCAGCTTGCAACAGGGCTCTGTCTATTGAGGTTTCAACCATATCTGCACCATGTTTAGAGACAGAAGCTTGTCTTATTTGCATTTTGGACTTTTCCTGGATAGATTAGGACAATAAATAGGCCATGCAGAGTCATGGAAGTGTGGAGATGAATGTATGGAGCTCAACCCTGAACAGAGATGATGGGTCTGAATTCCCCAGAAGAAGGAACCTGCCCAGTGAGGCTCCCTTTGAGAGAGGCTGCTGAGAGGAAGACATTTGGTGATGACAATACTGCCTCCCACTAGCTAGTGAGAAACCATAATCACAGTGGCCAAGCCAAGAAGGGAGAGAATGAGAGTAGCTGAGAATCCTGCACCTAGGAAAGCCAGGAAGGACTTGATAGCACCCGAGTAAGTATTTGAAGCTGACTGTTAACCAGAGACGCTGTGCTGTTCATTTGTAGAAGTAAGCGAGGAAGACTGAAGTGTTAATGGTTTCTAAGAATATGCAAGTTACTGACAATGGCTTTCACTCCCTCAACCTCCCCGACCCCAGACTTTGAGATGCCTGTGGGTAGCTTGTGAAATACAAAGAAGAACTCACTCACAGATGTTGCTTGGTGTGTACAGTTGGCGTCCTCTATGGAACACATACTTAATTGAGTTAACAAATGAATAAAAGAGCAGAACTAGAAGCAATATCAATAAAGAATGAGACTTATTCTGTTTACTGTAGACAAAACTGTTTTGAACAAAGATTTGTGTGACTGTAAGCCATGGGCAATAAGGTTGACTGACACCTTGCCACGCTCTCCTGGCATCTCCCTTTCGGTGAGGAGACCTTCCCTGAGGAAGGGACAGAAGATATGTAGGAAGTGATGTGGCACCTTGCTGTAGCATGAACTTGAAAAGCTGCTAGGGCCAATCTGGAGGGCAGGGGGTGGAGGTTTGTGGTGGATGAAGCCTTTTCTTTTCTTTTTTTGTCCAGGATGTGGATTAATCTCCTAACAGCAGAGCGCTGGCACTTACGAAAAAGATTCTAGGTTTCTGTAAACCCAGGAAGGTTGTAAGGTAAATAGGCCTATATTAGGTTACGTCCTAACTTAAAGCAGACAAGCATACAATGCAAGTGGTTTTGTCAGAGGTGATCTCAGGAAACACGGGAATGTGGGAGTGAGAGAGGGAAGGGAAAAGAGCTAGTAAAGGTTGGTTACCTCCCTGAGCCACTAGGGCCCAATGTGCTCTGAACATCCTGAGACTGTGTATTTGGAAACATCCCACTGACGGTCAGGAAGCTGGGGAAATGTGTCCACACCAGTGGTGAAGGGCTGCTCCTGCAGCGCTCCCTGCTGGGGCCAGGCAGGCTTTTGAATCAATGAAGGTCCTCAGACAGAGAGATGCAGAAAGCAGTATATCCAGCCTGTCTTGTGCTGGGGCAGTGAATAAAGTGTCCACCTGGAATGCTGAGTTTACTGGTTTGAAACCCTGGGCTTGCCGGTCAAGGCCCATATAAGAAGCAATGAATTGATGCTTCCCACTCCTCACCACTGCCCCCCTTCTCTCTCTCTCTCTCCTTTCTCTAAAATCAATAAATAAAATCTTAAAAAAAAAAAAGAAAGAAAGCTAGTATATTCGTTAAAGTTTAAATGGTTTAAAGCCACACCCATGTGTTATCTCATAGTGTCTGTGGGTCAGGACTCTGGTCACAGCTTAGTTTGAAGACCGTTTGCCTCAAAGTCTCTCATGAGGCTGCAGTAGAGGTGTTGACCGGGGTAGGTGTCTCATCTTTAGGCTCAGCTGGGAAAGGACCCACTTCTAAACTCACTTAGGTGAGCCTGACATGGTGGTGGTGCAATGGATAAAGCGTCGACCCAGAATGCTGAGGTTGCCGTTTCAAAACCCCGAGGTCTCTGGCTGCAGCATGGACTCGTGGGTTTGAGTGAGAGGTTGCTGACTTAAGCAGGCCCATGATCCCAAAGGTCACTGGCATGAAAAGCCCAAGGTTGCTGGCTTGAGCAAGGGAACACTGGCTTGGCTTGAGTCTGAGGTCTGATCCTGGTGAAGGCATGTACGAGAAGCAATCAATGCACAACTAAAGTGAATGCAACTATGAGTTGATGCTTCTCTCTCTCTCTCTTTCTTCCTCTTTCCCCCTTCCTGTCTCTCTCTCAAAATAAATAATAAATGACTAAATAAATAAAGAAACTCACTTATGTAGAGAATTCATGTCCTCAAGGGCTGTTGGACTGGGAGCCTTGATTCCTTGTTAACTGTTGGCTGGTTTCTGCAGTTTCCCGCCATGAGGGTCTCTAACTTATAGCTTGATTGTAACCTAATCACAGAAGTTACATCTTGTTGTCATTGCCAGATTCTATTGGTTAGAAGCAACTTATTCAAGGGGAGAAAATTACAAAGTCTGTTACCATTGGCAGGTGAAGGTGGGGATTGTTGGTGCAGTCTTGGAGTCTGCTGTCCACAGAAGGAATGTGAGCAGGGACTGTGGGCATCTTCTGGGGAGAAAGGGTAGGGGTGGGGAGCAAATGCCAGCATAGGGGAAGGGGTACTGGTGAGGAAGGAGAGGAAGAAGTCACTTGTATGGAGAGATAGGCTGAGCACCCCAGGGAGCCTTCAGTCCCAGAGCGAAGAGCCTCTGTAGTTGGGCAGAGCAGCACATAGCAGCACCCTGGCTCCTGGGTCTCAGCCCCTAAGGGTTTAAGTTTGCATCTTGAGGGCTGCTCTGCTTTCTTCCTGGTAGGCCTTCTTGGGTTTCTCTGCAGAGCTCTTACTGCGTGACCACAGAGTAACACTTGGTAGAGGCTATAGGACACTGGGAGGGATTTTCCCCTCTCAAGGCTAGTGGGACTGGTATATGGAACCCCAGCATCTCAAATTGGATTGAACCCAGAGGCTTATGAGTTCTACCAGTCCTGTGATGCTTAACCCTTCTGCCTAGCTCAGTGGGAGGGAGTCCCCAGGCTGGGAATATCCCTTTCCCTCCAGGACTATTAGAAAGTTTATTCTTACACAGAAATGAAATCTATTTCCCTAAAGCTTCCTTTGGTCTTTATTCTCCTTCAGAGAGAGTCAACTGTCTCTTTTATAAGACTAGCCCTCTTATAGAACTGGCCCTCTTATAAGAACTGGAGAATCCAGTTCTTTTGGACTGTTTATCCTGATTAAGTTTTAAAGATTGATGTTCAGAGCTACATATCATGTCCTGGAAGTGATATGTTCAGAGCATGTGTGGGAGGGGCGAGGGAAAACTCCCACCTCCCCCAAACCACCCTTTTATTAACCTTATCCAAAAGTTCAATGGCACCCCTTACCCTTTGGCTGGTTGTCAAATTCCATCATTTGAAACTCCAATTAATGAATGACCCAAGGTTTTTTTCAGTGAGCAGCTGCTAAGTCAAATTTTCTTTATCTGGTACCTGAGTATTTTTTGTTTGTTTGTTTCTTTTTGTTGGTGGGAGTAAGAAGGAGATCATCTGTTATGTATGCCCAAGAAGGGAGAGGGCCAGGGTGATCCTGGGCTTACAGGGAGAATTTATCGTGCAATTTTCTGGTGAGAACCATTGTGGATATAACAATAATAACTTAAAGCCAGGAAGATGCATAATAAAGGACATTAATAGCAACTAACAGTGACTAAACAGTTTATACTGCTCTTTGACTGATGATCTCATTTATTCTTCAAAATAATGCTGAGAGGGAGCTATCAGTATACCCAATCTACAGATTCAGAGACCAACTTTTAGAGATGACCCAATGCCACATAGCTATCAAAGGGAAGATCTAGAACAAGAACCCTGGTATTTTGCCTCTAAATCCTGTACACTTGCCATCGCACAGTTCTGTTCTCTTTTGTATCGATACTAATGTCTTGTGCAAATTATTCAGTCTTTAGCAAGTTCTTACTGAGAACCCATTAAAACAGTAGAAAGCATAGGATATATAAAAGAGTGGAAATATTTGCCCTCAAGGAGTTCATGACCTTTTGGGATGAAACAACATCTACACTCAAAACAGAAAAGTATGAGACACAGGCCCTGGCACTGTTTGATTGTAAACTTGTATAACCATGTGTAAGCGCTACAGTCATTTGAAGATGTGTTGCTTAACTGTACATGTTTCATAGAGAAAATTTCAATAGCTTACAATAATTCTTGAGCAACTTAGCACTGTTAAGAAATTAATATTTTCACAGAAGTTAGACAAAAACTTGTAGGGGAGTTGCAGTATCACTTATGTCCACCAGATGATGCCACCATTCAGTGGAATTCTAGAGAGTTTTGCTTTGGGGATATACGTGCACTTATGGTTTGAGACAATGGCTAGAAAGATGTTTTAACCTGTTTCAGACATTAACAATGTTCTTACTGCAATTTTTCCATGGTTCACGCACACTCACAATACAGAATCTGAAAATAAACAAAGAATGATTCAAGTTTCTCTTAAGTAAATTTTGTTAAGTTGACTCATTTTTCTAGCTGGGCCTCACCACCTTTTAGTATTGGCTTTGTGCAAGTCAAGTGGCCAGGGATAAATGGCTGCAGCAGAGAGCTGCTTTTAGAGACCAAGTCTGGAAGGGAAGCCTACCACCTAGGAGGTAAACTTTTTACCCTATTTGGCATTTGCTCTCACTATATATGCAAATATATTCCCTACAGCAAGTCTTGATAAACAACAGATTCAGCTCAGTGGAAAAGCCAGTATGGACAGCCTGATGCAATTATATTCAGCATTAATGAGCTGTGGGCTCCATTCTAATGTGTTGATATTTTGTATTATTTGATAATGAAAGTGAATACAGCCTTTGAAGTCAAAATGTTCTGTTGTTGCTAGATATTTTAAACCATGAACATTATTTTGTTTGACAAATTGACCTGCTTTGGAATATTAAAACACCAAGTCTTTAGGGGGTAAAGAAGATGAAAACCGCTATACCTATTGTGCTCACAGAAAGTATTTCCCAAGAAGCCCAAAAGCTCCTGCAAGGTTTTGTCTGGGAGATCTCATCTTCAGGAGCTCAACCTTCTCTTCCTGTTAGTGGCTAGATAGGCATGTTTATTTGCATTCTCATTCGGCTGAAGGAGTCCTATGTGTCTGAGCCCAGCCTGCCTGAGTCAGCTTTCAGAGTTTTAGGTTTGCTGTTATTCCACTCAGCCAGACACATTCAGAAGACCCAGAAGGCAACTAGACACCAGAGGGCTAAGACACTGTTGGGAAAGTCAGCTGGGGAGGAGAGATGGCAAATGTCTTCTGTTTCTCTGTTGTTCCCAGCAAGAATCGAGGAAAACTTGTGGTGTTTTCTCTTAATCTTATGAGAAGCTCAGCTCTGGCAATGGCTGAAATACAATTTAGATGTAGTTATTGATCAATAATAATATGATAGTTAACATCTATTATTAAGTAATTATCATGTTCTCAGTACCATACAAACTGCTATGGATGCATTATTTAATATAATTTAATTCTTTTTTTTAAGAGAGAGAGAGGGATAGACAGTGACAGACATATAGGTAGGGAATGAGATGAGAAGCATCAACTCATCATTGTGACACTTTAGTTGTTCATTGATTGCTTTCTCACATGTGCCTTGACCAGGGGGCTCCAGCTGAGTCAGTGATCTCTTGCCCAAGCCAGCAACCTTGGGCTTCAGCCAGTGACCTTTGGGCTCAAGCCAGCGACCATGTGGTCATGTCTATGATCCCACCCTCAAGCTGATGACTCTGTGCTCAAGCTGATTAGTCCCCGCTCAAGCTGGTGACCTTGGGGTTTCAAACCTGGGTCTTCAGCATCCCAGACTGATGCTCTATCCACTGTACCACCACCTGGTCAGACCTAATTTAATTTATTTAATTCTTACAAGTACTATGAGTTGTCTGCTGACCCAAATCTAGCCCATTTTCTTGCTGGCACTGTTTTGATTTTATAATTTCTACTCTCTTCTGAGTGGCCTTGCACTGTGGGAGGACTGCATTTGGAACACTAGGCCTGCGTCATAGTTGGTTGAAGGCCAAGCCCATTGTAGGGGTCTTGGCCCCTTGCCAGTGATTGGTTTAGGAATGAATGTGTGGTCAGTCTTGAGCCCCACACAAAGCTACTGCATCTGAAGAGGTACCATTCATGTCGTCCGCACATAGTAACTGACAGGCGTGTTCAGGTTGATGACCGTGTCCTGCACTTCCTAGAGTAGCAGCCACCAGCCACATGGAGTTACTGAGCACTTGAACTGTGGCTAGCACAATTGAGGACCTGAATTTTAAATTTTATTTAATTTAAAATTAACATAAATTAGCCCCAATGATCACCATATTGGACAATGCAGTTCTAGAGCAGAAACCTGTATGAGCACCCTCCACGGGGACACGCTTAGGAGAGCGGGCATACTCACAGTCTCTCAGGCCACCTCTCATCGGAGGAAGAGGTGCAGTCCTCTGATTGGCATAAAGGTGGGGTGTAGGCCAATGGCAGTCCTCAGTGTCATCTGTGTCTGGATGTGAGGTGGGAGGGGAGGGCTGCTGGGTCTTCTGGAGAAACGTGCTTTTTCTAATTCAAAGAAGATACCTCAGAAGCAACAGCTACCCATCCTTTCCCACACAGTTTTGCTGTTCTCTAGATAGAGCGCCAGGAATCGCAGCAGCCTGAGCGTGAGGGCAATGTGCAGCGAAGCTGAACCAGAGCCCTGATGGGCAGAGGCGGATTAAGATGGGTTGAGGCCCTGGGTGCAGAAGAAAATATTGGGCCCCTTGAAAAAAAGAGAGATAGGGAAAATAAAAATACATGTTAACCATATTTTTAAATAAATAAAAATAATTATGTACTATTTATGTTAAAATTGCACATAAGAAACAAAACCTGGTGTCATTAGAAAAAAAAGTAAAGTTGGGGTTTTGCGGGCCCTTCAGAAGCCGGGGCCCAGGGCACGTGCCCGGTACGCCTGCTGTTAAATCCATCTCTGCTGATAGGCTGGGCTTAGAGGCAGCCCTGATTTTTGATTTCTCATGTGAAATAAAAAAAAAAAGTCTGCTTATTGGTTAAGACATTGAATTAGAAGTCTCTATTATTTGCAGCTGAAAGTGACCTAACAGATAAACAGGGTCTATTTATTGGTCTCATCTTATAAATAAGATCACTGAAGCTCAAATTTTAGTTTGTTCAAGGTCATCTGGCTCATCGTCCTTTGTAGATTTAGGTGGGAGTCCAATCTGAGTCTGTCACACCCAAATCTATGTTCTTAGATTATTATTATTATAATCTGTGTTCTATTACCTTCTGAATGGATTGCAAAACCCCCACTTTTAAAATCAATGCATGGCCTTTTGCTTTATTTCTGTGAACAGTATAAATACCTGCTTCTGTACTTCCAGCATGGGGTTGCCTTCGAGCAGGAGAAATTGCTTACGCTGGTCCTGCCCTGTCTTCTGGGTTCTATTTAGCTGTCCATGGTGAGGACATGAGGTACAGAGATGCCCCCTCCTCTCCCTGCCCTACTGAGGGCAGGTCTGAGAGATGAGGCCAAGCAGGGCAACTACCTGCAGACATGATTTGTATTTGAAGGTTACAATTCAAAATTCTCAGCCATAATCTAGAAAGTGTTAGACCTGCAGGGAGATTCCTCCCATCCCACCTCCAGGTGATTCTAGAGGAAGAGAAGGAGAACATGTGTCAGTAAATCTAAGGGACCAGGACAGGTACAATGATCCTGACAAATACCATCTAGTGGCTGGGCATGGCATGGGAGAGGGTGACAACTGACCAGACCTCTCTGCCTCTGACCATTTTCTCTCCCCAGAGAATGGCATTCATCCTAGAGCTTCTGTGTTTCCATGTGCAGAGGTCTCACCCAGCTAAGGGCCCAGATGCTCACTCTTAGGTTTTTAAAGACGCCTCAAACTCCAAAGGTTGGAAAGCAAGTCCAGGGTTTTCACCTTTGTTGAGTCTGAGAGATGTTAGCCAACGTGCTTTCCCCAGGTCTGGGACTGTTGGAGAAGGGACACAGGCATCCACAGAGTCACATCAGGGAGCACAATTTAGATCAGATTTCCCCTCAAGTCTCATAAAACCCCACATGGCCAGTGTTTTGAGTGCCTGTCTGAGGGGTCAGCTTGCTTCCTGCAGCCCCCTTGTTTCTCTAGGGGAGCAATGGCCCAGGCCATTCCTGGGATGGAGGTCTAGCCAATGCCTCTTTTCTAGCCTCTCACACGTGACCACATGCTGCCTGAAAGGCCCATGGCTGTCCTAAACCCCGCCTAGGGGCTGATCAGAGATACTTTTTGTGTATCACCTGTGACTTTCACATCTCTGCTCCCAGGCTGTGTCCCTACAGGGCCACCTCAGCTGAGACACAGGGTACAGGGCCTAATACATGTAAAAGTACTTAGAAAATGCCTAGAACATAGTAAGTGTTCAATTGCTATTATCATTATTACGCTTGCTATTATTATTATTATTATGACAACACCAAACAGAACTAAATTTGTGCAATCATTAAAGACCCAGGAGAAAACACATTTGTTCCTCCTTAAAAATCCCCTTGGAGGGACTGTGAGAACTATTTCAGATGGCCTTCTCTGCCCTCATGCTGGAGAGGCCCCTGTTTCGGCATGAGTTACTGCATTTGTGTGATCTCCGTCTGGATAATTGTCTCTGAATGTGCTATTTAGAATGTCTACATTGTGCATTTAAGCAGCATCTTGTAATCATGGTGTACTGGAAATCACTACACTCTCCGGCAATTATCACGGAATCACAGGCTGGAAGGAACGACAGATGTCATTACATCTGGCTCTCAGCCCCATCCCCCAGCTCAGACACAAGCTTGGCCTTATCTCACAAATGAGGCTTTTCTGGGGAAATTTCTTTAAAAAAAAAAAAAAAGAAAGAAAGAAAATCTGACCTTGAATCTGATCACTTCCTGAGAGAACACCAGCCCTATACTTAACTGCCCACAGCTTTGAACTAGTTAAAGTGCCGGCTTAGCTTCCTGTCCTGGATGAATTTTGCATCTCCTTTCACCCCGGGTTTCCAGCCTTAGCGCCCCGTCCTTGTGGTCTTTGTGAGGTTAGCACTCTTCAGAGGCCTGGAGCCAGCCGTGAGACATGTGGCCTGTGCCCCCCCAGTCGACTGGCGAGAGTGCACCCGTTATTCCTAAATCCCGTGACCCCATGGCTAACTCCTGTATTGACTTCAGGACACACAGGCATCTGTTCAATTAGTGTACCCTCCTCCCTGGTACAGCCTTTAGCTGATGTCAGATTCTAGGCAACATCTACCGCCCAACATTTTCCCCAGGCTGAGATGTTTCATTCTTGGGGTTCATTTCATTCGTTTCCATAGTGATAGCCACTTGTTGAGTTTTGAATCTCTCGTCGAGGTCTTTGAAATTTGCCAGCTAAGCCACTGATCACCAGGCGTGTGTGCCAGGTTAATAAGACAAAGTCTCTTCTATTTCATTCTTCCCTTTTTTGTCTGCCTTCAGTTGGGGGCAGCCTCACAAAAGAAAAGACCTTTTGGCTTTCAAAAATCCTTAGGCCCTCACTCATTATCCCAGGCACTATTTGGGACCGAACCAGTGTGCAGTCTGTGCGGCCCTGAGCCAGCCATGGCAACAGGCAGGGGCACTCGCCTCCCAGCAGGCCTCGTGGGGCTTTTTATTTGCATATGGACGTGTGTTGTTACTGAGACTCTTGCCTCTTTATTTTAAATGTAGGGTGATCAGGATGAAAACTAAGCCATCATGTGGCTAGTGTCATTAAATGAAGGTTGGAGTCAAAATAATTTTGTTTCTAGAGAATGACCTGTGACCATATGTCAGTGATACTATGCAGGGAAGCCTGTAGCCTTCTGAGCTCCCACTGCCCGGATGCCCCCTGTGTTCACACTGGAGTCATCCACCATTTCCCCAGGGTGGGTTTAGTCTAATAGGTATAAGCCAAGACCTGCAAAAAGTATTAGTGATTCAAATGATCCCCAGAAGTGGAACAACCAAAGAAAGAAATCCGATAAGAGGATCAGCAGATCAAAGCGCTCATCACCATCAACTCTCCCTACTTAGTGACTTACATGAAACTTCCGCAGCAGCAGCTCTGCTTCTCCATGAGGTTTCTAAGCTCTGGCAGCGCTTGTTTCTGCCTGTGTTTTGCAAGTTAGTCCACAAGATTTTATTGTTTGTGGCTGTTGAGCTTTTGGAAAGAATCTCTGAAGAAAATTCCTCTGAGCTGAATGGATTTGCAGTTTTGTGCGTGGCTGGAACTGTACTAAGGGCATGTAGAAGGGCAATGTCTGTCTCCTTCAGGAGCCACGAGGTACGAGCGTGAGCTGACTAGGGCGCAGAAGAGAAGGGCTCGACCTTCAGAAGAATGCCTGAAAGCCCTGCCTGTCTCGTTTCATCATGGCTTTTAACTGACTGTTTGAAAAGGGAAAACAGGAACATAATGATCCAGAGCCTAAGGCTTCTTGGATGAAAATATACCAAATAATGGGAACAAATGAACACAGAAATCAAGGGTGGTTTGTAAAGCAGCACCACAGTATGGATCAATTTTAAAAAGCAAGCAAATTAAGCAAATTAAGAGGAAACATTTCTAATTGCAAACAAAAAAATGGAAAACGTAATGATAGAATAAAGAGGCCCATCAGACTGTGTCTGGAGCCAGCAGGCCCTGTCAGCAGGTTTGGCACAGCACAGGCCCTGGGCTCTCTCCAGAGCCTTCTGGGCCTTTGGGAAAGTGGTTCTTAAGCAGATTGGGTTGGATGACCCAGGCCTGGCTGGAGTTGTCCTCAGAGGGCCAGAGGCTGCAGAAGTCTAGACTGCATTCTCAGTAGGGCTTCCTGGGGAACTTGATCATGAAGGAATCCTTTTGTTTCAACATAACACAATTCAAATTGGCTCAGGCAATAAGGAAACATTGATTTGCCTAACAGGAAAGCCAGGCATAAGGCAGGGCTAGGCTGGTTGGATCCAGTAGTTCAACAGTATCACCAAAGTCAAGGTTTTCTTTTTCCTGCAAGATTTATTCCAAGACTTGTGGCAAGGTGGTTGCCAACTGCCCTCAGGGTGATTTGTTTCTTCTTCCGAGTTCAGAGAGAATGAGGGAAAACTTGTCTTTCCTCCAGAAGTCAAACCAGCGTCTAGCATCTTCCCAGTTACCTTAGGCCGGCTCTCTGCTCACTGTATGGTATACACTTACAATCATTGTGGCCAAGGAAATGCTGGGACTGACTGGTTTAGGGCTAGATTACTACCCATTCCTGCAGCCATCACTGTGGCCAGTGGGGTAGAATGCTGCTGACTGGGTTAGGCCAATCAGGGCCCCTCTGGAGCTGAGGGTGGGGGCCAATCCCTCCCCAAACCCAGGACATTGACACCAGGAAGACTGTAGTTCCCTCAAAGGGAAATTGGGGGCTGTCAGTGAGAGGGACGCAGAGGGAAGGGGTCAGATGCTGGTGAAGTGAAGGCATATGCCCTCTCCAGGTTCTGACCCTTTGGGTGGGGAAAGGCTGGAGGGAAGGGAAGCGGGGCGGCGAGCAGCAGAAGATAGAGTTATAGCCTGGACCCTAGGAAAGAAGGGTGGGAATGGACTAGGCCTGTGGTCGGCAAACTCATTAGTCAGCAGAACCAAATATCAACAGTACAACGATTGAGATTTCTTTTGAGAGCCAAATTTTTTAAACTTAAACTATATAGGTAGGTACATTCCTTATCACGGTAGTGCCCGCACGTGGTATTTTGTGGAAGAGCCCACTCAAGGGGCCAAAGAGATGCATGTGGCTCGCGAGCCGCAGTTTGCCGACCAGGGGACTAGGTGGCTGTTTGAATCGGTTTCATAGCTGAGCCTTCACTTCCTCCATCCAGATGCTTCCTTCCTTACCTTCCCCCAAAAGGGACCAGCATAGCCCAGTGATTAAGACTGTCTCAGTCATGGCACCACTACCCACCTACTAGCTACGTGACTTGGGCAAATTGCTTAACATCTCAGGTTTTCAATTTCCTTATCTATGAAATGGAAATATAATAGAAACTCTCTCACAGGATTGTTTTGGGAATTAATTAAAACACTCAAAGCACTTAGAACAGTGCCTGACTCAAAATAAGTCCTCAATAAACTTTAGCTATTATTATCATTCCATTAAAAACCCTCTGTTCCTGCCCTGGCTAGGTAGCTCAGCTGGTTAAATTATTGTCCTGATACACCAAGGTTACTGGTTCCATCTCTGGTCAGGGTACATACAAAAATCAACTAATAAATGCATAAATAAGTGGGACAAGAAATTGTTCTCTCTCTCTCTCTCTCTCCCCCCCTTCCTCTCTCTCAATAAAAACAAACAGAACCTCCCTTCCCCCTCCAAAAACAAACAACAGAAAAACTCTGTTCCTTGCCATTTCTAGCCTTAGACAAAGGCAGACATTAAAATTACTTATCTTTGCACACTCAGCTCCCAGCACGCTGCCTACCACATAGGAGGCTTACTATACCTGTGTTGAATGAATGACTACATGAATGAATGATAGCTAGCGGGTGCTTTCTATGGGCCTAAAACTGGACAGAGTGGGGTTGCACTGTAAGGCCAACATTACCACTACTGAAGTGCTCTCTCTGAGCATGTGTAACTTTGGTTTCTCTATTCCAATGGGCTTTTCATGAAGGTGGTTTGGCACCTGGCACCTCCCTCACCAGCTCATCTTGTTTCCCACGTCTCCCTTTGACAAGGCCCTCTCTGCTCACTGTCCTTTGCCTTGCTTGTGCCCACTGCACAGTGCTTGATCACACTATTTCTTTGCTCAGAATGTCCTCTGACTTCCTTTTTCCATCCCAATGGCCTTCCCAGTGCTGTATGTTCCCTTTCTTGTCTGAACTTCTCAGGTACAGGAAAGTATTATCTCACGCTATGTCTCTGTGCTCATCTCACTTCCACGTCAGCCTAGAAGCAAGTACCGCACAAACGTCCACTCAGGTCAGCTTCGTCTCATCCCCATGGATACCTCGTGTTACTCTGCCTTCTGCTCCAGTAGGCACAGCCTGGAGGTTCAGGGGGGTTACAACCCTCAGGGGGCAAATTAAAGTCACCCTGAGGTGCCACTTCACACTCACTGGGATGGCTATAGTCAAAGAGTCAGATGATAACAAGGTCTGAGGAGGATGTGGAGAAATGAGAACCCTCAGATGCTATTGAGGGGGGATGTAAAATGCTACTTTGCAAAATAGTCTGGCCATTCCTCAAAGGGTTAAACACAGAGTTACCATTTGACCTAGAAATTCCACTCCTAGGTATATAACCAAGAGGAGTAAAAAGTTATGTCCACACAAAAACTTGTATGCTCATAATAGCATTATTCGTAAAAGCCAAAAAGTGAAATCACCCAAATATCTATTAACTGATGAATGCATAGACAAAACATGGTATATCCATATAATGGAATATTATTATTATTATTATTATTTTTTTAAATAAATTTTTATTAATGGTAATGGGATGACATTAATAAATCAGGGTACATATATTCGAAGAAAACATGTCTAGGTTATTTTGTCATCAAATTATTTTGCAAACCCCTCGCCCAAAGTCAGATTGTCCTCCGTCACCCTCTATCTAGTTCTCTGTGCCCCTCCCCCTCCCCCTAACTCTCTCCCTCCCTCCCTTCCATGTCCTCCCTCCCCCCCCACCCTTGGTAACCACCACACTCTTGTCCATGTCTCTTAGTCTCATTTTTATGTTCCACCAATGTATGGAATCATGTAGTTCTTGTTTTTTTCTGATTTACTTATTTCACTCCATATAATGTTATCAAGATCCCACCATTTTGCTGTAAATGATCCGATGTCATCATTTCTTATGGCTGAGTAGTATTCCATAGTGTATATGTGCCACATCTTCTTTATCCAGTCTTCTATTGAAGGGCTTTTTGGTTGTTTCCATGTCTTGGCCACTGTGAACAGTGCTGCAATGAACATGGGGCTACATGTGTCTTCACGTATCAATGTTTCTGAGGTTTTGGGGTATATACCCAGTAGAGGGATTGCTGGGTCATAAGGTAGTTCTATTTGTAGTTTTTTGAGGAACAACCATACTTTCCTCCATAATGGTTGTACTACTTTACAGTCCCACCAACAGTGAATGAGGGTTCCTTTTTCTCCACAGCCTCTCCAACATTTGCTATTACCCGTCTTGTTGATAATAGCTAATCTAACAGGAGTGAGGTGGTATTTCATTGTAGTTTTGATTTGCATTTCTCTAATAACTAATGAAGCTGAGCATCTTTTCATATATATCTGTTGGCCATTTGTATCTCTTCCTGGGAGAAGTGTCTGTTCATGTCCTCTTCCCATTTTTTTATTGGATTGTTTGTTTGTTTGTTGTTGAGTTTTATGAGTTCTTTGTAAATTTTGGATATTAGGCCCTTATCTGAGCTGTCGTTTGAAAATATCAGTTCCCATATAGTTGGCTGTCTGTTTATTTTGATATCAGTTTCTCTTGCTGAGCAAAAACTTTTAATTCTGATGTAGTCCCATTCATTTATCTTTGCCTTCACTTCTCTTGCCATTGGAGTCAAGTTCATAAAATGTTCTTTAAAACCCAGGTCCATGATTTTAGTACCTATGTCTTCTTCTATGTACTTTATTGTTTCAGGTCTTATATTTAGGTCTTTGATCCATTTTGAATTAATTTTAGTACACGGGGACAGGCTGTAGTCGAGTTTCATTCTTTTGCATGTGGCTTTCCAGTTTTCCCAACACCATTTGTTGAAGAGGCTTTCTTTTCTCCATTGTGTGTTGTTGGCCCCTTTATCAAAGATTATTTGACCATATATATGTGGTTTTATTTCTGGGCTTTCTATTCTGTTCCATTGGTCTGAGTGTCTATTTTTCTGCCAATACCATGCTGTTTTGATTATCGTGGCCCTATAATATAGTTTAAAGTCAGGTATTGTAATGCCCCCAGCTTCATTCTTTTTCCTTAGGATTGTTTTGGCTATTCGGGGTTTTTTATAGTTCCATATAAATCTGATGATTTTTTGTTCCATTTCTTTAAAAAATCTCATAGGGATTTTGATGGGAATTGCATTAAATTTGTATATTGCTTTGGGTAATATGGCCATTTTGATTATATTTATTCTTCCTATCCAAGAACAAGGAATATTTTTCCATCTCATTGTATCTTTTTCGATTTCCCTTAACAATGCTTTGTAATTTTCATTATATAGGTCCTTTACGTTCTTTGTTATGTTTATTCCTAGGTATTTTATTTTTTTTGTTGCAATCGTGAAGGGGATTATTTTTTTGAGTTCGTTTTCTAATATTTCATTGTTGGCATATAGAAAGGCTATGGACTTTTGTATGTTAATTTTGTATCCTGCGACCTTACTGTATTGGTTTATTGTTTCTAATAATCTTTTTGTGGAGTCCTTCGGGTTTTCGATGTATAGGATCATATCATCAGCAAAAAGTGATAGCTTTACTTCTTCTTTTCCGATATGGATGCCTTTTATTTCTTTGTCTTGTCTGATTGCTCTGGCCAGAACTTCTAGCACCACGTTGAATAAGAGTGGAGAGAGTGGACAACCCTGTCTTGTTCCTGATTTAAGGTAGAAAGTCCTCAGTTTTATGCCGTTTAATAGGATGTTGGCTGATGGTTTATCATATATGGCCTTTATCATGTTGAGATATTTTCCTTCTATACCCATTTTGTTGAGAGTCTTAAACATAAAATTGTGTTGTATTTTATCAAAAGCCTTTTCTGCATCTATAGATAAGATCATGTGGTTTTTGTTCTTTGTTTTGTTGATATGGTGTATTACGTTAACCGTTTTGCGTATGTTGAACCATCCTTGAGATTCTGGGATGAATCCCACTTGATCATGATGTATTATTTTTTTAATATGTTGTTGTATTCGGTTTGCCAGTATTTTGTTTAGTATTTTAGCATCTGTATTCATTAGAGATATTGGTCTGTAGTTTTCTTTCTTTGTGCCATCCTTGCCAGGTTTTGGTATGAGGGTTATGTTGGCCTCATAAAATGTGTTTGGAAGTATTGCTTCTTCTTCAATTTTTTGGAAGACTTTGAGTAGAATAGGAACCAAGTCTTCTTTGAATGTTTGATAGAATTCACAAGTATAACTGTCTGGGCCTGGACTTTTATTTTTGGGGAGATTTTTAATAGTTTTTTCTATTTCCTCCCTGCTGATTGGTCTGTTTAGGCTTTCTGCTTCTTCATGACTCAGTCTAGGAAGGTTGTATTGTTCTAGGAATTTATCCATTTCTTCTAGATTGTTGTATTTGGTGGCATATAATTTTTCATAGTATTCTACAATAATTCTTTGTATATCTATGATGTCTGTGGTGATCTCTCCTCTTTCATTTTGGATTTTATTTATTTGAGTCCTGTGTCTTTTTTCCTTGGTGAGTCTTGCCAAGGGTTTGTCAATTTTGTTGATCTTTTCAAAGAACCAGCTCCTTGTTTTATTGATTTTTTCTATAGTTTTTCTGTTCTCTATTTCATTTATTTCTGCTCTGATTTTTATTATCTCCTTACTTCGGCTGGTTTTGGGTTGTCTTTGTTCTTCTTTTTCTAGTTCCTTAAGGTGTGAAGTTAAGTGGTTTACTTCGGCTCTCTCTTGTTTGTTCATATAGGCCTGAAGTGATATGAACTTTCCTCTTATTACTGCTTTTGCTGCATCCCAGAGATTCTGATATGTCGTATTTTCATTTTCATTTGTCTGTATATATCTTTTGATTTCTGCGCTTATTTCTTCTTTGACCCATTCATTTTTTAGAAGTATGTTGTTTAGTTTCCACATTTTTGTGGGTTTTTCCCCCTCTTTTTTGCAGTTGAATTCTAGTTTCAAGGCTTTATGATCAGAAAATATGCTTGGTACAATTTCAATTTTTCTAAATTTGCTGATATTGTCTTTGTGGCCCAACATATGGTCAATTCTTGAGAATGTTCCATGTACACTAGAGAAAAATGTATACTCTGTCGCTTTGGGATGAAGTGTCCTGTAGATGTCTATCATATCCAGGTGTTCTAGTATTTCGTTTAAGGCCACTATATCTTTATTGATTCTCTGTTTGGATGACCGATCTAGAGCCGTCAGCGGTGTATTGAGGTCTCCAAGTATGATTGTATTTTTGTTAGTTTTTGTTTTAAGGTCAATAAGTAGCTGTCTTATATATTTTGGTGCTCCTTGGTTTGGTGCATATATATTAAGGATTGTTATGTCTTCTTGATTCAACTTCCCCTTAATCATTATGAAGTGACCATTTTTGTCTCTGAGTACTTTTTCTGTCTTGTAGTCAGCATTATTAGATAGGAGTATTGCTACGCCTGCTTTTTTTTGGATGTTGTTTGCTTGGAGTATTGTTTTCCAGCCTTTCACTTTGAATTTGTTTTTATCCTTGTTGCTTAGATGTGTTTCTTGTAGACAGCATATAGTTGGATTTTCTTTTTTAATCCATTCTGCTACTCTGTGTCTTTTTATTGGTAAGTTTAATCCATTTACATTTAGTGTAATTATTGACACTTGTGGGTTCCCTACTGCCATTTTATAAATTGCTTTCTGTTAGTTTTGTATCTAGTTTGATTCTTCTCTTTTGTTTTTCTATCATTTGTTTTTGTTTGTTTGTGTTCCATACTTCTTTCCTCTGTTGCTACCTTTTTTAAGTCAAGTGTTTTTGTGGTGGTTTTTTTAAGGGTGGTTACCATTAAGTAATGAAAAGGGTACCTACCATATTCATTGTAGTACCCTATCTTATAAGTATTTCTGCACTTCATCATCCTTTGCTACTGTTAATCTCCATCCTCTCTCCCCTTTTTTTCCTTTGTTGTCACAGTTTAAGTTTGGTTTTATTGTGTTCTTGGTGGAGCTGTTACTTGTGGTGTTGTTTTCTTTTGTTCTTTGAATCTGGTTGGAAAACCCCCTTTAGTATTTCCTGGAGTGGGGGCTTTCTGTTGATAAATTCTCTCATCTTTTCTGTATTTGTGAATGTTTTTATATCTCCTTCATACTTGAAGGATAGCTTTGATGGGTATAGTATTCTTGGCTGAAAGTTCCTCTCTTTCAGGGCTTTAAATATTGGGGTCCACTCTCTTCTAGCTTGTAGAGTTTCTGCTGAGAAATCTGATGATAATCTAATAGGCCTTCCTTTATATGTTGTACTCTTCTTTTCCCTGGCTGCCTTGAGAATTTTTTCTTTGTCATTGTTTTGTGTCATCTTTATTATGATGTGCCTTGGAGTGGGTTTGTTGGGGTTAAGAAAACTTGGTGTTCTGTTTGCTTCTTGAATTTGAGGCTTTAGTTCCTTCCACAGGCTTGGGAAGTTCTCGTCTATTATTTGTTTGAGTATATTCTCCATTCCATTTTCTTTCTCTTCTCCCTCTGATATACCTATTATTCTTATGTTATTCTTTCTGATGGAGTCAGACAATTCCTGTAGGGCTTTCTCGTTTTTTATTATTTTTGAGTCTCTTTCTTCTTCTCTCTGTTGTGCCTGAAGTTGTTTGTCTTCTATTTCACTAATCCTATCTTCAATCTGGGCTGTTCTGTTAGCTAAGCTTGTTACCTCGTTTTTCAGCTCGTGAATTGAGTTTTTCATTTCTGTTTGATTTGTTTTTATAGTTTCAATTTCCTTGGTAATATATTCTTTGTGTTCATTGAGTTGTTTTCTGATCTCCCTATATTGCCTTTCTGTGTTTTCTTGTATATCTCTGAGTATTTTTAAGATTTCTATTTTAAATTCTCTGTCATTTAGCTCCAAGGCTTCCAATATGTTAAGTCTTTTCTCCATAGATTTTTCCACATCTATTTGTGTTACCTCTCTTTCTTTTGTATTCATAATATTCGATTTCCTCTTTCTTATCGGCATCTGAGGGTGGTCTTATTGATAGCACTAATTAGAATTAATAAAGAGTAAAAAATAAAAAAAAAAAAAAAAAAAAAAAAAAAGGTAAAACACCCCACAAAAAAAAAACAGTAATAATTTATTATTTCCTCCTTTTTTTCTCTCTTCTCTTTCCCTCCTCTCCCCTCCTCAGGGAAATATCGTGCCTATAATGGAGGGCCTGATTTGGGGTGAAGAGTTCAAGGGGCAAAAAAAGGGAGTAGGGACCTACTAAATGCAAAAAAAAAAAAAAAAAAAAAAAGGAAGAAAAAATTATACAAGCATAAGATGATTTGCTTGTAAGTGATGGTCAGCTAAGAGATATAATGAGAGGGATAAGAGGGAACCAGAAAAAAGGACCAAAAAAGAATAATAAAGAAGAAAAAATAAAAATAATAAGTAAAAATCTGTTGTATTAAGTGGAGTGAAGACTAAATACAATGGAAACCTTGGGTTGGGAGGACCCAAAATGCCACAAAAATAAACAAACAAGAAAAAAAATAAAAACAAAAGCAAAAAAAAGAAATAAAGCCAAAAAAAAGCCTTGAGTCCCAAATTAACTAATTTGTTCGTGATTGAGGATTATATAGGAGGAAAGTAAAATGAGAAAAGAAAAAACGAATAGAAAGGAAAAAATAAGAAAAAGAGTAAAACGAAGGAAGAAATAAAATAGGAAGAGAAAAAAACAAAATAAAGCAAGACAAAAAAAAAAACAAAACAAAAGAGGAGAGAGTGAGAGTTAAGTGTTTTGGAGTATAACCTTAAAGGAGGGTGAGGATGAAGAAGAAAAATGCAACACTCATGGGTAGTATAGTTCAAGAAAGGGGAAGCATAAGATGGGCAGAGAATAGAAGGACCGAGGTGGAGGAAATAAAGGCAAAAAGATAGAAGAAACAAACAACAACAACAACAAAAAAAAATTAGTGGATCAAGTTGTAAAGTCTGTGGATTTTTCTTGATTTTGAGAGGTTAACTTCTTCCTTTTTCTTTTCTCTCCCTCTTCCTGGTCGGTGACTCTGTACCCCAGGCTCTGCCCCTGTGTCACTCTTAGGTAGGGATTTGCAGTTGATGGGATTCTATGGCAATGTCATATAATTGGCTTTAGTCTTGCTGGAAGTAAAGGCTTGTTGGCATTTGCAGGGTCCAACGATGAGAGAGTTTGCTTTCCTGGATTCTCTCTCCTAGTCCCCCCTTTCTGAATTAGCAGCCTGGTGATCCAGCTATAAGGCTGCAACTGCTTCTGCCTGGGGAGTAAGAGGCTCAAAGAGCTGGGAAATCCCCACTCTATCCCCACTCAGTGCAAGGCTTTGGGAAAGGCTCTGAGAGTCAGGGCCTCCAGTGTAATCAGGCGGGGGTGGGAGTCAATTGTTGTCTAGGTGACTGTTCAGCGCCTATCATTTAGTTGGACCTCTCAACCCAGGCTTTCCACACTTTGTAGCCTGTTTTTGTAGGGAAGAAGAGGCACTAGTCTCTGCTTACGACTAGTGTAGTATAGACCTTATTATCTGCCAAGTCCTTCTTGTTAGCGTTTATCCCTGAATATGGAGGCTCTATCAATCAGAAGTTGCCCCCGCCCCTTTAGCGAGAGGCACTAAAAAATATCACGCCTCTTGTCTTGGATCGCTGAACTGAGAGAGATCTTATCAATTAGAACCGAGGGTGCGCAGATTTTATGGGTTAAGCTAATTTCAGTGATTGGGTTGCAGCTGTGTTTCCGAAGGTATTTTAGGCTGCCTGCGCGCACCCCTCCCCCAACGCTTGATTGTTAGCTTGAATGGCTGGGTGAGGTGCCCCGCCCACGGAGAGAATCTCCCAAGCCTCTCCCGCTCGCCCCGCCGCTGGCGGCTGGACCGCACCAGGCGCAGGATAATGGAGCCCCCTGGGTGTGCGGGCCAGCAGGGCGCCCTGGGTGCGTGGAATGCCAAGGCACGCGCGTGAATGGGGCGCTCCGGGCACCGGTGGCCGGCGACCCCCACTCGCAGTGTGCGGGCCGCTGGGAACGTCAGCAGTGCTCAACCGGACCGGGCGCGCGCGGCTGCTCGCGGCGGCTCGCGGCGGCTGCTCGCGGCGGCTGCTCGCGGTGGCCGCTCGCGGTGGCGGTTCGCGGTGGCCGCTCGCGGGGGCTCCCGGCGGCTGGCCGCTCGCGGTGGCTCGCGGTTCCCAAGTATATGGGCTGACTCACCACAGGCGCACTTCCTTGCGGTTTGAAAGAACGTCCCTGTGGTCGATTCCTCCACACCCTCGTCTCTCAGATTCAAGTGATAACAGTCCTTTTGCTATCAGTTTGTGTGGAACTCCGGAATGCTCCGAGGATAAATTTTTCTGTTTCTAGTTGATAAATTTGTTGTGATTTAGGGGAGAGCTGTCGGACGCGCTGCTCACGGTGCCATTTCCGTGACGTCACCTCAATAAATTCATGGAATATTATTTGACAATAACCAGAAACGAATTACTTGTACATGCTACAGTGTGGATGGGCCTTGAAAACATTAGGCTAAGTGAGAAAAGCTAACACAAATGACCATGTGTTGTATGAGTCCATTTACATGGAATATCCAAAATAGGCAAATCCATAGAGATGGAAAGTAGATTGATTGGTGAATGCCTAAGATGGGGAGAAAAAGGGGAATAATTACTAAGGAGTATAGAGCTTCTTCTTTGGAGTGATGAAAATATCTTAAAGTTGTTGTTGGTGATGATTGCACACATCTGTGAATATACTAAAGACCTTTTCATTGTGCACTTTAAATGAGTGGATTGTATAGTTTGTAAATTATAATAATGAAGCACAGTAAAACTGTTATAAAAACAAGCAAATGAAAAACTGCTAGAACCATCTTCACCAGTGAGAGTTGAGAGCTGGTGGATAATACCCCATCCTCCCATCCTTTACAATTCTGGGGAACGTTTTGGATGTTTACAGAGGTTCTGCCTACAGAATCCCTCGTCTATAGCATTGATTATTTATTTAATTATTTATTTTTTTGCGCATGCATGTGTGAGAGAGAGACAGAAACAGACAGAAAGGGAGAGAGATGGGAAGCATCAACTCATAGTTGTGGCACCTTAGTTGTTCATTGATTGCTTTCTCATATGTGCTTTGACGGGGCTCCCGCTGAGCCAGTGACCCCTTATCAAGCCAGCAACCTTGGGCTTCAAACCAGTGACCTTTGGATTGAGCCAGTGACTATGGGGTCATGTCTATGACCCCACACTCAAGCCAGTGACCCTGTGCTCAAGCTGGTGACCTCGGGGTTTTGAACCTGGGACCTCAGTATACTCGGTCGATGCTCTACCCACTGCACCACCACCTGGTCAGGCTACAGCAGTGATCTTGATAATGCTCCCTTTTCTGGTCAGTTTCTCCTTCACTATCTTATTCTCCCTGCTTTCTCATTCCTGTTTCTTGGAATCACCTTTCCTCCCAAATACCTGCACCACAAGATCTTCTCTCAGGCTCTGCTTTTGGGAGAACCCAAACCAAGGGAGCATGCAATTTAGATGTAAAGATATCAAGTACTATACATGTATAGTGTTTAATATAGTGTATATATACATATATGATATATATATGTAGTATGTATGTATATATTTCTTTTTTCTCTTTTTTATTTCTACAAGATTATCTATCTCCTATGGAAACATGACTTAAATTTCTTTAGTACACTGCTCACAAAAATTAGGGCATATTTTATTGCTTCAGATTCATTTTGAAATATCTGCTACTTTTTGTGAACAGTATATTTTGCAAATCCTACAACAATGAAAGAGAGGACCAATGTTCACTAGCTATTATGTTCCCAGGACTTTTCCATACATTTTATCATATAATCTTCAAAAGAACTCTGTGAGGTTCTTATTCCCATTCTGCTGAAGGGGGCCTTGGCTCAGCTCAGGAGATTAAGTTCACCAAATTGAGGACACACAGCTAAGATGTAAAAACTTTGAGTATTTGTTGCCTTTGTTTTTAATATAACTTATTTGATGGGTCACAGGTGTACCCATCAGCAATCTTTCTCTTAAATTTATATAATTTAATTTTTAATAATGATTATGTTCAGTAACTGGCTTGAAAAACTGCTGAGAAAAATCTATCAGTGCTCAGGGGCTGGTATGAGCTGGCTCCAGGATTCTTGTGGACTGTGGCTTGGAAGGGAAATAAAAAAAAAATTTAACTAATGAATGTCTTATCAGAATCTGTGTCAGTAGGTGAGAGGTGAGTCATTTTTAGGTGTCAGATTACTCCTCGATGCTAGAAGCTCAAAGTGAACATACACAGTGAAGAGGGAATGTTCTCTGGTGTAGCACGGCCCTGAGCGACTTGCTTATTAGTATCCTGTTGGATACTATAATATTTAATACAGTAGTCATTAGTACGTGTTGGCTCGTAAATACTTGAAATGTGACTAATAAATTTAAATGTAAATTTAAGTAACTGTATGTGGCTAGTGCCTACATATGGATAAATAATTTTTAGTGAGTCTTTATCATGAAATCGCTCGTCAGGTCCTCAGCTTACAGTGTCTGATTCAGGCAGGCTTATCCATCCACTTGTACCCCTTCCTACTTTAAACTTGGTCCCTTCACTCAGCTCCTCTGGTCTTTTCTCCATCATTTACATATGTGCTCAGCTGATAGTCGTATGTGGCCTTTGGACATGATGTTCTTGCTCTAGTTCCTCTGTGTGTCTCTCATGGGTTACAGGTATACCCATCAGCTGTCTTTCCCATCAACTTTTGAGGTCAGCCTAGAAGGATCTGGTGTGGCTGTAGCTTCCAGTGGGTAACCTTCAGACTCAAGGTGATTTGTTTGGGGGTCCCTCAGAGAGTGCCAGGGAGGAGCAGAGTCTGACAGCCATCTTGTGGGCCCCTAGGCCAAGGGCACCAGTGACATGAGTATTCCATGGATCCATGGAAGCACTCTATGGACTTCAGCAGCCAGCCACAGAGTGGGTCACTGCCTGGTGTAGACAAGCAGCCCTGTTGTGTCTAGCTTATGCTCCAGGTCCCCAAGAAAGTAAGGCACAAGCCCAGAGAGTGGCATGAGGAGTCTGGAGCTTCTTAGTGGGTGTTGCTCCAGGGCTGGTTCTATATCACCCCCTCACATAATTCAGAAGCTTCTCTCCATCTGGCTGGTAAATCTTTGTTTAAGCCAGCTGCTTGTTAATTACCAAAAACACATGTGCATTTTATAAATTAAGAATTCCATTATTCTTTTGAAATTCTCTTTATAAAAAGATAATATTGAGTTAGAAATCCACCCATATCATCATAAGGCATTTAATTGTTGCTTTTATCAATAAAGCATATGAATCACTAGTAGAGTCCTTAAATATAATTTCAACTGTTGTAGATTTTTGATAGTTGTGAAAATAGTTAAGTTGTTTAGTACATTTGTATAGTCCTTCACTGATGATGACTTTCATGAATTTGAAGATATCATTCTTAGAGTTGGCAGTTTTGTCATCATTGGCATAATTTGGTTATGAAAATGTTATATTCTTGTAAGCAAGTTCATTTACTTTCCCTTCCCTTCCCTTCCCTCCCCTTCCCTTCCTTTCCATTCTTCTTTCCTTCTTTCCTCCTTTCTTTTTCTTTCTTTCTCTCTCTCTCTCTCTCTCTTTTCCTTCTTTTTTTTTCTTTCTTTCTTAGGTGGGAGGAGGGGAGATAGTGATGAAGACTCCCGCATGTGCCCTGACCAGGATCCACCCGACAACCCTGTCTAGGGCTGATGCTCTGACCAGCAGAACTATCCTCAGTGCCTGGGGCCATGCTCGAACCAATCGAGCCACCGGCTGTGAGAGGGGAAGAAGGAGAGAAGGGGAAGAGGAGGAGAAACAGATGGTTGCTGCTCATGTGTGCTCTGACTGGGAATCAAACCGGGAACTCCATACCCCGGCCAATGCTCTATCCACTGAGCCACCAACCAGGGCCTATATTTCTCATTTAAAAACTTTATTTGAAATTTATACCTAACATATTTCCTAATAATTGGCTTTTTTATACTATAATTAGGTTTAAAATTAATACTTTTTTTCAGTAAGTACTATGTAAAACGGTCCTCTCCCCCAGTCTCTCCTAGTTTCTCCCAGCATGCCAAGCCAATATTTCTTTTTCTATGTGCTGTGAAAAGAGCAGCAGTGCCCAGATTATTTCTGCCCCCCTTCCACTCAGCCTTTGGAAAGCTGCCTCTGTTTGTAACTCGGGACATCACTACATCAGACCCCACAGCCAGTAGTCTCTGGTTTCCACCTTGCTTTGGCAGACAGGCATCCTATTTGTGCGTGCTTTCCTGCAGCCTTAGCAGGACTCTCCTGTTGTGTACAGTGCTTGTATTTCCTTGCCAGTGAGGTTATACATACTTCAAGTGTAGTATATGGATTTACTACTTTTGGATAATCTAGCTCCTTAAACACTCTTAACAAGAATTACAGGATCCAAAACTAAGTCACCTAAAATTAAGGAGTAAAATTTATTTTTTCTATCTTCCTGTAGGAGGCTAACATAAAATATCTATCTATCTATCTATCTATCTATCTATCTATCTATCTATCTATCTATCATCAACATATTTTATTTCTGCTTGTCTTGTCTGTCTTTAGTGCTTGTGTGAATTTCCACCTATTCTGCCAGGGGCATTCCTTGCCTTGGGGAGGATTAGGATTATTACACAGAAATGCAAAAGAAAGAATGAATCAATGTTAAGTGTTTGATATCCAAAATTGGATGTTTGAGTTCACAGCAAGACCTGAAAATCAGACTTTGAAATACAGGAAGTGTTTGCTAAGTTTCCTAAGCTTCCTTTAATGCAGCAAAAGCTGGGAGACTTGAACGGTAGGCTTTTCTATAAGCCAAGGCTATGAAATACATGTGAAATAGAAGAAGCTGGTGCCTTTCAGTCCCAAGGGTGTGGAATCCAGAGGCAGACGAAGCCAGTGTCAGACATCTGAGTTCAGACTTCCCTCCTTGGATCAGCACCCCAGATGTGAAGCTGGTTTTAGATGAGGAAAGAGGGAAGCTGAGAGCTGAGGAGGCTTATTATACCCTGTTCTCCATTTTAAGGTCCATTGGAAAAGAAGAAATAAGATTATATTAATAGATTCCAAGCAGACATGACCTTCAGCAGTGCGGAAGGGGGAGACTATTCAACCTACTACACAGGTAGAAGAAAAATTAAACACATTCACCCACGAGTCACTGACTTAACCGAAATGGATGATTTCAACATGATAAGGCTGAGATGCCTAGAATTGGCATGTTTAAATAGCCCTTCCCTACTCTGGCCACTACTTAGAAGGATGGGGACTCATTAGGAAAATTAAATGGTTATAGAAAATGAACAGGTTACATTTTCTGTTTGTATCTGAGTAGTGTTGAAGTTGAAATCAACTCACTGTATATTGGTCTAGCTAGTACTCTAAAAGAAAATAAAAGAAACAGATACTAACAAATCACTAAAATCAAAGTAAAAGATCACTGCGGTTTGTGGGAGCATGTAATGGTGGAGGAAGAGGAGAAATGGTTATACTGGAAAACTGCGTTTAAGAGGAACAATTAAAATTAATCAGAAAGTACTTCTTAGCCCTGAGTCTCTTGGCAACCAAGAAAAGAAGGGAAAGAGAAAAGATTATTAAGGACTTTATTATTTAGTTCAGGGAAGCACACCATCTTGCCAAGGGATTAAAAAATGTTTTGAAAATTCTGGTGTTGGTCAAAGAAGTTCGTAAAATATGATTTTTATGTTTGCTCGTTTATAGTTTGCACTGGGGGCTGCGCAGCGCCAGGTATATGTGGTCTGTTATTGCAAATTACCTTCCTGCTTGGGTAGGGCCATTATTTTGCTAACGTTTGCTGGAGGGAGGAGGTTTTTGCACCAGAAAGTTTTGAAAAGAGAGAGAAGGAGAAGAGGCAGAAAGAAGCCATGTTAGCAGAGTGAGAGGGGAGAGAATGCAGAGTGCTGAAGAAGAAGCCAGTTTGTGGCAGAGAGAAAGAAGGTGTGCAGATGGGGAACCAGAGCCAAGGGGCTTTGGGAGCTCTGCTGAGACTAGTAGGGCCTTTGATTCTAGGAGGAACCGGAGAAGATTCTCCTGGTTGTGGAACCGGAGAATGCATCAGGGCTTCCTGAGTCCTGAATGCCCTGTGTGTTTGCTCATTGGCCAGTGCGAGACTTGAATGAAATGGCCCACCAGTTTCTGGCTCCACTGTTTCTTTCCCATCTGCCAGAATCCAATGTGAACCTCATGTAAATGGCCATGACGGTAATGGCTGTGACTACTGGCCATACAAATGAATAGGAGAGGACTAGTCATAAAGGACATTTATAGAGGGACAGAGACTGATGAAAAGTAATTTCTTTAATATGAAGTCTACAGGAAATTCAAGGATATTTTTCTTATGCCGTTTCATCCTTAAATAAGGATATGCTATTAACCTGAGATCTTGAAGATTACTGTGTGAAAAGCTAGAATAATGTAGTCCAAGTATATAACTTTCTGAGGGAAAAAAAATAAAGAATCATCTATAGGTATTGCACTGTCCAATATGTTAGCCACTAGCCATACAAGGTTATTTAAATTTGAATTATTTAAACAAAATTAAAAATCCAGTTTCTCTTTTAAGCTAGTCATATTTTAACTACTCGGTGACCACTAGTAGTTACTGTATTAGACTGTGCAGGGAAATTTCCATTATTACAGAAAGTTTTATTGGACATATCCTATAGGAATACATGGATGTACTTTTTAGTTAAGAATTGTTTTTCAAATAATTCAGTACACTGTATTGAGATAATTTGTGAGAAGTATGTTAAGACATAAAGTATTAGATGAACTCAAGAACTATTTAAAAGGGTTTCTAAAGAGAAATTTAATATTTGAATAATTATTTTAAATATGATGCTAAATAAAAATTAAATAAAATGTTAAAATAAGATCTTCCTCTCACCTCACACCATATACAAAAAGATCAAATGGATTAAAGACCTATATGTAAGATCTAAAACTATAATTTTTTTTTTTTGGCGAGAGAGACAGACAGACAGACAGGAAGATAGAGAGATGAGAAGCATCAACTCATACTTGCAGCACCTTAGTTCATTGTCTTTCTTTCTGGTTTACTCTTCACCACTAGGTTTATACTGAGTATTTTTCTTAATAAATCAGTAACTTTTTATAGTACTAATAGGGCTATTCAGATTAAGATATTGTACTGAAAACAGGTTTGGGGTTTTTTTGAGCCTCTAAGTCTCTTCTTAAATAAAAATTAAACTCAAAACAGAGTGGAGAAATCAGTCTTTCTCTCTCTTTCAGACTGGCTGCATAGTTCAGTCAGGGGCCTGTGGGAATAGTACAGTCAGGGGCTGGCTGAACAGGGTCTCTTGTACTCTTTCCTCATCAGGATGAGAGGGCTCTGACCGAGCAGGAGCACTACTGGCCCTATTCAACGAGACCAGGGTTCTCAGAGAGTAGTCTAGGACCAGCGGCATTAGTGCTACCTGATCTGGGAGCTGATAAGAAGTGCAAATCCTCTGGTCTTTTGCATATTAAAGTTTGAGAACCACTGATTCAAAGATACCTGAATTCTGCGGGAGGTCTCTTGGAAAACACCTTTGGGATGGTCTGATATCCATGGGAAGCACAGTGTTTAAGAACAGAGGTACTAAGTGCAACAGTTTTAAATTTTAATTCTAGAGTTATCACTTAACAGCTGTGTGAATTTAGGCAAGGTATTTATTCTAAGTCTCAAAATTTTTTCTCTCTCTACAATAAGTAGAGTAGATATAATATTTCAGAGCACAAACTCAGTCATGCCAAAAATAACTTTCTTATTTTGAAAACTGATTTTGGTGCTACCTTAAGACTACAGTCTAGGTGGGGAAAGACCCATAATTTCAGTTAATAAAGACTAATAGTTAATTCTTCAAGAAAGGAAATTTAATCATAGTATACTACTTGGCCATGCAGTGAAACAGTATTTCCACAATCAAAAGGATGTAAATATAGCATATGATTTAACTAAAACTTATGATGAATGGAAAAAAATGGGATAGAAGAGTACTAATTTTTGTTATAATTCTTTTAGCTAAGAACCTAACCAGGTGTTGGCACAGTGGATAGAGCGTTGGCCTGGGATGCTAAGGACCCAGGTTCGAAACCCCGAGGTCAATGGCTTAAGTGTATGCTCATCGTGCACTTGAGTGTGGGATCATCAACATAACACTGTGGTCACTGGCTTGAGCCCAAAGGTCACTGGCTTGAGCAATGACTCACTGGTTTAGCTGGAGCGCCCCTTTCAAGGCATGTATGAGAAGCAATCAATGAACAACTAAAGTGCCTCAGTGATGAGTTGATGCTTCTCATCTCTCTCCTTTCCTGTCTGTCTCTGCTTGTCTTTCTCTTGCAAAAAATAAAAAAATTTAAAAATCATATATTCATAAAAGTACTTTTCCTCTCAAATTATTTTCTTCAAGTTAAAATATATATTTGGGAACTGGGAATAGATGTTTCTCTTTGTATTTCTGCTGTAACACCATTTCACTGAGTAGCATGAATAAAGAATGTGGGGGGACACCTGGAGAAAGGGGTACAGGTTGTCATTTGCACATATCTATCACATAGGACCCCTACTTCATGCAGTTGCTGTGAATATTTAAAGAGATTATGCATGTGAAGTTCCTGGCATGTTGTAAAGATCCAATGCATATTGTTAAAAATAATGTTAATATAAGTCATCCAGGAAAGCCTAGCTATGAAGAAGTTAGATCATGCTTGGTCCTGTTTATTCTTTTCCACAAGAGGCCTGGACATCTTGAATGAATGACTACAGTGATTTTTTAAAAATTAAATTTAATGCAGTGACATTGATAAGTCAGGGTACACATGTTGAGAGAAAACATCTCCAGATTATTTTGACATTTGATTATGCTGTATACCCCTCACCCAAAGTCAAATTGTCTTCCATCACCTTCTATCTGGTTTTCTTTGTGCCCCTCCCCTCTTCCACCCCCTCTCTCCTTCCACCCCCCCCCCCCGTTACCATCACATTCTTGTCCATGTCTCTGAGTCTCATTTTTATGTCCCATCTATGTATGGATCCATATAGTTCTTAGTATTTTCTGCTTTACTCATTTTACTCCGTATAATGTTATCAAGGTCCATCCATGTTATTGTGAATGATCCAATGTCATCATTTCTTATGGCTGAGTAGTATTCCATAGTATATATGTATCAAAGCTTTTAAATCCACTCGTCCTCTGACGGACACTTGGGTTGTTCCCAGATCTTCGCTATTGTGAACAATGCTGCCACAAACATAGGGGTGACTTCTCTTTTTGGAGCGGGTCTATGGTGTTCTTGGGGTATATTCCCAAAAGTAGGATAGCTGGTTCAAAAGGCAGTTTGATTTTCAATTTTTTGAGGAATCTCCATACTGTTTTCCACAGAGGCTGCTCCAGTCTGCATTCCCACCAGCAGTGCAGGAGGGTTCCCTTTTCTCCACATTCTGTGTTGTTTTATTGATGAGCGCCATTCTGACTGGTGTGAGGTGATATCTCATTGTGGTTTTAATTTGCATTTCTCTAATGATTAGTGATGTTGAGCATTTTTTCATATGCCTATTGGCCATCTGTATGTCCTCTTTGGAGAAGTGTCTATTAATACATTTCTTTTGCCCATTTTTGATTGGATTGTTTGTCTTCCTGGTGTTGAGATTTACAAGTTCTTTATAAATTTTGGTTATTAACCCCTTATCAGATGTATTGTCAAAGATGTTCTCCCATTGTGTAGTTTGTCTTTTTATTCTGTTCTTATTGTCTTTAGCTATGCAAAAGCTTTTTAGTTTGATATAGTCCCATTTGTTTATCCTGTCTTTTATTTCACTTCCCCGTGGAGATAAATCAGCAAATATATTGCCGCAAGAGATGTCGGAGAGCTTACTGCCTATGTTTTCTTCTAAGATGCTTATGGTTTCACGGCTTACATTTAAGTCTTTTATCCATTTTGAGTTTATTTTTGTGAGTGGTGTAAGCTGGTGATCTAGTTTCATTTTTTTGCAGGTAGCTATCCAATTTTCCCAACACCATTTGTTAAAGAGGCTGTCTTTACTCCATTGTATTTCCTTACCTCCTTTGTCAAATATCAGTTGTTCATAGAACTGTGGGTTTATTTCTGGGTTCTCTGTTCTGTTCTATTGATCTATATGCCTGTTCTTATGCCAGTACCAGGCCGAGTACAACGGCCTTGTAGTATAACTTGATATCAGGAAGTGTGATACCTCCCACTTTATTCTTCTTTTTTAAGATTGCTGAGGCTATTCGTGTCCTCTTTTGGTTCCATATAAATTTTTGGAATATGTGTTCTATATCTTTGAAGTATGTCATTGGTATTTTAATTGGTATTGCATTGAATTTATAGATTGCTTTGGGTAATATAGACATTTTAATGATGTTTATTCTTCCTAACCATGAGCACGGTATATGCTTCCACTTGTTCATAGATGGCTTTAATCATGTTGAGGTATGTTCCCTGTATTCCCACTTTGCTGAGAGTTTTGATCATGAACAGGTGCTGAATTTTATCAAATGCTTTTTCTGCATCTATTGAAATTATCATGTTTTTCTCCTTTTTTTTGTTTATGTGATGAATCACATTGAATGATTTGAGAATATTGTACCAGCATTGGCCTCCCCAGAATAAATCCCAATTGATCACGGTGTATGATTTTTTCCATATATTGTTGGATCCGGTTTGCTAATATTTTGTTGAGGATTTCAGCATCTATATTCATCAGGGATATTGGGCCTATAGTTTTCTTTCTTTGTGTTGTCTTTGCCTGGTTTTGGAATCAGAATTATGCTCGCCTAATAAAAGGAGCTTGGAAGTCTTCCTCTTGAATTTTTTGAAATAGCTTGAGAAGGATAGGAGTTAGTTCTTCTTTGAATATTTGGTAGAATTCACTTGTGAAGCCATCAGGCCCAGGACTTATCTTTGTTCGGAGTTTTTTGATAACTGTTTCAATCTCATTTGGTATAATTGATCTGTTTAGGTTTTCTGATTCTTCCAGATTGATTTTTGGAAGATTTTATGTTTCAAGGAATTTGTCCATTTCATCTAGGTTGTCTAGTTTTTTGGTATACAGTTCTTCATAGTATTTTCTTACAATATTTTGTATTTCTGTTGTGTCAAGTTGTTATTTCTCCACTCTCATTTCTAATTTTTTTTATTTGACTTCTCTCTCATTTTTTCTTGGTGAGTCTAGTTAAAGGTTCATCAATCTTGTTTACTTTTTCAAAGAACCAGCTCCTAGTTTCATTGATCCTCTGTATTGTTTCTTTAGCCTCTATGTCATTTATTTCTGCTCTGATCTTTATTATTTTCTTCCTTCTACTACATTTGGGCTTTACTTGCTGTTCTTTTTTCTAGTTCTTTTAGATGCAGGGTTAAGTTGTTTATTTGAGCTTTTTCTAGTTTCTTAAAGTGTGCCTGTAGTGCTATGAACTTCCCTCTCAGTACTGCTTTTGTTGTGTCCCATAAATTTTGAGTTGTTGTATGCTCATTGTCATTTGTTTCTAGGAATTTTTAAATTTCTTCTCTGATCTCATTCTTAATCCATTTGTTATTAAACAACCTGCTATTTAGTTACCATGTGTTGAAGAATTTTTGAGCTTTTCTGTTGTGATTTATTTCTAGTTTCATGCCATTGTGATCAGAGAAAATGCTTGATATGATTTCAGTCTTCTTAAATTTGTTGAGACCACTTTTATGCCCTAACATGTGGTCTATCCTAGAGAATGTACAATGAGCACTTGAAAAGAATGTATATTCTGCTACTTTAGGGTGAACGGTTCTGAAGATATCTATTAAATCGAGTTGATCTAGTGTGTCCTTTAAGTCTGCTGTTTCTTTGTTAATTTTCTTTCTTGAGGATCTATCTAGTGATGTTAGTGGGGTATTGAAATCCCCTACTATTATAGTATTGTTGTTGATCTCGCCCTTATATCCATCAAAGTCTGTTTTATATATTTAGGTGCTCCTATATTAGGTGCATAGATATTTATAATAGTTATATCTTCCTGTTTGATTACTGCCTTTATCATTATGTAGTGGCCTTCTTTATTTCTTACTATATCCTTTGTTTTAAAGTCCATTTTGTCTGATATAAGTTTTGCTACCCCAGCTTTTTTTAAATTTCCATTTGCATGAAATGTTTTTTTTCTATTCTTTTACCTTCATTCTATGTGCATCTTTTGTTTTAAGGTGTGTCTCTTGTAGACAGCATATGTACTGGTCCTCTTTTCTTATCCATGCAGCTACCTTATGTCTTTATTTGGATCATTTAATCCATTTACAGTTAAGGTTATTATTGATATGTAGTGGTTTATTGCCATTTTATTCTTTAAAGCTATATTCCTTTTTTGCTATATTCTTCCCCCACTTTGATCTGTTTACAACAGGCCCCTTAACATTTTCTGCAGCATTGGTTTGGTTGTAATGAATTCCTTGAGTTTTTTTTTTGTGTTTGTGTGGAGCTTTTTATTTTTCCTTCAATTTTAAATGATAGCCTTGCTGGATAAAGTAGTCTTGGTTGTAGGTTCTTGTTCTGCATTACTTTGAATATTTCTTGCCATTCCCTTCTGGCCTCAAGTGTTTCTGTTGAGAAGTCAGATGTCATCCTTATGGGGCCTCCTTTGTAGGTGATAGCTTTTTTTTTTTTTTTTTGCAGCTTTTAATATTTTCTCTTTATCATTTCACATTGGTATTTTAATTATGATGTGTCTTGGTGTAGGTTTCTTTGGGTTTCTCTTTAATAGAGTTTTCTGTGCTTCTTGAACTTGTGAGAGTTTCTTCTGCATTAATTTAGGGAAGTTTTCAGCTATAATATGATTGAGCAAAGTCTCTATCCCTTGTTCTTTCTTTTCTTCTTCAGGAATCCCTATGATGTGAATGTTATTTCTCTTCATGTTGTCACAGAGCTCTCTAAGAGTTTCCTCAGACTTTTTGAGTTTCTTTTCTTTTTTCTTCTTTGCTTTTTTTGCCTTCATTGAAGTTGTCCTCCAACTCACTGATTTGATCCTCAACTCTATCCATCCTGTTTTTAATTCCTTCCATTGTGGTCTTCATTTCTGATATTGTATTTGTCATCTCCGACTAATTCTTTTTTAATATTTCAATATCCTTTTTTATATTTGCTATTTATTTATTTAGGTGTTTGTAATGACCATCCATTGTTGTTCTAAGATCCCTAAGCATCCTTACAATCATTATTTTGAACTCCGCATTCGGAAGTTTGGTTATTTCCATATCACTCAGTTCATCTCCTGAAGGTTTCTCTTGTGGTTTTATTTGGATTGCACTTCTTTGTCTTCTCATTATGTCTGTGTTTGGGTGTTTTGTTTGTAGAGCTGGTTGAGTCTAGGCTTGGGGTTGTCTTCCTCCAGTTTTCAATTGTGTTATTTCTAGGTCTTCTTGGGTTGGCATCAGCTATTATTTGTAATCCACTTTCGGATTTGGGCTGCTTTGAAGTCTTGATTTGTTTGTTGTTTTAACAGGTGATTGTCTTGTTTATTAGTCTCAGCAGGGGGCTTCCTTGAAAGTGTATCCAGGATGTGGTGGGTGTAACCTGAGACTCTGAAGGCCTCTTCTACCAATTAATCTCTCTGGGGGCAGGGTGTTTTCTCAGCTTCAGTAGGTGGAGGTGGATCTCAGATCTCCATGGAGACCTGAGTTACTACCCCTCCTCCCCACTTCTTGTTTTCAGCTGTGTCTTGTTTGCTGATTGGAACTGGAGAGATGTCTGGAGATCTGTGATTCGTAAGCAATTTAGTTTTTTGTTTTGTGGAAGGATCAGTCCCTTCCCCAGCTATGGCCGCCTCCAGCACTGGATGAGTCAGCTTTTTAGGTCATCCCCTGCATTCCTCTGCCCCTCACCATCTGTCCCTCTCTCTCCGCTTTCCACTTGGAAGATAAGCCGGTCCTTTCAACATACCTCACTCCCTGGTTGTCAGGCAAGTGGCTGTGAGCAGTATTTTCTGCTCTTTTCCCTGGAGGAGAGCCCCTCTGGGCTTTCAGCCTCACCCTACCCCTCTGTTCCTATAAGCAGGGGAGATTCAGGTACTCCCTACCAGGTTTTTTGTGGCTTCTTCTTTGCTCCTTGGTTTTTTTTAATTTTTAATTTTTTAATTTTTTTTTGTATTTTTCTGAAGCTGGAAATGGGGAGAGACAGTCAGACAGACTCCTGCATATGCCTGACTGGGATCCACCCGGCACGCCCACCAGGGGTGACGCTCTGCCCACCAGGGGGTGATGCTCTGCTCCTCCAGGGTGTCGCTCTGTTGTGACCAGAGCCACTCTAGCACCTGGGGCAGAGGCCAAGGAGTCATCCCCAGCGCCCGGGCCATCTTTGCTCCAATGGAGCCTTGGCTGCGGGAGGGGAAGAGAGAGACAAAGAGGAAGGGGGGGTGGAGAAGCAAATGGGCACTTCTCCTATGTGCCCAGGCCGGGAATCGAACCCAGGTTCCCCGCACGCCAGGCCGATGCTTTACCGCTGAGCCAACCGGCCAGGGCTGCTCCTTGGTTTTTGAGAGCTGTTCTTCTAGTCCAGAGTTGGTTTTTCATGCTGATTGTTCCTAAATTGATTTGTATTCCAGTTTGGTGGTGAGAGCTGGGAGTCTGTGCATCTGCCTACTCTGCTGCCATCTTCAGGTCCCATGACTATAGTGATTTTAATCTCACTTAATCTACTCATCAGTCCTAGAACAGGAAGAGCTGTAATAGATTCTAGCTGGAGACTCACAGACTGTGGCAATCAGCTGTCCTTTTAAGTCCTCTGATGACTCTTTCCTTTAGGTATGCATGGCAGAGAAAGCAATGGTCCAAGGATGCTGAGACCCTCATGGGATTAGAAATGCTACAAACCTCAAATTTTGCTATGAAAAAAAGCCTGGGTTTCCCAAGGCTGTGGTATGCTCAGGGTTTTCTGTTGCTTTTTCTTTCTGTTCCTCCCTCCCCTAACCCTTGCTAACATCCCCTATGTCATATGCCACTCTGCCTGTGACTTGATTTACAACTCCTTAGGTACAGGTATTTGGACAAACTAGCTCTTTCTTTAGTCTTGGCTTGAAATACAGCAGCCAATTCTTTTAACCATTTGATCTGTTGAAATGTTTTAACTAATTTGTAAATGTAAACTACCTATAGAATTATTAATACTGTACAATGCCTCTTTTCCACCATTCACCTAAGTAAGTTGTATGCACCCTAGACCGGATGGCAGAACATTTCTTAGATGAAATATGAGCTCATTCAAGAACAAGATGTGCTGAGACAGATGTGGGATCCAAAGGCCAGGTCTGATTTTATACAATTTTACAGGCTTAGTCTCTTTTATTTTCTCTTTAATGGTGGATAACGGTGTTATCACTTTGCTGGCCTTACTGGACTCAAATACTCCTGTGCTATAATTTTCCCACAGGCACAGGAATGTCCTCACCTAGGATTTTGCTCTCTAGCTGTGGAAGAAAAAATCTTGTATGTCATTCTTTCTTTTCCAGCCTCTGGCAAGTAATTTCTTACAACCATGACAATTAAGCATCCAACACAAGAACATGTTGCAAGAATATATACTAAGGACATTTATCTAGCATGAAGGCAGAAATGTCAGCCACAATTGTTAGTGCTATATTGAGTGCTTTGCAAAAGCATCCATCACTTTTGGGGATCAATGTAGAGGAGATATTTACAAGCACTGCTGGAAGCAGGCCAGCCCAGGAGCTCACCCTGGGAGCTGAGCAAATGTGGTGCACTGGCAGCTTGCTGGCTGGGCTCAGGCTGGTTGGCCACTTGCTTCTCTCTTTCTCTTTCCTTTTTGCTGGCATCAGAGTTTTGTGCTTCTGAACTCTGGGAAGAGGAGCTCATTCCATGTTTGAGACATACTAACATAAAACTGAGACATGAGTTTGAACTCATGCCCAGGAATAAACATGTGAAATGATAAACATGTCGATCTGGGAAGAAATCCTCTTTTCACAAATGTGTGAAGTTGATAAAAATAAAGCAACAGAAGAGGCAGAAAATGTGAGAGTGAAAACCCAGAAAATGGGGCTCAGTAGAAAATGCTCCATATGCCAAAAGTTGTAAGTAGTTTGGGAGATGTTCTGATATTGTTTTACTTGCTCTGTCCTGTTTCTGAAAAGGAATGCCCTCACCCTTTTATTTTTGGTGGGTGTGTCTAATAGTAAAGATATTAAATTCAGGGAATATAACTTTATTATAAATGTTTTCTACTAACTTCAAGATTTTTCTCACTTCTTATAAACTAGCCCAAACCAAGAGATGATAGTTTGAATTCTGAGCTTATAGCTCCATTTGTTATAAATTTAAAAAACATGAAAAAATAAATCCAAAAACTTGTAACAATATTAAATGTTACTTTTATAGTTAATACATCAAACATAATGACTGTTTTTAAGCAAAATAATTAATTTTCTTTTTTAGGCTATATTTATATGCAATGAATCTTTATGATCCTAAACTAATAAAGCAATTTCATTGTGTGAAATGCTTTGAAAAACTATGAATGGAGTGACGTCACGGAAATGGCGCCGTGAGAAGCGCGTCCGACAGCTCTCCCCTAAATCACAACAAATTTATCAACTAGAAACAGAAAAATTTATCCTCGGAGCATTCCGGAGTTCCACACAAACTGAAAGCAAAAGGACTGTTATCACTTGAATCTGAGAGACGAGGGTGTGGAGGAAGCTACCACAGCGACGCTCATTCAAGCCGCCAGGGAGTGCGCCCGCGGTGAGTCAGCACATATACTTGGGAACCGCGAGCCGCCGCAAGCCCGCGAGCTGCCGCGAGCCCCCGTGAACCGCCACCACGAGCGGCCGCCACGAGCCGCCGCGCGCGCCCGGTCCGGTTGAGCACTGCTGACGTTCCCAGCGGCCCGCACACTGCGAGTGGGGGTCGCCGGCCACCGGTGCCCGGAGCGCGCCATTCGCGCACGTGCCTTGGGCATTCCACGCGCCCAGGGCGCCCTGCTGGACCGCACACCCAGGGGGCTCCATTATCCTGCGCCTGGTGCGGTCCAGCCGCCAGCGGCGGGGCGATCGGGAGAGGCTTGGGAGATTCTCTCTGTGGGCGGGGCACCTCACCCAGCCATTCAAGCTAACAATCAAGCGTTGGGGGAGGGGTGCGCGCAGGCAGCCTAAAATACCTTCGGAAACACAGCTGCAACCCAATCACTGAAATTAGCTTAACCCATAAAATCTGCGCACCCTCGGTTCTAATTGATAAGATCTCTCTCAGTTCAGCGATCCAAGACAAGAGGCGTGATATTTTTTAGTGCCTCTCGCTAAAGGGGCGGGGGCAACTTCTGATTGATAGATCCTCCATATTCAGGGATAAACGCTAACAAGAAGGACTTGGCAGATAATAAGGTCTATACTACACTAGTCGTAAGCAGAGACTAGTGCCTCTTCTTCCCTGCAAAAACAGGCTACAAAGTGTGGAAAGCCTGGGTTGAGAGGTCCAACTAAATGATAGGCGCTGAACAGTCACCTAGACAACAATTGACTCCCACCCCCGCCTGATTACACTGGAGGCCCTGACTCTCAGAGCCTTTCCCAAAGCCTTGCACTGAGTGGGGATAGAGTGGGGATTTCCCAGCTCTTTGAGCCTCTTACTCCCCAGGCAGAAGCAGTTGCAGCCTTATAGCTGGATCACCAGGCTGCTAATTCAGAAAGGGGGGACTAGGAGAGAGAATCCAGGAAAGCAAACTCTCTCATTGTTGGACCGTGCAAACGCCAACAAGCCTTTACTTCCAGCAAGACTAAAGCCAATTATATGACATTGCCATAGAATCCCATCAACTGCAAATCCCTACCTAAGAGTAACACAGGGGCAGAGCCTGGGGTACAGAGTCACCGACTAGGAAGAGGGAGAGAAAAGAAAAAGGAAGAAGTTAACCTCTCAAAATCAAGAAAAACCCACAGACTTTACAACTTGATCCACTAATTTTTTTTTTTGTTGTTGTTGTTGTTGCTTGTTTCTTCTATCTTTTTGCCTTTATTTCCTCCACCTCGGTCCTTCTATTCTCTGCCCATCTTATGCTTCCCCTTTCTTGAACTACACTACCCATGAGTGTTGCATTTTATTTTTCTTCTTCATCCTCACCCTCCTTTAAGGTTATACTCCAAAACACTTAACTCTCACTCTCTCCTCTTTTGTTCTTTTTTTTTTTGTCTTGCTTTATTTTGTTTTTTTCTCCTATTTTATTTCTTCCTTCGTTTTTCTCTTTTTCTTATTTTTTCCTTTCTATTCGTTTTTTCTTTTCTCATTTTACTTTCCTCCCATATAATCCTCAATCACGAACAAATTAGTTAATTTGGGACTCAAGGCTTTTTTTTGGTTTTATTTCTCTTTTTTGCTTTTGTTTTTATTTATTTTTTCTCTTGTTTGTTTATTTTTGTGGCATTTTGGGTCCTCCCAACCCAAGGTCTCCATTGTATTTAGTCTTCGCTCCACTTAATACAACAGATTTTTACTTATTATTTTTATTTTTTCTTCTTTATTATTCTTTTTTGGTCCTTTTTTCTGATTCCCTCTTATCCCTCTCATTATATCTCTTAGTTGACCATCACTTACAAGCAAATCATCTTATGCTTGTCTAAGATTTTCTTCCTTTTTTTTTTTTTTTTTGCATTTAGTAGGTCCCTACTCCCTTTTTTTGCCCCTTGAACTCTTCACCCCAAATCAGGCCCTCCATTATAGGCACGATATTTCCCTGAGGAGGGGAGAGGAGGAAAAGAGAAGAGAGAAAAAAGGGGGGAATAATAAATTATTACTGTTTTTTTTTGTGGGGTGTTTTACCATTTTTTTTTCTTTTTACTCTTTATTAATTCTAATTAGTGCTATCAATAAGACCACCCTCAGATGCCGATAAGAAAGAGGAAATCGAATATTATGGATACAAAAGAAAGAGAGGTAACACAAATAGATGTGGAAAAATCTATGGAGAAAAGACTTAACATATTGGAAGCCTTGGAGCTAAATGACAGAGAATTTAAACTAGAAATCTTAAAAATACTCAGAGATATACAAGAAAACACAGAAAGGCAATATAGGGAGATCAGAAAACAACTCAATGAACACAAAGAATATATTACCAAGGAAATTGAAACTATAAAAACAAATCAAACAGAAATGAAAAACTCAATTCAAGAGCTGAAAAACAAGGTAACAAGCTTAGCTAACAGAACAGCCCAGATTGAAGATAGGATTAGTGAAATAGAAGACAAACAACTTGAGGCACAACAGAGAGAAGAAGAAAGAGACTCAAGAATAATAAAAAATGAGAAAGCCCTACAGGAATAGTCTGACTCCATCAGAAAGAATAACATAAGAATAATAGGTATATCAGAGGGAGAAGAGAAAGAAAATGGAATGGAGAATATACTCAAACAAATAATAGACGAGAACTTCCCAAGCCTGTGGAAGGAACTAAAGCCTCAAATTCAAGAAGCAAACAGAACACCAAGTTTTCTTAACCCCAACAAACCCACTCCAAGGCACATCATAATAAAGATGACACAAAACAATGACAAAGAAAAAATTCTCAAGGCAGCCAGGGAAAAGAAGAGTACAACATATAAAGGAAGGCCTACTAGATTATCATCAGATTTCTCAGCAGAAACTCTACAAGCTAGAAGAGAGTGGACCCCAATATTTAAAGCCCTGAAAGAGAGGAACTTTCAGCCAAGAATACTATACTCATCAAAGCTATCCTTCAAGTATGAAGGAGATATAAAAACATTCACAAATACAGAAAAGATGAGAGAATTTATCAACAGAAAGCCCCCACTCCAGGAAATACTAAGGGGGGTTTTCCAACCAGATTCAAAGAACAAAAGAAAACAACACCACAAGTAACAGCTCCACCAAGAACACAATAAAACCAAACTTAAACTGTGACAACAAAGGAAAAAAAGGGGAGAGAGGATGGAGATTAACAGTAGCAAAGGATGATGAAGTGCAGAAATACTTATAAGATAGGGTACTACAAAGAATATGGTAGGTACCCTTTTCATTACTTAATGGTAACCACCCTTAAAAAAACCACCACAAAAACACTTGACTTAAAAAAGGTAGCAACAGAGGAAAGAAGTATGGAACACAAACAAACAAAAACAAATGATAGAAAAACAAAAGAGAAGAATCAAACTAGATACAAAACTAACAGAAAGCAATTTATAAAATGGCAGTAGGGAACCCACAAGTGTCAATAATTACACTAAATGTAAATGGATTAAACTTACCAATAAAAAGACACAGAGTAGCAGAATGGATTAAAAAAGAAAATCCAACTATATGCTGCCTACAAGAAACACATCTAAGCAACAAGGATAAAAACAAATTCAAAGTGAAAGGCTGGAAAACAATACTCCAAGCAAACAACACCCAAAAAAAAGCAGGTGTAGCAATACTCCTATCTAATAATGCTGACTACAAGACAGAAAAAGTACTCAGAGACAAAAATGGTCATTTCATAATGATTAAGGGGAAGTTGAATCAAGAAGACATAACAATCCTTAATATATATGCACCAAACCAAGGAGCACCAAAATATATAAGACAGCTACTTATTGACCTTAAAACAAAAACTAACAAAACTACAATCATACTTGGAGACCTCAATACACCGCTGACGGCTCTAGATCGGTCATCCAAACAGAGAATCAATAAAGATATAGTGGCCTTAAACGAAATACTAGAACACCTGGATATGATAGACATCTACAGGACACTTCATCCCAAAGCGACAGAGTATACATTTTTCTCTAGTGTACATGGAACATTCTCAAGAATTGACCATATGTTGGGCCACAAAGACAATATCAGCAAATTTAGAAAAATTGAAATTGTACCAAGCATATTTTCTGATCATAAAGCCTTGAAACTAGAATTCAACTGCAAAAAAGAGGGGGAAAAACCCACAAAAATGTGGAAACTAAACAACATACTTCTAAAAAATGAATGGGTCAAAGAAGAAATAAGTGCAGAAATCAAAAGATATATACAGACAAATGAAAATGAAAATACGACATATCAGAATCTCTGGGATGCAGCAAAAGCAGTAATAAGAGGAAAGTTCATATCACTTCAGGCCTATATGAACAAACAAGAGAGAGCCGAAGTAAACCACTTAACTTCACACCTTAAGGAACTAGAAAAAGAAGAACAAAGACAACCCAAAACCAGCCGAAGTAAGGAGATAATAAAAATCAGAGCAGAAATAAATGAAATAGAGAACAGAAAAACTATAGAAAAAATCAATAAAACAAGGAGCTGGTTCTTTGAAAAGATCAACAAAATTGACAAACCCTTGGCAAGACTCACCAAGGAAAAAAGACACAGGACTCAAATAAATAAAATCCAAAATGAAAGAGGAGAGATCACCACAGACATCATAGAAATACAAAGAATTATTGTAGAATACTATGAAAAATTATATGCCACCAAATACAACAACCTAGAAGAAATGGATAAATTCCTAGAACAATACAACCTTCCTAGACTGAGTCATGAAGAAGCAGAAAGCCTAAACAGACCAATCAGCAGGGAGGAAATAGAAAAAACTATTAAAAATCTCCCCAAAAATAAAAGTCCAGGCCCAGACGGTTATACTAGTGAATTCTATCAAACATTCAAAGAAGACTTGGTTCCTATTCTACTCAAAGTCTTCCAAAAAATTGAAGAAGAAGCAATACTTCCAAACACATTTTATGAGGCCAACATAACCCTCATACCAAAACCTGGCAAGGATGGCACAAAGAAAGAAAACTACAGACCAATATCTCTAATGAATACAGATGCTAAAATACTAAACAAAATACTGGCAAACCGAATACAACAACATATTAAAAAAATAATACATCATGATCAAGTGGGATTCATCCCAGAATCTCAAGGATGGTTCAACATACGCAAAACGGTTAACATAATACACCATATTAACAAAACAAAGAACAAAAACCACATGATCTTATCTATAGATGCAGAAAAGGCTTTTGATAAAATACAACACAATTTTATGTTTAAGACTCTCAACAAAATGGGTATAGAAGGAAAATATCTCAACATGATAAAGGCCATATATGATAAACCATCAGCCAACATCCTATTAAACGGCATAAAACTGAGAACTTTCTACCTTAAATCAGGAACAAGACAGGGTTGTCCACTCTCTCCACTCTTATTCAACGTGGTGCTAGAAGTTCTGGCCAGAGCAATCAGACAAGACAAAGAAATAAAAGGCATCCATATCGGAAAAGAAGAAGTAAAGCTATCACTTTTTGCTGATGATATGATCCTATACATCGAAAACCCGAAGGACTCCACAAAAAGATTATTAGAAACAATAAACCAATACAGTAAGGTCGCAGGACACAAAATTAACATACAAAAGTCCATAGCCTTTCTATATGCCAACAATGAAATATTAGAAAACGAACTCAAAAAAATAATCCCCTTCACGATTGCAACAAAAAAAATAAAATACCTAGGAATAAACATAACAAAGAACGTAAAGGACCTATATAATGAAAATTACAAAGCATTGTTAAGGGAAATCGAAAAAGATACAATGAGATGGAAAAATATTCCTTGTTCTTGGATAGGAAGAATAAATATAATCAAAATGGCCATATTACCCAAAGCAATATACAAATTTAATGCAATTCCCATCAAAATCCCTATGAGATTTTTTAAAGAAATGGAACAAAAAATCATCAGATTTATATGGAACTATAAAAAACCCCAAATAGCCAAAACAATCCTAAGGAAAAAGAATGAAGCTGGGGGCATTACAATACCTGACTTTAAACTATATTATAGGGCCACGATAATCAAAACAGCATGGTATTGGCAGAAAAATAGACACTCAGACCAATGGAACAGAATAGAAAGCCCAGAAATAAAACCACATATATATGGTCAAATAATCTTTGATAAAGGGGCCAACAACACACAATGGAGAAAAGAAAGCCTCTTCAACAAATGGTGTTGGGAAAACTGGAAAGCCACATGCAAAAGAATGAAACTCGACTACAGCCTGTCCCCGTGTACTAAAATTAATTCAAAATGGATCAAAGACCTAAATATAAGACCTGAAACAATAAAGTACATAGAAGAAGACATAGGTACTAAAATCATGGACCTGGGTTTTAAAGAACATTTTATGAACTTGACTCCAATGGCAAGAGAAGTGAAGGCAAAGATAAATGAATGGGACTACATCAGAATTAAAAGTTTTTGCTCAGCAAGAGAAACTGATATCAAAATAAACAGACAGCCAACTATATGGGAACTGATATTTTCAAACGACAGCTCAGATAAGGGCCTAATATCCAAAATTTACAAAGAACTCATAAAACTCAACAACAAACAAACAAGCAATCCAATAAAAAAATGGGAAGAGGACATGAACAGACACTTCTCCCAGGAAGAGATACAAATGGCCAACAGATATATGAAAAGATGCTCAGCTTCATTAGTTATTAGAGAAATGCAAATCAAAACTACAATGAGATACCACCTCACCCCTGTTAGATTAGCTATTATCAACAAGACGGGTAATAGCAAATGTTGGAGAGGCTGTGGAGAAAAAGGAACCCTCATTCACTGTTGGTGGGACTGTAAAGTAGTACAACCATTATGGAGGAAAGTATGGTGGTTCCTCAAAAAACTGCAAATAGAACTACCTTATGACCCAGCAATCCCTCTACTGGGTATATACCCCCAAACCTCAGAAACATTGATACGTGAAGACACATGCAGCCCCATGTTCATTGCAGCACTGTTCACCATGGCCAAGACATGGAAACAACCAAAAAGCCCTTCAATAGAAGACTGGATAAAGAAGATGTGGCACATATACACTATGGAATACTACTCAGCCATAAGAAATGATGACATCAGATCATTTACAGCAAAATGGTGGGATCTTGATAACATTATAAGGAGTGAAATAAGCAAATCAGAAAAAAACAAGAACTACAGGATTCCATACATTGGTGAAACATAAAAATGAGACTAAGAGACATGGACAAGAGTGTGGTGGTTACCAGGGGTGGGGGGGGAGGGAGGACATGGGAGGGAGGGTGGGAGAGAGTTAGGGGTTGGGGGAGGGGCACAGAGAACTAGATAGAGGGTGACGGAGGACAATCTGACTTTGGGCGAGGGGTTTGCAACATAATTTGATGACAAAATAACCTAGACATGTTTTTTTTGAATATATGTACCCTGATTTATTAATGTCATCCCATTACCATTAATAAAAATTTATTAAAAAAAAAAAAAAAAAAAAAAAAAAAAAAGAAAAACAATTAATATGGGCAGAATCCAACTTAACATTAGGTTTCGAGAGTTTATAACTTAGCTCGTTTAAACTTAGAAAATGTTCCTACTTCAAAGAGTGATATGGTGCATGGATGGGTGGTTAGGCCAGTCTTTAAAATTCTATTTAGCTTAGATTTTATGGTCCGAAGAGGAATGCAGATATGAATTATCACTTACATCAGTTTTTAATAGGAAAGTCTGTCTTGAGTTGTGACTTGCCCACCAAGATCATGCTTTCTCCAGTGGTTCAAAGGAGAAAGGGCCAGTCCCCAGGGGGTTGGGCAGAGAGAGGTAGAGTGTGGGGATCCCAAAGAGGAGCCTCCAGGAGCTTTATGGGGAGTACACTCTAAAGATTCTAGGGTTGGAGTTCTTGTAAATAGGTCCTTCCCATGAGTCTGTGAAGATCTGGGAAAGATGGAGGCAGAAGTGAGAGGTACCCGGGACTGGGGCCACAGGCCAGGGCAGATGCTCAGGGGCATCTATTTTCCTTCGTACAACAGCAGCTGACTAGATCACTAAGGAAATAATTTGATCTCATCAAATTACTATTTCTTGGAATTTTAATTAATTAATTAATTATTATTTTTTCTTTTTTTCAAAGTAAGAAAAGGAGAGACAGAGAGACAGACTTCTGCATAAACGCTGACTGGGATCTACCCAGAAACCCCCATCTAGGGCTGATGCTCTGCCCATCTGGGGCCATACTCACAACCAAGCTATTTTTAGAGCCTAAGACAGAGGTTCCATGGAGCCAACCTCAGTGCTTGGGGTCGATGCACTCGAACCAATCAAGCCATGACTGTGGGAGGCGAAGAGAAAGAGAGAGATAGAGTAGGGGGAGGGGAGGGGTAAAGAAGCAGATGGTTGCTTCTCCTGTGTGCCTTGATTGGGAATCAAACCCAGACATCCATATGCCGGGCCAATGCTCTACCACTGAGCCAACTGGCCAGGGCTTAGAATTTTAATTTAATTTAATTTATTTAAAAAAATGTTTAAATAATTTTAATTTATTGTGTTAACACGAATTCAAGTGTCCCACTCAATATAATTCCCTCACCTCCACTTCCTTGTCCTCCATTGCCCCCCTCTCCCCTACCCCCATTCCTTTGGGATTTGCTGTCTTGTTATCTGTATCTATGTGTTAGGTCAGTGGTTCTCAAACTTTTTGAAGTCGGGGCCCATTTAAAATCTTACAAATAGTTGTAGGCATACTGTATACAAATTTCTGAGAAATATGTTATAATAATTAAGTCAAATATTAAAGAAAAAAATATGAAGTCCAAGCATGCTTTTATGGTAATTAAAAGAAATAAATACGAAAAAATTAAATTTATTCTGACATTAAAAAACATTTTTATGTTACATTTTTTGAGTTATATTTTTCAGAATTTATAAAAAGGAGGGGTTAAAAAATAAAAAAAATCAGAAAAGTTATCTTTATATACACACACACACACACACACACACACATACATACATACACACACACACATTCTTAGTAAGATTTAGTAAATTCAGCAGGTCCCGGTACAAATGTGTAAAGTTTTTTCGTTCTTGTGTTTATGAGAAACATGAGCCTGATGTGTCCTAGCGATTTCTTCAATGTTTGGGCATATATTTGAAAGGCAAACTCTCATTTCCTTGTCAATACATTGAAGAATTCCTCTCTTTTTACTCTTAATTGTGTTGAGTGCAGAAAACCCCCACCATACATATCATCTTAACTTTACACCAAACAAAGGATAGAAGAAACTTGCCTCTAGTCTTTCTGGGGAACATGGAGGGTAGTGTAAACAATCCAGCACCACAGCTTAACAGCCTTTTGCAACCTAATCAGGCAAGTGAGGTGGGGGGTTGGGCAGACTGTCAGCTTACAGCCAATTCTTTACACCTCTGTCCCCCAAAAATCAAAACTCCAAAAACTCTGTTGGTTTTTTGGACCCCAACAGGCACATATTTCCCTGGAATACCATAGGCACACCTGGAAATCTTCAAGGCATACCAGTGTGCCCTAGAGCACACTTTGAGAACCACTGTGTTAGGTATATATAATTTTACTTATCCCTTCACCTTCTCTGAAACCATCCCCTCATCCCCCTTTCCTCTGACAGCTGTCCCACTGGTTCCTGTGACCCCGCCTCTGCCTCTATTCCATTCCTCAGTTCACTTTTGTTCATTAGATTCCACATATACATGAGATCATATATTTATCTTTCTCTGCTGGGCTTATTTCACTTAGCATAATAATCTCTAGGTCCATTCATGCCATCGAAAAGGTCAGATTTCCTTCTTTTTCGCAGCCATGTAGTATTCCATCGTGTATATGTACCACAGCTTTTTAATCCACTTGTCTACTGATGGACACTTGGGCTTTTTCCAGAACTTGGCTATTGTAAACAATGCTGCAGTAAACATGGGAATGCACATTTTCTTTTGAATCAGTGATCTGGTATTCTTAGGATATATTCCTAAAAGTGGGATAGCTGTGTCAAAAGGCAGTTTGATTTTTAACTTTTTAGGAATCTCCATACTGTTTTCCATAGTGGCTGCACCAGTCTGCATTCCCACCAGCAGTGCAGGAGGGTTCCCTTTTCTCCACAACCTCATCAGCACTTACTGTGTGTTGATTTGTTAATGAGCACCATTCTGATCTGTGTGAAGTGGTATCTCATTGTGGTTTTAATTTGCATTTTTCTGATGATTAATGATGTTGAACATTTTTTAATATGCCTATTGGCCATTTGTATGTCCTCTTTGGAGAAGTATCTATTCAGTTCCTTTGCCTTTTTTTTTTTTTTTTTGTATTTTTCTGAGGTGAGAAGCGGGGAGGCAGAGAGACAGACTCCTGTATGCATTCGACTGACTGGAATCCACCCAACATGTCTACCAGGGGCCGATGCTCTGCCCATCTGGGGTGTTGCTTTGTTGCAACCAGAGCTATTCTAGCACCTGAGAAGTCCATGGAGCCATCCTCAGAGCCCGGACCAACTTTGCTCCAATGGAACCTTGGCTGTGGGAGGAAAAGAGAGAGACAGAGAGGAAGGAAAGGGGGAAGGGTGGAGAAGCAGACGGGCACTTCTCCTATGTGCCCTGGCTGGGAATCAACCCAGGACTTCCATATGCTGAGCTGACACTCTATCACTGAGCCAGCTGGCCAGGGCCTCTTTTGCCCATTTTTAAATTGGATTATTTACCTTCCTGATGTTGAGTTTTAGCAGTTCTTTATAAATTTTGGTTATTAACCCCTTATCAGACATATTAGCGAATATGTTCTCCCACTGTGTGGGTTTTCTTTTAATTTTGTTAATAGTGTCTTTTGCTGTGCAAAAGCTTTTTAGTTTGATATAGTCCCATTTGTTTATTTTGTCCTTTTTTTCACTTGCCTGTGGAGATATATTGACAAAAATATTGCTACGAGTAATATTGGAGAGTTTACTGTCTATGTTTTCTTCCAAGATGATTATAGTTTCACGACTTACATTTAAGTCTATTATATATTTTGAGTTTATTTTTGTGAATGGTGTAAGTTGGTGGTCTAGTTTCATTTTATTTGCAGGTAGATGTCCAATTTTTCCAGCACCATTTTTTAAAGAGGCTGTCTTTACTGCATTGTATGTTCTTACTTCCTTTGTCAAATACCACTTGTGTACAAAGGTGTGGGTTTATTTCTGGGTTCTCTGTTCTGTTCCATTGATATATGCCTGTTTTTATGCCAGTAACAAGCTGTTTTGAGTATAATGGCCTTGTAGTATAACTTGATATCAGGAAGTGTGATACCTCCTGCTTTATTCTTCATTTTCTTGATTGCCAAGGCTATTTGCGTTCTTTTTTTGGGTTCATATAAAATTTTTTAATATAGAATATTTGTTCTATATCTTTGAAGTATGCCATTGGTATTTTAATAGAAATTGCATTGAATCTATAGATTGCTTTGGGTAATACAGACATTTTAATGATGTTTATTCTTTCTATCCATGAACACAGTATATGCTTCCACTTGTTTGTATCTTTCTTGATTTCTTTTCTCAATGTCTTATAATTCTCTGAGTACAAGTCTTTTACCTTGGTTAAATTTACTCCTAGATACTTTTTTTGTTGTTGTTGCAATAGTGAAGGAGATTGTTTCCTTAATTTCTCTTTTAGACAGTTTATTGTTGGTGTATAAAAATGCCACTGGTTTCTGAATATTATTTTATATTCTGCCACCTTGCCAAATTCATTTATCAGGTCTAAGAGTTTTTTGACTGAGACTTTAGGTTTTTCTATGTACAGTATCCTGTCTTCAGCAAATAATTATAGTTTTACTTCTTATTTTCCAATTTGGATGCCTTTTATTTCTTCTTCTTGTCTGATTGCTATGGCTAGGACTTCCAGAACTAGGTTGAATAAGAGTGGTGAAAGGAGGCACCCCTGCCTTGTTCCTGATCTCAAGGGGATTGCTTTTAATTTTTGCCCATTGAGTATGATGTTGGCTGTGGGTTTGTCACAGATGGCCTTTATCATTTTGAGGTATGTTACCTGTATTCCCACTTTGCTGAGAGTTTTGATCATAAATGGGTGCTGGATTTTATAAAATGCTTTTTCTGCATCTATTGATATAATCATGTGATTTTTCTCCTTCCTTTTGTTTATGTGATGAATCAGATTGACTGATTTGGGAATATTGTACCAGCCTTGCCCCGCTGGAAAAAATCCCGCTTGATCATGATGTATGACTTTTTGTTGTATTGCTGGATCTGGTTTGCTAATATTTTGTAGAAAATTTTAGCATCTATGTTCATCATGAATATTGATCTATAATTATTTTTTTTGTAGTGTCTTTATCTGGTTTTGGAATGAGGATAATGATTGCCTCACAAAAGGAGCTTAGAAATCTTCCCTCCTCTTGAATATTTTGAAATAGCTTGAGAAGAACTAATAGGTGTTAGTTCTTCTTTGAATGCTTGATAAAATTCATCTGTGAAGCCATCTGGTCCAGGACTTTTGTTTGTTTGTATTTTGATGACTTTTCAATTTTATTTGTTGTAATTAGTCAGTTTAGATTTTCTGATTCTTCCAGATTGAGTCTTGGAAGATTGTATGTTTCCAGAAATTTATCCTTTTCACTTAGGTTGTTCAATTTTTTGGCATATAGATCTTCACAGTATTTTTTTTAACAATCCTTTGTATTTCTGCTGTGTCAGTTGTTACTTATCCTTTTTCATTTTTAATTTTTTTTCTTGATAAGTCTGGTGAAAGGTTCATCAATCTTTTTTTTAAATAAATTTTTATTAATGTTAATGAGATGACATTAATAAATCAGGGTACATATATTCAAAGAAAACATGTCTAGGTTATCTTGTCATTAAATTATGTTGCATACCCCTCGCCCATAGTCAGATTGTCCTCCGTCACCCTCTATCTAGTTCTCTGTGCCCCTCCCCTCCCCCTAACTCTCTCCCTCCCTCCCTCCTATGTCCTCCCTCCCCCCACCCCTGGTAACCACCACACTCTTGTCCATGTCTCTTAGTCTCGGTTTTATGTTCCACCAATGTATGGAATCATGTAGTTCTTGTTTTTTTCTGATTTACTTATTTCACTCCGTATAATGTTATCAAGATCCCACCATTTTGCTGTAAATGATCTGATGTCATCATTTCTTATGGCTGAGTAGTATTCCATAGTGTATATGTGCCACATCTTCTTTATCCAGTCTTCTATTGAAGGGCTTTTTGGTTGTTTTCATGTCTTGGCCACTGTGAACAGTGCTGCAATGAACATGGGGCTACATGTGTCTTTACGTATCAATGTTTCTGAGGTTTTGGGGTATATACCCAGTAGAGGTATTGCTGGGTCATAAGGTAGTTCTATTTGCAGTTTTTTTAGGGACCACCATACTTTCCTCCATAATGGTTGTACTACTTTACAGTCCCACCAACAGTGGAAGGTTCATCAATCTTGTTTACCTTTTCAAAGAACCAGCTGTTGGTGTCATTAATCTTTTGCATTTTTTTTTTAGCCTCTGTCATTTATTTTCACTCTGATCCTTCCTTCACTTATTTCCTTCCTTCTACTTCCTCTGGGCTTTATTTGTTATTCTTTTTTAGTTCTTTTAGATGCAGGGTTAAGTTGTTTATTTGAGTTTTTCTTGCTTCTTAAGGTATGCCTGTAATGCTATAAACTTCCCTCTCAAGACTGCTTTTGCTGTGTCCCATAAATTTTGAGTTGTATGTTCATTTTCATTTGTTTCAAGGAAATTTTTGATTTCTTTTTTGATCTCGTTGTTAACCTACTCGTTATTTAATAACATGCCATTTAGCCTCCAAGTGTTTGAATGTTTTTTCAGTTTTTCTATTGTAGTTGATTTCTAGTTTCATGCCATTGTGATCAAAGATGCTAAATGTGATTTCCATCTTCTTAAATTTATTGAGACTTGTTTTGTGTCTTAACATGTCATCTAACTTAGAGAATGTACCATGAGCACTTGAAAAGAATGTATATTCTGCTGCTTTAGGGTGAAAGGTTCTGAAGATATCTATTAAATCCAGTTGATCTAGTGTGTCCTTTAAGGTTGCTTTTTCTTTGTTAATTTTCTGTCTTGAGGATCTATCCACTGATGTCAGTGGGGTATTAAAATCCCCTACTATTATAGTATTGTTGTTGATCTCGCCCTTTATGTCCATCAAAATCTGCTTTATATATTTAGGTGCTCCTATTATGCATGCATAAATATTTACAATGGTTATATCCTCTTGTTGGTGTGCTTCCTTTATCATTATATAGTGACCTTCTTTATCCCTTACCGTAGTCTTTGTTTTAAAGTCTATTTTGTCAGATATATGTATTGCTACTCTAGGTTTTTTTTTCTTTCCATGTATATCTTTCATTCTGAGATGGGTCTCTTGTAGACAACATATGTATAGGTCTTGTTTCTTTATCCATGCAGCTACCCTATGTCTTTTGATTGAAGCATTTAGTCCATTTACATTTAAGGTTATTATTGACATGTACTTATTTACTGCCATTTTATTCTTTAAATCTACTGTGCTCTTTTCCTAGATTTTTTCCCCCTTTCTTTTTCTCTAGCAGGCCTCATCATTTTTTGCAGTACTGGTTTGGTTGTAATGAATTCCTTAAGTTTTTTTGTTTGTTTGTCTGGAAGCTCTTTAATTTTCCTTCAATTTTAAATGATAGCCTTGCTGGATAAAGTAATCTTGGTTCTAGGTTGTTGTTTTGCATCACTGTAAATATTTCTTTCCAATCCTTCTGGCCTGAAGTGTTTCTGTTGAGAAGTCTGATGCCATCCTAACATGTGCTCCTCTGTAGGTAACTCACTGCTTTTTTCTTGCAGCTTTCAGTATTCTTTCTTTGCCTCTTAACATTGGCACTTTAATTATGATGTGTCTTGGTGTAGGCTTCCTTGGGTTCCTCTTTAATGGGACTCTTTGTGCTTCTTGAACTTATGTGACTTTTTCCTTCATCAATTTAGGGAAGTTTTCAGCTATGATTTCATCAAACAGCTTCTCTATCTCTTGTTTGTTTTCTTCTCTTTCAGAAACCCCTATAATGTGGATGTTGTTTGTCTTCATGTTGCCACAGAGCTCTCTTAGAGTTTCCTCTGTCTTTTAGAGCCTCTTTTGTTTTTGCTGCTCTGCGTATGTTCTTCCACTTATCTTGTCCTCTAAATTGCTGATTTGATCTTCTGCTTTATTCAGCCTGCTACTGATTCCTTCTAGTGTAGTCTTCATTTCTGATATTGTGTTTATCATTTCTGCCTGGTTCTTTTTTATGATTTCAATGTCCTTTTTGATGCTTGTTATTTCTTTATTTAGGTGCTCATTATTTCTATGCATTGTTGGTCTAAGATTTTTGAGCATCCTAAAAATCATTATTTTAAACTCTGCTTCTAGTAGTTTGGTTACTTCCATCTCATTCAGTTCTTTGGGTATTTCTCTTGTTGATTCATTTGGGTTGCATTTCTCTGTCTGCTCATTTTATCCACAACAAGGTGAGCAGCAGGTTCAGACCAAGTGTGGCTGATAGTCCCCTCTGCAGAAGTTCTTTCAGCTGGTGAGACCCTGGTCTTAGGAAGGAAGACTGATAGAGTTCTCTCCTGGGCTGACTGGGCCCTCCCCCACTGGTGGCTAAGCCCTTCAACCAGATCCAACAATAGACTCATAGAAACCCACATGTTAAATCTCCATGCTCCAAGCCTCTCTCCCTTCCCTCTGTAGAATATAGCCCTGCAGGGCAGTATATCCACTGCCCAGGCCAGCTGACTGTGAAGCTCCAGTCTATCCAATACATATGAGCTGCTGTGCCAGTGCTGATCACAGAGAGTGGAACTTACCTCAGCTGGGCCAGGGGTGAGGAGCGTTTCCTTAGGATACCACTCTAGCAATGGTTGTTAAGTCCTGAGCTAATGATTTCCACAGCTGGCCCCTGGATATGCCAGCCTTGGGCCTCCCTGGCAGGAACCCGGTGCAGACCAGTGGGAGACACTGCCTGTAACTGGCCCTCAACACCCTTCTTGGAGCTACAATCAGTCCAGAGTTTGTGGCTTCCTCTGCTGGGCCCAGGTGCTCATGGAAATACCAAACTGCACACTTAGGCTTTTTTTTTACCCACTCTTGGCCTGGGGGAAGGTATCATTAAAAGGTCAAATTTCCCTGAGTCCTATCTCCTGCAGCCCCTGTCCGCTAGTTGCTTGTTGGGCTCAGCTACTGAGAAAAACCTCTGCTAGAGTCTAGCGTCTGCAGCTATTCAGGGAGTAGAAAGGGTGGTGGGTGTGCCCCTCCCCCCTGCCCCCAGTCCCAGGTGTCAGTCAATCCAGACTTTTTACAGCCCTCAATAGGGTATGGCCCCAAGAGTTTAGTGAGTATGGCCTCTGAGACCTAGAGGTGTGGTCTGCCTGCTCTCCGGACAGCTTCTACTGAGTCTCCTGTGAGGTGGAAGCACCAGTCCTAGAGTCTGGAGAGTGTGGGGGAACACTCTGGTCTCAACACCAGAATACTGAGCTACTGACATGCTTCCTGCTTCCTAGCCTCTCAGAACAATCTGTCGCCATGACTAGGGCAGGAGAGACTCCTAAGGGCTGAGCAGTTGCTCTTCCCCAGGCTGATGCAGCATAAAGGGGATGCTCCACCCAAGAAAGATGGTGACTACAATACTGGAGAATGACTCAGCACAGGCATTCTGGTGGTTATCCTCCACAGTTTCTCTCCCCAGGCCTCCAACTTTACACTTTCCTCATGTAACTCCAGTCCTCTCAGCCCTCCCTCCACTGGAGCCCCAGGTAGGTGGCTGTGAATGACATTTTCTGCACGTGCCCTTTAACACAGAGTCTGCATCTCAGAGAGCTCAGTCTCTTTATCGCAGACAGAAACCTGGCTCTTTTCATTGCCAAATGCTATCTGGGCACCTCTTCTAGTTCCTGGGGCTCTGGACTGGGGCTCCGAGCCTGGAACTGAGCATCCACACTTCTCAGGGTGACCCTCCCCGCAGTGAGAGTCCCTATGGACCCTCATCCACCACTCGCTGCTGGGAGTGGGGCAGCCCTTTCTGCTTCTCCACCCTTCCTACCAGTCTCAGGATGGCTTCTTCTGTGATCCTTCTTCTGTGACTCCTATTCCTTTAGTCCAAAGTTGGTTTTTCAAGATGATTGTTCTTAAATTAAGTTGTAATCCACTTTGGTCCTGGGAGGTGGCAGTTGGAACATCCACCTACTCCATTGCCATCTTATACTGGTCTCCCAGAATTTTTATTTTTAATGAGGGGTGAAACATTCAGTTTCTGAACATTAGGCCATAACTAATTATAATGTGCTTGCTAAGAAAAAGTGGCTGTTCCATCTTACCAGGGCAAATTGGAACAATTGGGACTATAATTCCATGACTTTGGGCTGTAGAGATAACCAGCTTAGGCACTGCAAGGTAGGAGATTTGGTATATCAGAATTATTAAGCCGTGTAACTTTATCTAGAAACAAAAGATATATTTATCTGAAAAACTATTTTTGGTATGGTATTTTATTATTATTATTTTTTTTATTGATTTGAGAGTGAGAGAGAGAGAAAGAGAAAGAATGACATCCATTTGTTGTTCCACTTTCTTTATGCACTCATTGGTTGATTCTTGTATGTGCCCTGACTGGAGATGAAACCGGCAACCTTGGCAAGTTGGGACAACACTCTAACCAGCTGAGCTGCCTGGCCAGGACCTTTGGTATGGTTTTAATCATTGACAGAAACAGATTCAGGAACGTAGCTCTCATAAAATGGTACTAAATCTACTAAGGCTTTAAAAGGGAATTAAGAGTCAAACATGCTTGTAGCCCCAGGATTTCTGTGTTGTCAAGGTAACCAGAGCCTTCTTTTCTTGGTAACTTTTTAAAAAAATTATTTATTTATTTTTTACAGAGACAGAGAGTGAGTCAGAAAGAGGGATAGACAGGGACAGACATACAGGAACAGAGAGAGATGAGGAGCATCAATCATTAGTTTTTCATTGCGTGTTGCAACACCTTAGTTGTTCATTGATTGCTTTCTCATATGTGCCTTGACCGCGGGCCTTCAGCAGACCGAGTAACTCCTTGCTGGAGCCAGCGACCTTGGGTTCAAGCTGGTGGGCTTTTCTTCAAACCAGATGAGGCCATACTCAAGCTGGTGACCTCGGAGTCTCGCACCCAGGTCCTCTGTATCCCAGTCTGATGCTATCCACTGTGCCACCACCTGGTCAGGCTTTTCTTGGTAACTTGAACCTGCCAAACCACCAATATCTTTAGCTAGACAGCCATCTGCCACTGAGTTGTACAGTTTTTCTTGTGCTGAGCTGGTTTTTTTGTTGTTGTTTTTTGTTTTTTAAGTGAGAGGAGGGGAGAATGACAGACTTTTGCATGCATCCTGACCAGGTCCCACCTGGCAACCTCATCTGGGGTTGATGCTCAATCAACTAAGCTATTTTTAGCACCTGATGCTGACATGCTCAGGCCAACTGAGCTATCTTCAGCACTGTGGACTGCACTTGAACAAATCAAGCCACTGGCTGCAGGAGGGGAAGAGAGATAGAAGGGGGAGAGGAAGGGAGAGAGAAGCAGATAGTCACTTCTCCTGTGTGCCCTGACTGGGAATCGAACCTGGGACATCCATACACTGGGCCGATGATCTATTCACTGAGCCAGCTGGTCAGGGCCTTGAGCTGAATATCTTTAAAAAAAAAAGTCCAGTTTTTTCCTGTTCCTCTCTACCCTTCAATGTTTTTTATATTCTAGCCATAGCCCCCAAACTGCTAAGCATGCTAACGTTTCCCTTGGTTATTGAGACTATGAGGTGTTGTGAATTGATCTGATACAAAAACACCTGTAGAAAGAATTACTGAATGTTAATCTTGTGCAGGTGAAGAGGAAATTGATTCAAGAAGAATGACTTCTATTTTATCATATAAATAAATACCTTGGGGGCTATGAATGTCAAAGCTGGTGGCCTTGAACAAAGCTGGCAGACTTGAACCCTTCCCTATCATAAAGGGCTACAAGACTGTGTAATATATCATTTTTTAAGAAAGTCATTTCTTTTCCATTTTGTAATTTGTTCTGAGAGATTTGACTAATGATCTATATTTCAGGAAGCATGAATGATCTCACCATCTCGGGTGCGATAGGTGTGCCATAAATCAATGCATAATGTAGTAAAATGCCTTTTCTGCCTTGACACAGCCTTGATTCCTAATTATGGGTGAAAACCAGGTAAATATTATTTTAACAGCTAGCAGTCTGGGAGAATTGTATTGACTCAAAATGTTTTCATTGCCATTCTCAGTTCATAGATGTAGTTAATCAACTGCTTGGAATTACTTATCCTGCCACACATTCACTTTTTGGGGAATAGCTGTTGCGTTCTGAAAACATTCACGCTTAGGTCCTTCTGACTTCCGGGTGAATTACTGTGATCTCTCCCTGGCCCTTCTTTGATCTCTCTCTGTTGAGAGCCGGGGTGCTGGCTCTAGCGCACAGCCAAGCCTTGTTTTGGCGGAAGCCAGCTGTTCCATGTCACTTTCCTCTGGGCATATGGATGGCTTTCAAGTGTTCTGAACTTTAAGAGACAGTGCTGCTGAGTGACAGGTCACTGGAGGGCGCGCCTGTGGATTCAGTTGGCTTGCTTGGCTTTGTTAGCGCTGACTGGGTCTCCATTGCGGATTCCTGACCCACATCAGCTGAGGTTATTGTGGGGATGGAGGCCAGAGGAGGGGATTACTAGCATGTCCTTGCTTGTAGTGTAGGAGAGGAAATACATCTTTTCCCTTTTACCCTCCTAGGTGCTCAAATTGGGTCTCTGTAACAAAAGACAGATTAACAAGAGAAGCATCACTTAGATCTATTTAATGTAAATCTTACACGGCATAGGAGCCTTTGTTGGAAATGAAGACCCAAAGAAACAGTTAAACTTGCATGTTTTTATACGAGGTTTGATGAAGTGTGGAAAAATATGACAGGGAAAGGTATAAACTAAGCATAGTAAACAGGAGACTTAGCAAGACCTGTGCATAGTATTCCTCTCAGCACCCTCCATCGTGGAGGTCAGGATGCCCCTTTTCTGGAGTTAAAGGAGGCCACCTCTTAAGGGTCTTGTGATCTGCTGCAGGGCAGGGCAGAGAGTCCTTCCCATATATGTCATTTCTCAGATTCCATCAGCTAAAGATGCTCAATTATGCCAAGGTGCCACATTTTGGAAGTAGTGTGTCCTGAACCCCATCAATGAGAAGAATGGTTCGATTTCTCTGAATCCAAATCCACTATGGCATTGGAAATTCCCCTCTACTCCCCCCCCCCCCCCCCCCATTGTTCAAGAGGTAGCTCTTTCCTTGAATTTCTGATCTTAAAATGAATACTCTCCCAGGTTCTTTAGCTTCTTTGGAGACAATTGTTTATTCTGGATGTGTTAGGATGGCAAAGTCCTTCTTAAATAATAAGCAGTAAACGTCAAAGGGCCAAACACACTCTTAAAATTCTAAGCGGTGTATTGGGATTTGGGAGCAAGTTTAGACATGCACCCAAGAAAGGAAGAAAGAGTGTTGTCATTGCTGGCAAGGGCGCTGAGGGCAGCAGCTCGGAGGGGAGGTTTCTGTTAGTGGGGCCACAGAAACATCTGGATGGAAGAGTTGTTTTTATTGACACTCCTAGTGGGTGACATTTAAAAATTTTTATTTTGAAATAACTATAGTCTCATAGGAAGTTACAAAAATACTACAGAGATTTGTGTTTTCTTCATCTGGCTTGTACCTATATGAGACCTTATAAATTGTAGTACAATATCAAAGCCAAGAAATAGATGCAGTAGGTGACACTGTTTTCCTTCCAATTTTTTTTTGGTTGTAGCACAGTACACATAAAATTTGCCATCTTAACCATTTTGAATTAATTTCATTGTATTTTTAAAAATTTATTTATTGATTTTAGAGAGAAAGAAAAGGAGAGAGGAAGAGAGAGACAGAAACATCGATCTGTATGTGCCCCAGCTGGGGATCAAACTGGCAACCTGTACATTGGGACAATGTTCTAACCAGCTGAACTTTTCAACCAAGGCTGCCATCTTAACCATTTTGAAGTGAACAGGTCAGTGGCACTAAGTACATTCATATTGTTGTGCAACCATTACTACTCTTCATCTCCAGAACTTTTCATCTTGCAAAACTGAAATTCTGTCCCCATTAAACTATTAAACTATAGGTCCTGTTCTCTCTCTTCTCAACCCCTAGCAAGCACCATCCTACTTTCTGTCTCTGAATTTGACCACTCTATATGCCTAATATAAGGGGAATCATATGGTATTTGTCTTTTTGTGACTGGCTTATTACACTTAGCATAATGTCTTTAAGGTTCTTCCATGTTGTATTATGTGCCAGAATTTTCTTCATTTTTAAGGCTATATATTATTCCATTGTATGTATGTGCATATTTTGTTTACCCACTCATCTGTCAGTGGATGCTTGGGGTGCTCCCACCTTTTACTTCCACACTGCTATGGATAGGGGTGTACAGGTATTTGTCTGAGACTTTGCTTTCTGTTCTTTCGAATATATACTCATAAGTGGAAATACTGGAAGTAGGTGATGTTAAAGTCTACACTGTGCTTGTTTCTTTTGTGTCTGGGAGCTCCAAATCATTATCAGCTCCCTGATGCCACCACTTAAAGATTTTCCATCACCCTCCAGCTTTGGCCATGTGCCTATTTTCCTGTCTGTCAGGCTCCTGATGGGAAGCCACTGTGCTGCATATTCTTTCAGCTTCTCTGAAGCATATCAACCTTATTATTCCATATTAACCTTCAGCTTCTGCACTAAATTTCCTGCTCTCCTCGGCAGACCAATCTCTTCGAACACTTTTTTTGGGGGTGGGGGTCGGAGATCCCATGCTGTCCTGTTTCTTCCTACTTAGCTGGCCTGTCTCTGTCATCGATGATTATTCCTTTTCTTCCTTATTGCTGAAGATTGAGTTCTTATTCTTCAGACCCTTCTCCTCTCAGTCTCTACCTTCTCTCTTGAAGGTCTTTTCTAATCACTTTAGTGACTCCCAAATGTTGGTGAATCTCAAATTTATCTCCAACCCAGACTCCTTACTTGAACTCCAGATTTACGCCTTCTATTGCCTACAAGCATCTCAAATCTAGTATGTCTAAAACAGAATAATAGACTTTCTCACCCAAATCATCTTTCTCAACAAATGGTGTCCCATTCACACATTGCTCAGGCCCCAAATAGAGGAGTTGCTCTTGAGTCCTGCTTTTCCTTCATATCCTGTGCCCACTTTTTCAGCAAGTACTGTTGGATCCATCTTCAAAATATACCCAAATATGACTAATTTTCACTTCCTCAACCACTACCATTCCAGTCTGAGTTAGAACCACCTCCTCTCAACAACCAACAGCTTCCTAATAGGTCTCCTGCTCCCACTCCTGCTCTCTTGCAGTTCGTTCCTATGGAAATTTAAGAGATTGTTTAAATCAGTACTACAGACCAAGTTACTCTCCTGACCCAACCAGCTAATAGCTACCTAGAGCACTTAACATCAAATCTATTAGGTAGTGAGGTTTAGGGACCTGCGTGGTCTGGTTGCTACTTTGCTTTCTGACCTCAATTCCCACCTCTCCTTCTCCTGCTGGCCACACTGTTTTGTTCCTTGAACTTGGCAAATTTGTTTTTGCCTCAGGAAGGGTCTGTCTGCTCCAGGAAGGCTCCTTCTCCAGGTATTGCCAGCCTGCTCGTTCGCATCACTGAGCTCTGAGCACCTCCTCCCATGTTCTTCCCAGACTAACTCATTGCTCCCTCCCCTATATCACTCTATCTCCTTTTCCTCTTTTATTTTTTCTTTACAAAAGTACCTCTATAATAAACACTACATTTTATTATTTACATACTTGCTTATCTCTTCTACTAGAACGTGAGTTCTTCGAAGGCAGCTACCTGGCCTTTCTGCTTGATCACTGTGCCCACCCAGAAGTGCCCGTCACAGGGTGAATGCTCAATAAACGTCGCCGAATGAATAAGTGAACCTGTGTCCTTACGCCTTGAACTGTTCATTACTGTGAGTCAACTGCTTTCCCATTGTTCAACAGATCCTGCTTCATTAAGACAGAAAACATAAAACCAAGAAGATGTTTTAATGGCTTTCAGATTGCGTCATTAAACGGAAATCAGCCTGCATGTAGGATGCTTTAGTTTCTTATTTATTTATTTATTATTTTTATTTTTCCGAAGTTAGAAGCGGGGGGGGGGGGGCAGTCAGACTCCTGTATGCGCCTGACCTGGATCCACCCTGCATGCCCACCAGGGGGTGATGCCCTGCCCATCTGGGGCCTGGCTCCATTGCCACCAGAGCCATTCTGGTGCCTGAGGTGCAGGCCATGGAGCCATTCTCAGCGTCTGGGCCAACTTTGCTCCCATGGAGCCTTGGCTGTGGGAGGGGAAGAGAGAGACAGAGAGAAAGGAGAGGGGGAGGGGTGGAGAAGCAGATGGGCGCTTCTCCTATGTGCCCTGACTGAGAATAGAACCTGGGACTTCCACACGCCCAGCCGATGCTATACCACTGAGCCAACAGCCAGGGCCGCTTTAGTTTCTTAACACAAGTGATGGTTGGTTTCCAATTTGCAGATGATCTTTCTTTAAAAATATTTTTAATTGAATTTATTAAAGTTACATTGGTTAATAAAATTATACAGGTTTCAGGTGTACAATTCTAGAATACATTATCTGGATTGTGTGTTGTGTGTTCACCACCCAAGTCAAGTTTCCTTCATCATCACCATCTATTTTCCCCCTACCCTCCTCCACCTCATCCCTTTCCTCCTGCAATCCTCACAATTTTCTCTGTGTCTATAGGTTTTCTTTTTTTTAAATTTTAATTCATTGTGTTTACATAGATTCTGGTATCCCCCTGAATGCACCCCCCAGCCCCCATGTTCCCCACAACATCCCCCTGACCCCTCCCCACAACGCCCTCCCCCCTTTTCCTCCAGGATTAGCTTTTCTGCTCTCTATAACGTTGTGTTATGTGTGTATAATTTCACCAAACTTTTCCCCTTTTCTGATCCCATCCTCTCATCCCCTTTCTCTCTGTCCACTTTTCCTCTGGTCCCTTTGATCCCTCCTCTGTCCCTATTCCATTCCTCAGTTCATATTGTTCATTGGATTCCTCAAATGAGTGAGGTCATGATATTTTTCTTTCTCTGCCTGGATTATTTCACTTAACATAACAGTTTCCAGGTCCATCCATGTTGTCACAAAAGGTAAGATTTCCTTCTTTTTTCATGGCCCCATACTATTACATTGTGTATATGTACAACTGCTGTTTAATCTATTTGTCCACTGACGGGCACTTGGGCTGTTTTTTTGTTTACATCTTGGCTATTGTAAACAATGCTGCCATAAACATGGGGGTGCACTTCTTCTTTTGAATCATTGATGGTATTCTTGGGATACATTCCTAAAAGTGGGATGGCTGGGTCAAAAGGCAGTTCGATTTTTAATTTTTTGAGGAATCTCCATACTGTTTTCCACAGTGGCTATATCAGTCTGCATTCCCACCAGCAGTGCAGGAGGGTTCCCTTTTCTCCATATCCTCACCAGCACTTATTATGTGTTATTGTTTTGTTAATGAGCACCATTCTGACAAGTGTGAGGTGGTATTTCATTGTGGTTTTAATTTGCATTTCTCTAATGATTAGTGATGTTGAGCATTTTTTCATATGCCTATTGGCCATCTGTATGTCCTCTTTGGAGAAGTGTCTATTCAGTAATTTTGCCCATTTTTTGATTGGATTGTTTATCTTCCTGGTGTTGAGTTTTACAAGTTCTTTATAAATTTTAGTTACTAAAAACCTTATCTGATGTATTGTCGAATATGTTCTCCCATTGTGTGGTTTGTCTTTTTGTTTTGTTCATATTGTCTTTAGTTGTGCAAAAATTTTTAGTTTGATATAGTCTCATTTGTTCATCCTGTCCTTTATTTCACTTGCTAGTGGAGATAAATCAGCAAATATATTGCTGTGAGAGATGTTGCAGAGCTTACTGCCTATGGTTTCTGCTAAGATGCTTATGGTTCACGACTTACATTTAAGTCTTTTATCCATTTTGAGTTTATTTTTGTGAATGGTGTAAGTTGGTGGTCTAGTTTCATTTTTCTGCAGGTATCTGTCCAGTTTTCCTAACACCATTTGTTAAAGAGACTGTCTTTACTCCATTGTATGCTATTACATCCTTTGTCAAATATCAGTTGTCCATAGAGCTGTGGGTTTATTTCTGGGTTCTCTGTTCTGTTCCATTGATGTATATGCCTATTCTTATGCCAGTACCAAGCTGTTTTGAGTACAATGGCCTTGTAGTATAACTTGATATCAGGAAGTGTGATACCTCCCACTTTATTCTTCTTTTTCAAGATTGCTGAGGCTATTCATGTTCTTTTTTGATTCCATATAAAATTTTTGAATATGTGTTCTATATCTTTGAAGTATGTCATTGGTATTTTAATAGAAATTGCATTGAATTTAAATATTGCTTTGGGTAATATAGACATTTTAGTGATGTTTATTCTTTCTAACCATGAACACGGTATATGCTTCCACTTGTTTGTATCTTCTTTGATTTCTTTTATCAATGTTTTATAATTTTCTGAGTACAAGTCTTTAAACTTCTTGGTTAAATTTACTCCTAGGGAATTTAACAGAGTGACATCAGAGAAATGGTGCCGTAAGGAGCGAAACTGATAAATCTCCCCCCAAATTCAACAATATCTTCAACCAGAGACAGAAAAATCTATCCTTGGAGCCTACAGAAGTTCCACACTAAACGCGAAGGCAGAGGCAGCAGCAACCCCACAGCTGAATCATCAGGCTACTAATTCAGGAAGGAAAAACTAGGAGAGAGGCTCTGGGAACACGGACTCTCATTGGCGGAGCCTGCAAATGCTAATGAGCCTTGACTGCCAACGAGAATGAAGTCCAATATATGACATCGCCATAGACACTTATCAACTGCAAACCTCTATGTAAGCATGCCACAGGGGCAGAACTCGGGGTACAGAGTCACTGACCAGGAAGAGGAAGAGAAAAGAAAAAGCAAGAAGATAACCTCTGAAAATCAAGAATAATCCACAGACTTTATAACCTATCCCATTTTATTATATCTGTTCATTTGTTTCTCTTATCTTCTTGTCTTGATTATTTTCTTCCTCTTCCAATTTTGTCATTAAATTATCTGCCGGTCTTAATCTCTCCTCTCCTTGAACTACACTACCCATAAGTGTTTTATCTCCCGTTATCTTTTCTTTCTTCTTCCTTTCTCTTTATGAGAGTTGCATTCCAAAACCCTTAACTCTTTCTCTCTCTCTCTCCTTTTATTCTTTTTTCTTATTTTTGTGTTCTCCTCTTTCTTTTTTCTCTCTCCCTTTATATTAGTTTCTTCTTTTCTCCTTTACTTTTTCTCTCATTCAATCCTCAATCATGAAAAAATTACTTTATCTGGGACTGAAATTTTTCTTTGTGGCACTTTGGGGGTTTTTTACTTTGCTTTTTTAACTCACTAGCAGTGCTCCCAACCGTGGCTCTCCATTTTATCTAGTTCTTGCTCCACTAAATACAATAGTAATTTTTTAATTTTTCCCCCCTTTTTCCTGATTCCCTCTTATTCCTCTCATCATATCTCTTAGTCAACCATCACCTAAAAGCAAATCATTTTATTCTTGATCCAAATATTTTCCTTTTTTGCATTTTGCAGGTCCATAGCCCATTTTTTTGACCCTTTATCACTTCTCCCTAGCTCAGGCCCTCCATTATAATAGTTTTTGTTCTATTTAGCACAATATAGTTCACAATTCACCACAAGTTATCTCAAGAAGGAGGGGAGAGAGAAAAAAAGGGGGAGGGAATAATAATTTTTTTTATTTATTCTTTTTTATTTTATTTTTATTTTTAACTTTTTATGCTTTATTAATTCTCATTAATACTATCAACAAAACCACCCTCAGATGCAATTAAGGAAAAAGAAATCAAATATCATGGATACAAAAGACAGAGAGGTAGCACAGATAGATGAGGAAAAATCTATGGAGAAAAAATTTAATATATTGGAAATCTTGGAGCTAAATGACAGAGAATTTAAAATAGAAATTCTAAAAATACTCAGAGATATACAAGAAAACACAAAAAGGCAATTTAGGGAGTTCAGAAAAGAACTCAATGAACACAAAGAATATATTACCAAGGAAATTGAAACTATAAAAACAAATCAAACAGAGATAAAAAACTGAATTCATGAGCTGAAAAACGAGGTAACAAGCTTGGCTAATAGAACAGGCCAGATAGAAGGTAGGATTAGTGACATAGAAAACAAGCAACTTGAGGCACAACAGAGAGAAGAAGAAAGAGACTCAAAATTTTAAAAAAATGTTGCTTCAATAGTGGAAAGGAAGGTCATTGAGCTAAAGCCTGCCAGGCTTACACGCCTCTGCTGTGAGGAAACAGGGACACTGGAAGGTGGGCTTCCCCCTCGCTCCTCTAAGGGAGGGTTCAGTCTCTTCCAGCCCTGCTCCAGCCACCTATGACCTAACCTTGCCCAGAATGCTGGGGTTTGCCACTGAAGGCTGAAGATGCCCAGGGCCGTCGGCCCCATCTATGACACTGTGGATGAGCCGAGGGTATTTCTTCCAAGAAGCAGGTAAACTGATCTCATTTGCACAAGGGCCACTTAACTCTGTCTTGCCTGAATAGTCAGGTGTTTTATTCTTCCTTCGAAGATCTCTGTTGTGGGTGTTGATAGTCCTATTTTCTGCTGCTTTGCTTAGTATATAGTGTTTCTTTTATCCCTTCTACCACAATGCCCCACTCATATTTCAGGCTGGGACCTACTCCTAATGTAGAGCTCTCCTTCCCCTTTTTGCCAACTTGTATTATGAATTTACCTTTGCCACCCAGCTTAGTGTATCCCAAGGTTCTCTTTACCAGGCCACAGTCACAGAGCTCCAGGGAAAAGCAACCTGGTCTCAACTCTCCAGGGAGAGGAGAACAGAAGCTCCATATCCACGCATGCTGCAAATGGCTTTTTCCAGTCTACCTGAATCATTACCAGCTAGAAGCAGCGGTCAGTGGGACTTGGACATGAGCTGCAAAGTATAGAATGGTGACAACAATTCCAGTGCCATGCGGACTTTTCCTGTGGGGAACTCTCCTGGACTCCTGCTCCCTGTGACAGCTCCTAACAGACTGAACTGTGGTTGGGTTGCATTTTTCAGGGATTTGGCATGGTGATGGGGTCAACTTGGACTTGGGGAACATGTTAAGGACACTACTCATTTATGGATTCTTGCTGTATTCGCCAAGAGTTTGCTTAAAGGCTCTTAATCACTGTAAAAAAAAAATAGAGGACTGGATGAAGAAGATGGGGCACATATACACCATGGTATATTATTCAGCTAGGAGAAATGGTGACATCGGATCACTTATAGCAGAATGGTGGAGTCTTGGTAGCATTGTGCGGGGTGAAATAAGCGAATTAGAAAAAAACAGGAACTGCAGGATTTCATACATTGGTGGGACATAAAAGCGAGACTAAGAGGCATGAACAGGAGTGTGGTGGCTATGGGGGGTGGGGGGAGGGAAGGAGGGAGAGGGGGAGGGGGAGAGGTACAGAGAGAACTGGATGGAGGGTGGCGGAGGACGATCTCTCTTCGGGTGATGGGTATGCAACATAACTAAATGACAAGATAACCTGGAAATGTTTTCTTTGAATGTATGTACCCTGATTTATTGATGTCACCCTATTAAAATAAAAATTTATTTATAAAAAAAAAATTTAAAAAAATGAGAAAGCCCTACAGGAATAGTCTGACTCCATCAAAAAGAATAACAAGAATAATAGGTATATCAGAGAGAGAAGAGAGAGAAAATGGAATGGAGAACATATTCAAACAAATAATAGATGAGAAGTTCCCAAGTCTGTGTAAAGAACTAAAACCTCAAATTCAAGAAGTAAACAGAACACTGAGTTTTCTTAACCCCAACAAACCTACTCCAAGGCACATCATAATGAAATTGGCACAAACCAGTTACAAAAATTCTCAAGGCAGCCAGGGAAAAGAAGAATATAACATATAAAGGAAGGCCCATTAGATTATCATCAGATTTCTCAACAGAAACTCTTCAAGCTAGAAGAGAGTGGACCCCAATATTTAAAGTCCTGAAAGAGGGGAACTTTCAGCCAAGAATTCTATACCCATCAAAACTATCCTTCAAATACAATGGAGATATAGAAACAGTCACAGATACAGAAAAGATGAGGGAATTTATCATCAGAAAATTCCCACTCCAGGAATTACTAAAGGGGGTTTTCCAACCAGATACAAAGAACAAAACAAAACAAAACTACAAGTAAAAGCTCTACCAAGAACACAATGAAACCAAATTTAAACTGTGACAACAACAAAAAGAAATGGGGAGAGAGAATGGAGATTACCAGTAGCAAAGGGTGAAGGAGTGCAAAAGTACTCACAAAATAGTGCACTACAATGAACAGGGTAGGAACCCTTTTCATTACTTAATGGTAACCACCATTGATAAAACCACCACAGAAGCACATGATTTAAAAAAGATAGCAACAGAGGAAAGATGTATGGAATACAATCAAACAAAAACAAAAGATAGAAAAACGAAAGAGAAGAATCAAACAAGATACAAAACTAACAGACAGCAATGTATAAAATGGCAATAGGGAACTCACAAGTGTCAATAATTACACTAAATGTAAATGGATTAAACTCACCAATAAAAAGGCACAGAGTAGCAGAATGGATTAAAAAAAAATCCAACTGTATGCTGCCTACAAGAAACTCATCTAAGGTACAAGGATAAAAACAAATTCAAAGTGAAAGGCTGGAAAACAATACTCCAAGCAAAGAACATCCAAAAAAATGCAGGCGTAGCAATACTCATATCGGATAATGCTGACTGCAAGACAGCAAAAGTACTCAGAGACAAAAATGATCATTTCATAATGATTAAGTGAACGCTGAATCAAGAAGACATAACAATTCTTAATATATATGCACCAAACCAAGGAGTACCAAAATATATGACAGCTACTTATTGACATTATAACAAAAACTGACAAAAATGCAATCATACTTGGAGACCTCAATACACCGCTGATGGCTCTAGATCGGTCATCCAAACAGAGAATCAATAAAAATATATTGGCCTTTAACAAAACACTAGAGGACCTGGATATGATAGACATCTACAGGACATTTCATCCCAAAGTGACAGAGTATACATTTTTCTCCCGCATACATAGATCATTCTAAAGAATTGACTATATGTTGGGCCACAAAAACAACATCAGCGAATTCAGAAAAATTGAAGTTGTACCAAGCATATTTTCTGATTATAAAGCCTTGAAACTAGAATTCAACTGCAAAAAAGAGGAAAAAATACTCACAAAAATGTGGAAACTAAACAACATACTTTTAAAAAATGAATGGGTCAAAGAAGAAATAAATGCAGAGATAAAAGATATATATAGAGAAATGAAAATGACAATATGACATCAGAATCTATGGGATGCAGCAAGAGCAGTGATAAGAGGGAAGTTCATATCACTTCAGGCCTATACGAACAAACAAGAGAGAGCCCATATGAACCACTTAACTTCACACCTTAAGGAACTAGAAAAAGAAGAACAAAGATAACCCAAAACCAGCCAAAGAAAGGAGATAATAAAAATCAGAGCAGAAATACATGAAATAGAGAACAGAAAAACTATAGAAAATATTAATAAAACAAGGAGCTTGTTCTTTGAAAAGATCAACAAAATTGACAAACCCCAGGCAAGACTTACCGAGGAAAAAAGAGGAAGAACTCATATAAACAAAATCCAAAATGAAAGGAGAAATCATCACAGATATACACAAAGAATTATTATAGAATACTATGAAAAACTTTATGCCACTAAATTCAACAATCTAGAAGAAATGGGTAAATTCCTAGAACAATACAACCTTCCTAGACTGAGTCAAGAAGAAGCAGAAAGCCTAAACAGACCAATTAGTAGGGAAGAAATAGAAAAAACTATTAAAAACCTCCCCCCAAATAAAAGTCCAGGCCCAGATGGTTATACTAGCGAATTCTATCAAACATTCAAAGAAAGTTTGGTTCCTATTCTACTCAAAGGCTTCCAAAAAATTGAAGAAGAAGCAATACTTCCAAACACATTTTATGAGGCCAACATAACCCTCATACCGAAACCGGGCAAGGACAGCACAAAAAAAGAAAACTACAGACCAATATCTCTAATGAATACAGATGCTAAAATACTAAACAAAATACTAGCAAATCGAATACAACAACATATTAAAAAAATAATACATCACGATCAAGTGGGATTCATTCCAGAATCTCAAGGATGGTTCAACATACATAAAATGGTTAACATAATACACCATATCAACAAAACAAAGAACAAAAACCACATGATCTTATCAATAGATGCAGAAAAGGCATTCGATAAAATATAACACAATTTTATGTTTAAGACTCTCAACAAAATGGGTATAGAAGGAAAATATCTCAACGTGATAAAGGCCATATATGATAAACCATCAGCTAACATCATATTAAATGGCACTAAACTGAAGGCTTTCCCCCTTAAATCAGGAACAAGTCAGGGTTGTCCACTCTGTCCTCTCTTATTTCATGTGGTGCTAGAGGGTCTAGCCAGAGCAATCAGACAAGACAAATAAAAGGCATCCATATCAGAAAATAAGAGGTAAAGGTATCACTTTTTGCAGATGATATGATCCTATAGATAGAAAACGCCAAAGAATCTACAAAAAGACTACTAGAAACAATAAGCCAATACAGTAATGCCGCAGGATACAAAATTAACATAAAAAGTCCATAGCCTTTCTGTATGCCAACAATGAAACATTTGAGAACAAACTCAAAAAATAAACCCCTTCACGATTGGAACAAAAAAATAAAATACCTAGGAATAAACATAACAAAGAACGTAAAGGACTTATATAATAAAAACTACAAACCATTTTTAAGGGAAATCGAAAAAGATACAATGAAATGGAAGAATATTCCTTGTTCTTGGATAGGAAGAATAAATATAATCAAGATGGCCATATTACCCAAAGCAATATACAAATTTAATGCAATTCCCATCAAAATTCCAATGACATTTTTTAAAGAAATGTAATAAAAAATCATCAGATTTATATGGAAGTATAAAAAACCCCGAATAGCCAAAGCAATCCTAAGGCAAAAGAACGAAGCTGGGGGCATTACAATACCTGATTTCAAACTACATTATAGGGCCACGACAATCAAAACAGCATGGTATTGGCAGAAAAATAGACACTCAGACCAATGGAACAGAATAGAAAGTCCAGAAATAGAACCACATATATATGATTAAATAATTTTTGATAAAGGAGCCAACAGCACACAATGGAGAAAAGAAAGTCTCTTCAACAAATGGTGCTGGGAAAACTGGAAAGCCACATGCAAAAGAGTGAAACTCAACTACAGTTTGTCCCCTTGTACTAAAATTAATTCAAAATGGATCAAAGACCTAATTATAAGACCTGAAACAATAAAGTACATAGAAGAAGACGTAGGTTCTAAACTCATGGACCTTGGTTTTAAAGAGCATTTTATAATTTGAGTCCAAAGGCAAGGGAACTGAAGGCAAAAAAAAAAAAAAAAAAAAAAAAGAATGGGACTACATCAGTCTAAGAAGTTTTTGCTCAGCAAGAGAAACTGACAAAATAAACAGATAGCCAAATAAAAGGGACATGATATTTTCAAACAACAGCTCAGATAAGGGCCTAATATCCAAAATATACAAAGAACTCATAGAACTCAACAACAAACAAACAAACAATCCAATAAAAAAAATGGGAAGAGGACATGAACAGACACTTCTCCCAGGAAGAAATACAAATGGCCAACAGATATATGAAAAGATGTTCATTTCATTAGTTATTAGAGAAATGCAAATAAAAGCTGCAATGAGATACCACTTCACACCTGTTAGATGAGCTATTATTAACAAGACAGGTAATAGCAAATGTTGGAGAGGCTGTGGAGAAAAAGGAACCCTCAGTCACTGTTGGTGGGAATGTAAAGTAGTACAACCATTATGGAAGAAAGTATGGTGGTTCCTCAAAAAACTGAAAATAGAACTACCTTATGACCCAGCAATCCCTCTACTGGGTATATACCCCCAAAACTCAGAAACATTGATACGTAAAGACACATGCAGCCCCATGTTCATTGCAGCCTTGTTCACAGTGGTCAAGACATGGAAACAACCAAAAAGCCCTTCAATAGATGAGTGGTTAAAGAAGATGTGGCACATATACACTATGGAATACTACTCAGCCATAAGAAATGATGACATTGGATCATTTACAACAAAATGGTGGGATCTTGATAACATTATACAAAGTGAAATAAGTAAATCAGAAAAAATCAAGAACTGTATTATTCCATATGAAGGTGGGACATAAAAATGAGACTAAGAGACATTGATAAGAGTCTGGTGGTTAGTGGGGGGAGGCAGAGAAAAAGGGGGAGGGGCAGGGGCAAAAATTTACTCCTAGGTACTTTTTTTATTTGTTTATTTTTTGCAATAGTGATGGGTATTGTTTTCTTAATTTCTCTTTCCAACGGATCATTGTTGGTGTATAAAAATGCCTCTGATTTCTGAGTATTAATTTTATATCCTGCCATCATGCCAAATTTATCAGGTCCGGTAGTTTTTTGATTGAGACTTTAGGGTTTTCTATGTACAGTATCATATGTCAGCAAATAATGACAGTTTTAATTCTTCTTTTTCAATTTGGATGCCTTTTATCTCTTCACCTTTTCTGACTGCTGTGGGTAGGACTTCCAGAACTATGTCAAATAAGAGTGGTGAAAGGGGGTACCCCTACCTTGTTCCTGATCTTAAGAGGATTGCTTTTAACTTTTGTCCATTAAGTATGATGTTGGCTGTGGGTTTGTCATAGATGGCCTTTGTCATGTTGAGTTATGTTCCCTATATTTCCATTTTGCTGAGAGTTTTGATCATGAATGGGTGCTGGATTTTATCAAGTGCTTTTTCTGCATCTATTGAAATTATCATGTGGTTTATCTCCTTCCTTTTGTTTATGTGATGAATCACATTGATTGATTTGCAAATATTGTATCATACTTGCCTCCCCAGAATAAATCTTACTTGATCATGATATCTGATTTTTTCATATATTGCTGGATCCAGTTTGCTAATATATTTTTGAGGATTTTAGCATCTAAATTCATCATGGATATTGGCCTATAATTTTCTTTCTTTGTGTTGTCTTTGCCTGATTTTGGAATCAGAATTATGCTCGCCTCATAAAAGGATCTGGGAAGTCTTCCTTCCTCTTGAATTTTTTGAAATAGCTTGAGAAGAATAGGAGTTAGTTCTTTGAATATTTGGTAGAATTCACTTGTGAAGCCATCAGGCCCAGGACTTTTCTTTGTTGGGAGTTTTTTGATAAGTGTTTCGATCTCATTTGTTGTAATCGGTCTGTGTAGGTTTTCTGATTCTTCCAGATTGATTTTTGGAAGATTATATGTTTCAAGGAATTTGTCCATTTAATCTAGGTTTTCTAGCTTTGTGGCATATAGTTCTTCATAGAATTTTCTTACAATATTTTGTATTTCTGTTGTGTCAGTTGTTATTTCTTCACTCTCATTTCTAATTTTATTTATCTGACTTCTCTCTCTTTTTTTCTTGGTGAGTCTGGTTAAAGGTTCATCAATCTTGTTTACCTTTTCAAAGAACCAACTCTTGATTTCATTGATCCTCTGTATTGTTTCTTTAGCCTCTATGTCATTTTTTTTTTTTTGCTGTGATCTTTATTATTTTCTTCCTTCTACTACCTCTGGGCTTTATTTGCTGTTCTTTTTCTAGTTCTTTTAGATGCAGGGTCACGTTGTTTATTTGAGCTTTTTCTAGCTTCTTAAGGTATGCCAGTAATGCTATGAACTTCCCTCTCAGGACTGCTTTTGCTGTGTCCCATAAATTTTGAGTTGATGTATGCTCATTATCATTCGTTTCTAAAAATTTTTTATTTTCTTTGATCTCATTGTTAATCCATTCATTATATAATAACATGCTATTTAGTTTCCAAGTGCTTGAGAATTTTTCATTTTTTGTGTTGTGGTTGATTTCTAGTTTCACGCCATTGTGATCAGAGAAAATGCTTGATATGATTTCAATCTTCTTAAATTTGTTGAGACCATTTTATGCCCTAACATGTGGTCTATCCTAGAGAATGTACTATGAGCACTTGAAAAGAATGTATATTCTGCTGCTTTAGTGTGAAAGGTTCTGAAGATATCTATTAAATCGAGTTGATCTAGTGTGTCCTTTAAGTCTGCTGTTTCTTTGTTAATTTTCTTTCTTCAGGATCTATCGGGTGATGTTAGTGGGGTATTGAAATCCCCTACTATTATAGTATTGCTGTTGATCTTGCCCTTTATATCCATCACAGTCTTCTTTATATATTTAGGTGCTCCTATATTAGGTATGTAGATATTTATAATGTGTATATCCTGTTGGATTGCTCTCTTATCATTATGTAGTGACCTTCTTTATCTCTTACTGTAGCCTTTCTTTTAAAGTCCATTTTGTCTGATATAAGTTTTGCTACCCCAGCTTTTTTTTAAATTTCCATATGCGTGAAATATTTTTTTTCCATCGTTTTACCTTCAGTCTATGTGCATCTTTTGTTTTAAGGTGTGTCTCTTGTAGAAAGCATATGTATGGGTCCTGTTTTCTTATCCACACACTTATCCTATGTCTTTTGATCAGATCATGTAATCCATTTACATTTAAGATTATTATTGATATGTTGTTGTTTATTGTCATTTTGTTCTTTAAAGCTATAATTCTCTTTTGCTATATTCTTTTTCTTCTTTAATCTGTTTACAACAGGCCCCTTAGCATTTTTTGCAGCGTTGGTTTGGTTTTAGTGAATTCCTTGAGTTTTTTTTTTTCTGGGAAGCTTTTTATTTCTCCTTTAATTTTAAATGATAGCTTTGCTCGATAAAGTAGTCTTGGTGGTAGGCTCTTGTTTTGCATTAGTTTGAATATTTCTTGCCATTCCCTTCTGGTCTCAAGTGTTTCTGTTGAGAAGTCAGATGTCATCCTTATGGGGGCTCCTTTGTAGGTTTTAGCCTTTTCTTTGTCTAGCAGCTTTTAATATTTTGTATTTATCACTTAGCTTTGGTATTTTAATTATGATGTGTGTTGGTGTAGATTTTTTTGGGTTTCTTTTTAATGGAGTTCTCTGTGCTTCTTGAACTTGTGAGACATTTTCGTGCATTAATTTAGGGAAGTTTTCAGCTATGATATGATTAAACAAAGTCTCTATCCCTTGTTCTTTCTCTTCTTCTTCTAGAACCCCTATGATGCAGATGTTATTTCTCTTCATGTTGTCACAGAGCTCTCTAAGAGTTTCCTCAGACTTTTTGAGTCTTTTTTTTCTCTCTACTTCCAAGCCTTCATTTATCTTGTCCTCTAATTAGCTGATTCAATCCTCAGTTTCATCCATCCTGCTTTTAATTTCTTTCATTGTGGTCTTCATTTCTGATATTAAATTTGTCATTTTTGACTGATTCTTTTTTATTATTTCAATGTCCTTTTTTATATTTGCTATGTCTTTATTTAGGTTTTTGTAATGACCACCTATTGTTGTTCTAAGATCTTTGAGCCTCCTAACAATTGTTATTTTAAACTCTGCATCTGGTAATTTGGTTATATCTGACTCATTCTGGTACTTTTCTGGGGATATCTCTTGATTCGTTTGTGTTGCATTTCTCTGCCTTTTCAATTTGTCTGTGTATAAGAAGGTTTTGGCCACTGGAGTCCAATGGATGTGGCCTCTCTGTTTCCTAGGTTTGGTCTGTCTGTAGTCCCGCCACCCCCTCTGCTGCTGCTGCCTAGTGTGTTCGTGTATGGGTGTTGCTGGTGCCAGCCCACTGGGGCTTTGCTGCGGTTTTCACTTCTTCTCCATGGGAGGGGCTGTGATCATGTTCCCAGGTCTCCAGATAATGGTTCTTAAAATTAAGTTGTAATCCACTTTGGTTCTGGGAGGTGGAAGTTGGTACATCCATCTACTCCATCACCATCTTGCAGCTCTCAGCTATAATTTCTTAAATCAGATTCTCTATCCCTTGTTCTTTCTCTTCTCCTTCAGGAACCCAATTATACTGATATTGTTTTTCTTCATGTTGTCACAGAGCTCTCTTAGAGTTTCCTCAGACTTTTTGATCCTTTTTGCTTTTTGCTGTTCTACTTCTGTGCTTCTGCTTATCTTGTTCTCTAAGTCACTGATTTGATCCTCTGCTTCATCCAGCCTGCTTTTCATTCCTTCCAGTGTAGTCTTCATTTCTGATATTGTGTTTGTCATTTCTGTCTGGTTCGTTTTGATGATTTCAGTGTCCTTTTTTGATGCTTACAATTTCTTTATTTATGTGCTCATTAAGTCCATCCATTGTAGCTTTGAGATCCTTAAGCATCCTAGTAATCATTATTTTAAACTCTGCATCTGGTAATTTGATTACTTCCATTTCATCCAGATCTTTTTCTGGAGATTTTCCTTGTTAATTAATATGGCTTATGTTCCTCTGTCTTCCCATTTTTTCTTTGGTGGTTTGCAGGCTTGTTCAAGTTGTGGTCTCCTTAACAAGTGGAGCTTCTTTTCCATTTTCTATATCTTAACTGGGTCAGGTGTGAGGAGCCCTTCCTTAAGATGTCACTTTAATAAGGGTTGTTAGGTCTTGAACTGATGCTCTTCATATCTGGCTTCTGGATGTGCCCTCCTTGGACCTTCTTGTTTGGATCCTGGAGCAGACGAGTGGTGGTCACTGCCTATGACTGTCTCTTATCTATTTTTTTTGGAGCAACAGGTGATCCAGATCCTGTGGCTGCCTCTGCTGAGCCCAGGTGCTGTTGTTAATGTCAACTTAGGTTGGCTTTTATCTACTTTTGGCCTGGAGAATGTTCATTTAAATGTTCAGGTACCCCTGAGATTCGCTTTCTGGTGCCACTTATTGGTGGCTACTTGTTGGGCTCAGTACCATAAATCAGGGGTTAGGTAAGGTATTGGATGTGGCTTTCCCCTTAGCCACAGGTGTTATTCTATCCAACATTCTATTTTATTTTATTTATTATTTATTTTTCTTTCTTTTCAGCCCTCAGGTATAGCCACAGGGATCCAATGGGTGTGGCCTTTGTGTTCCCCAGGTGTTGCCTGTACGTAGGCCCACGACCACTCCTGCTGCCACCTCAGGCATTCAGGCACGGGTGTTGCCCATGTCTGCCCACTGCTGTGGCTTCCGCCTTGCCTCTGCAGGTGGGACTGCACACACATGCCCAGTCCACAAGCCCCAGTAAGCCCCCAGCCTCCACCCTGCCCCCGTGAGCAGGAGCGCATTCATGAGTTTGAGCTACAAGCCTTGGCTGACCCTTGGCCTCTGCCCTGCCTCCATGGGTGAGACTGCTTTTGTGCATCAGGGTTGCAAGCCTGGGCCAGTTTCTCGGCCTCTGTCCTGCCCCTGCAGACGGAACTGTGTTCACGCATTTGGGCTGTATGCCTTGGCTGGCCCCCTGCTTCCACCTTGCCCCTGCAGGTGGGATTGCTTTGGCGCACCTGGGCTTTGAGCCTGGGCAGGTTATCCAGCTTCTACCCTGCCCCTGTGGGCAGTACTGCATTCATGCACTGGGGTCACAGCTGGGGTAAGCTCTTGGCTTCTTCCCTCACAGTTGGGACTGCGTTCCTGTGTCCCGCGGCTGCTTGCCCTCCTGTGAGCACTCAGCAGTGTGGAGGTGGCATTGCAGCTCAGACCTCAGCACTCAATACTGTATCCCTGATGAGCTCCCTGCTTCTAAGTGACTCTGCTCTGAGTATAGCAGGAGAGCTTCTGTTTGGCTGGTGACTTGCTTCCCTTTGTTGGTATTGCTGATTTCAGGAAAAATATTCATTTTGGTTTGGGTACTGACTCAGCCTAGGGGTTAGGGTGGCTGTCCCTCAAAATTTCTCCCTGCGCTTTCTAGATTACACTCTCTTCTTGCTACTCTGGTCCTCTCAGTTCTCCCAGTTCCCCAGAGCCCAGGTGAGTGGTTGTCAAAGAGGTTTTCCACGCAGTCTTTTTAAGACGAATCCTGGGTCTGAGAAATCTGTTTCTTTCTTGCAAACAGTATCCTGACAGCATTTTGCAGCTAAATGCTGTTTGTATGCCTCTTCTAGGCTTCAGGGTTGCAGGCTGGGTCTTATGTCCTGGGGCACAGGATCCTCCTCTCTCCGGTAAAACCCCACCACCGGCCCTGGCCGGTTGCCTCAGCGGTAGAGCATCAGCTTGGCATGCAGAAGTCCTGGGTTCGGTTCCCAGCCAGGGCACACAGGAGAGGCACCCATTTGCTTCTCCACCCCTCTCCCTCTCCTTCCTCTCTGTCTCTCTCTTCCCCTCCCGCAGCGAGGCTCCATTGGAGCAAAGATGGCCTGGGCACTGGGGATAGCTCTGTGGCCTCTGTCTCAGGTACTAGAATGGCTCTGGACGCAACAGAATGACTCCCCAGAGGGGCAAAGCATCGCCCCCTGGTGGGCATGCCAGGTGGATCCTGGTAGGGTGCATGCGAAGTCTGTCTGACTGCCTCCCCGTTTCCAGCTTTGGGAAAATGAAAAAAAAAAACCAAAAAACCAAAAAACAAAAAAAACTCCACCACCACGTGAGTCCCTGTGGGCTGCCGCTCGCTCCTGGGAGTTGGGCAGCCCTTTCTGTGTTTCCACTTTTCCTACCAGCCTCAGTGTGTTTTCTTCAGTGATCTTTGGTTATAGATACCTCTTGGTTTAGCCCAAAGTTGGTCGTCCCAGATGATTGTTCTTAAAGTTATATTGTAATCCACTTTGGATCTGGGAGGTGGAAGTTGGAACATCAGCCTACTCCATCGCCATCTTGCCATTCTGTAAGTTTTTTTGCATATGATCTTAAGCTTAAAATTTAGTTGGACATACTTTTAAAAAATGAATGGGTCAAAGAAGAAATAAGTGCAGAGATCAAAAGATATGTACAGACTAATGAAAATGACAATACGACATATCAGAATCTATGGGATGCAGCAAAAGCAGTGATAAGAGGGAAGTTCATATCACTTCAGGCATATATGAACAAACAAGAGAGAGCCCAAGTGAACCACTTAACTTCACACCTTAAGGAACTAGAAAAAGAAGAACAAAGACAACCCAAAACCAGCCGAAGAAAGGAGATAATAAAAATCAGAGCAGAAATAAATGAATTAGAGAACAGAAAAACTATAGAAAAAATTAATAGAACAAGGAGCTTGTTCTTTGAAAAGATCAACAAAATTGACAAACCCTAGGCAAGACTTACCAAGGAAAAAAGAGAAAGAACTCATATAAACAAAATCCAAAATGAAAGAGGAGAAATCACCACGGACACCGTAGATATACAAAGAATTATTGTAGAATACTATGAAAAACTTTATGCCACTAAATTCAACAACCTAGAAGAAATGGATAAATTCCTAGAAAAATACAACCTTCCTAGACTGAGTCAAGAAGAAGCAGAAAGCCTAAACAGACCTATCAGTAGAGAAGAAATAGAAAAAACTATTAAAAACCTCCCCAAAAATAAAAGTCCAGGCCCTGACGGCTATACCAGCGAATTTTATCAAACATTCAAAGAAGACTTGGTTCCTATTCTACTCAAAGTCTTCCAAAAAATTGAAGAAGAAGCAATAATTCCAAACACATTTTATGAGACCAACATAACGCTCATACCAAAACCAGGCAAGGATGGCACAAAAAAAGAAAACTACAGACCAATATCTCTAATGAATACAGATGCTAAAATACTAAACAAAATACTAGCAAATTGAATACAGCAACATATTAAAAAAATAATACATCATGATCAAGTGGGATTCATCCCAGAATCTCAAGGATGGTTCAACATACGTAAAACGGTTAATGTAATACACCATATCAACAAAACAAAGAACAAAAACCACATGATCTTATCAATAGACGCAGAAAAGGCTTTCGATAAAATACAACACAATTTTATGTTTAAGACTCTCAACAAAATGGGTGTAGAAGGAAAATATCTCAACATGATAAAGGCCATATATGATAAACCATCAGCTAACATCATATTAAATGGCACTAAACTGAAGGCTTTCCCCCTTAAATCAGGAACAAGACAGGGTTGTCCACTCTCTCCACTCTTATTTAATGTGGTACTAGAGGTTCTAGCCACAGCAATCAGACAAGATAAAGAAATAAAAGGCATCCATATCGGAAAAGAAGAAGTAAAGGTATCACTTTTTGCAGATGATATGATCCTATACATCGAAAACCCCAAAGAATCCACAAAAAGACTACTAGAAACAATAAGCCAATACAGTAAGGTCGCAGGATACAAAATTAACATACAGAAGTCAATAGCCTTTCTATATGCCAACAATGAAACAACTGAGAAGGAACTCAAAAGAATAATCCCCTTCACGATTGCAACAAAAAAAATAAAATACTTAGGAATAAACATAACAAAGAATGTAAAGGACTTATATAATGAAAACTATAAACCATTGTTAAGGGAAATCGAAAAAGATATAATGAGATGGAAGAATATACCTTGTTCTTGGCTAGGAAGAATAAATATAATCAAGATGGCTATATTACCCAAAGCAATATACAAATTTAATGCAATTCCCATCAAACTTCCAATGACATTTTTTAAAGAAATAGAGCAAAAAATCATCAGATTTATATGGAACTATAAAAAACCCCGAATAGCCAAAGCAATCCTAAAGAAAAAGAATGAAGCTGGGGGCATTACAATACCTGACTTCAAACTCTATTATAGGGCCACGACAATCAAAACAGCATGGTATTGGCAGAAAAATAGACACTCAGACCAATGGAACAGAATAGAAAGCCCAGAAATAAAACCACATATATATAGTCAAATAATTTTTGATAAAGGGGCCAAGAACACACAATGGAGAAAAGAAAGCCTCTTCAATAAATGGTGCTGGGAAAACTGGAAAGCCACATGCAAAAGAATGAAACTGGACTACAGTCTCTCCCCCTGTACAAAAATTAACTCAAAATGGATCAAAGATCTAAACATAAGACCTGAAACAATTAAGTACATAGAAGAAGACATAGGTACTCAACTCATGGACCTGGGTTTTAAAGAGCATTTTATGTATTTGACTCCAATGGCAAGAGAAGTGAAGGCAAATATTAATGAATGGGACTAAATCAGACTAAAAAGTTTTTGCTCAGCAAGAGAAACTGATAACAAAATAAACAGAAAGCCAACTAAATGGGAAATGATATTTTCAAACAACAGCTCAGATAAGGGCCTAATATCCAAAATATACAAAGAACTCATAAAACTCAACAACAAACAAACAAACAATCCAATAAAAAAATGGGAAGAGGATATGAATAGACACTTCTCCCAGGAAGAAATACAAATGGCCAACAGATATATGAAAAGATGCTCATCTTCTTTAGCTATTAGAGAAATGCAAATCAAAATGGCAATGAGATACCACCTCACACGTGTTCGATTAGCTGTTATTAGCAAGTCAGGTAATAGCAAATGTTGGAGAGGCTGTGGAGAAAAAGGAACCCTCATACACTGTTGGTGGGAATGTAAAGTAGTACAACCATTATGGAAGAAAGTATGGTGGTTCCTCAAAAAACTGAAAATAGAACTACCTTATGACCCAGCAATCCCTCTACTGGGTATATATCCCCAAAACTCAGAAACATTGATACGTAAAGACACATGCAGCCCCATGTTTATTGCAGCATTGTTCACAGTGGCCAGGACATGGAAACAACCAAAAAGCCCATCAATAGATGACTGGATAAAGAAGATGTGGCACATATACACTATGGAATACTACTCAGCCATAAGAAATGATGACATCGGAACATTTACAGCAAAATGGTGGGATCTTGATAACATGATACGAAGCGAAATAAGTAAATCAGAAAAAAACAGGAACTGTATTATTCCATACATAGGTGGGACATAATAGTGAAACTAAGAGACATTGATAAGAGTGTGGTGGTTACAGGGGGGGAATGGGAGAGGGATAGGGGTGGGGAGGGGCACAAAGAAAACAAGATAGAAGGTGACAGAGGACAATCTGACTTTGGGTGGTGGGTATGCAACATAATTGAACGACAAGATAACCTGGACTTGTTATCTTTGAATATATGTATCCTGATTTATTGATGTCACCCCATTAAAAAAATAAAATTATTAAAAAAAAAATCCAGTTGGAGTTGAAGTGATTTCTTTCAATACAAACTGGGATTTATAAAAGTAAGATGGTTAACACATTCAGTCTTGAAAAAACCACTCTCTTCACAATAATTTGAATTTTAATAAACCATGTCAAAAACTCAGAAGCACAATATGGGAAGGAAACTGACATTTTTTTTTTAAGTGAACAGTTATTACAGCCCACATCAGGTGGTTTAACAGGCAAGTTCTCTTCATTTCCTGGCTGTGTTCTAGGATGGGTGTTATTACCCCTTTTAGAGAATTATGTGTTTGCCATTGGTCACAGTAAAAGGCCGACCTGGGATTCGGCCCCTAAATCCCTGACCTAACTCCCTTCTAAGCCTATATTCTTTCTGTCTCCTCACATTGCCTCCCATGGGAAAACTAGAATGAGAATTTCACAGGTTTATTTGAATTATAGTGGTACTGTGAGATACAAACAGATCAACATATAATTTTTCTTTTTTTTTTTAAGATACGAGCTGCAACTCAGTCTATATTTTTGGTTGAGATCTGAGTGAAATTCCGAAATACGAGTTGTGATTCGGGAAGCTACCACTAGTTGGCATGTTGGTGCACAGGTCCAGTATCGGCAGTTTGATATACAAGTTGACTGACTTATGAGCTCAGTTACAGAACGAATTAAATTTGTATCTCAAGGTACCACTGTATTTTATTTATTTATTTATTTATTTATTTATTTATTTATTTATTTATTTATTTTGTCTTTTTCTGAAGTTGGAAATGGGGAGGCAGTCAGACAGACTCCCGCATGCGCCCAACCGGGATCCACCCGGCATGCCCACCAGGGGGCGATGCTCTGCCCATCTGGGGCATTACTTTGTTGCAACCAGAGCCATTCTAGCGCCTGAGACAGAGGCCATAGAGCCATCATCAGTGCCTGGGCCATCTCTGCTCCAATGGAGCCTTGGCTGCGGGAGGGGAAGAGAGAGACAGAGAAGAAGGAGAGGGGGGGGTGGAGAAGCAGATGGGCACTTCTTCTGTGTGCCTTGGCCGGGAATCGAACCCAGGACTCCTGTATGCCAGGCCAATGCTCTACCACTGAGCCAACCGGCCAGGGCCTCAAGGTACCACTGTATTTTAATAAACTATCACAATTCCAACTTAAAAATGAAATAGAATGTTTGCATCTAAAAGTGCCACAGCAGGGATCTCTAATCCAAGAGATGGAATTAGCTGATGAGCCATGAACCGGAAAAAGAAGAGTCAAGTCACTTTGAAAAATGTTGTCTGCTAACTGTATTGGCAGAGTATTCACCCAAGGTAGAGAGCACTGTGCTATGCAACGTGGGTCAGATTGAAAAGAGAAGGCCCAACTCTGAACAATTTCTGATAAAATGAGGTTGCCGTCTGGGATTTACAATGTACTAGTTAGGTTTACTGCCCATCAGGCTCTGTGCTGGCCTGTATTATCCCCATTTTATACACAAAGGTATATGACCTTCAAGGTTACCAGCTGGTGTGTTAGGGAGCTGTGATGGAAAGCTTGGGCCCTCTGCTTCTGTCTTTACCCTTATTCATTTGAATGCAGTCCCTCCTATCTACTTGAGAGATAGAGTAGAAATGAAGCAACTGGGAATAAAACCATTTAGAATAACTGCTTACTATCCAGTAATACAAGAGCTGATAGAGTTCTGGTAGATGGTGAAATCAGGTTAGGTTAAACCATAGCAGAAAGTTGTCAGAAGTAACATCTTAAAAAAAAAAATTCTGAGCCCTTGCTGGTTGGCTCAGTGGTAGAGCGTCGGCCTGGCGTGCAGGAGTCCTGGGTTCGATTCCTGGCCAGGGCACACAGGAGAAGCACCCATCTGCTTCTCCACCCCTCCCCCTCTCCTTCCTCTCTGTCTCTCTATTCCCCTCCTGCAGCCAAGGCTCCATTGGAGCAAAGCTGGCCCGGGTGCTGAGGATTGCTCTGTGGCCTCTGTCTCAGGCGCTAGAATGGCTCTGGTTGCAACAGAGCAACGCACCAGATGGGCAGAGCATCGCCCCCTGGTGGGCATGCTGGGTGGATCCCGGTTGGGTGCATTCGGGAGTCTGTCTGACTGCCTCCCGTTTCCAATTTCGGAAAAATATCCAAAAAAAAAAAAAAATTCTGTAATTCATAGGAATTACTAATTTATCCTGTGTTGTTTTTTTTCTTTTTTATTCCAAATTGGTGAAGTTTTAATATGTACTTTTATTATATGGAACTTGTAGCAGTCTGGATAGATTAGATTATGCTGCAGTAACAAACAGTCCCAAATCTTAGTGGTCTAAAGCAATAAGATTTTCCCCCCTCCTCACACTATATGTCCACAGTGGGTAGTTAGGGGGCTCTGCTTCATGTTGTCATTGTTTGCACTCTGAGAATGTAGGCTGTGACAGAGGGAGAGAGAACTCTGGGTGGGGGTCTCACATATCACTTCCATGGACCATTAGTAACATGAGTCCCACCTAAACACAAGGATATAGGAAGTACAGAGAGCTAGAAATATTCTATGAGCAAAATGAATGACCTCATTCATTTTGGGTTAGGCTAGAAGACTTAGGGTGAAGATTTCATGAGGTGAAATTGCAATGTATCTTGAATATAAAAACATCTAGTATGGTTATGCTTTAGAAATAATACTTATGAAAAATTAGGATTCAGGTTAAATGTGTGATGAATGTATTTAATTTTTAAAAATTGTTTTGCAACCCTGGCAAAAGTTTGCTCAGTGGCAGTGTCAGTCTGGGGTGTGGATGTCCTGGGTTCGATTCCCAGTCATATCACACAGGAGAAGCAACCCTCTGCTTCTCCACTCTTTTCCTTCTCTCTCTCTCTCTTCTCCTCCTGCAGTCACGGCTCAATTGGCTCGAGTGAGTTGGCCTTGGGTGCTGAGGATGGCTCTGTGGCCTCCGCCTCAGGTGCTAAAAAATGGCTCTGGTTTCAAAGGAGCAAGGGCCCCAGATGGGCAGAGCATCCCTCCCTCCCCCTAGTGGGCTTGCCTGGTGGATCCTGGTCAGGGCACATGCAGGAATCTGTCTTTCTGCCTCCTCTCCTCTCACTAAAATTAAAAAAAAATTTATTTTGCTTTTCACTAATCATTTAAAAGTGATTTTCAAAAATCATTTTGCTTTTCGTTCAATTCTAATTTTAAAAAGTGTGCCACCAGCTCTGTACTTGTCTATAGAAAGTAATTCATGTGGGGAGATAGTCCTGCAAATCAGCATGACAGCCTGACTATCTTTATCTAATTCAAAGAAACATCCATGAAAAACTGTAGATGATTAGCTTGAACTTCAAGTAAGCAGATAGAACAAAATACCCTCTCCAGATGAGAATGCTGTCATCCTCTGCTTTTCTCAATCTGGTTCTCAAAATTTGAGCATCCAGAATTACCTTTAAACTGTCTAGTTATCTATTTTATGAATGTGTGTTCATCCCAAGGTTGTGATCATTTGCATTTTTACCATGGCTCTCTCTCTCTAGGAGTCCTGATAAAGCAGGTACTTTTGAATGACCCTTAGTGATATTTGAGCACAGAGCAAGGTAAAATGCACTTTGGAAGAGCACATAGCTTCCTCCTGACCTAGGGGAGGTAGTTGATAACCAGAGAAGTGGGAAGTCAAACACCCCCAAGCATAGCGTTCTCCTGGACTTGGAGAACACCTCTGATTATCACAAGGAAGATCAGCATTTTGACACAACATTAATGTTATCGCCTTTAAGTTAGAAATATGCCATATGAGATTTTTTTTTTAGAGGAGAGAATATATAACTAAGTAATGGTCTGATGTTAAAATTTCTAAACAATTGGGAATTCTTGCTGTAAACCAGCAGTAACCCCAACCGTGGACTTAGCTGAATGGTTCCAGGAAAGAGCGCTGAGAAGGTGTCTGAGTGAGGGGGGTCAGGGAAGTCAAGTTGGTGTCTAAATTCACAGATGAAAGTTTCCCACTGACAAAAACAAACAAATAAAATTATTCCCCCAAACCCACTTACACCTGGCTACCCAGAAAACAGCAAAAATTTGTTACTGATTGGAGATTTTAGTCATTTCATAGGGAAATGCACTAAGAATTAAATTAGGTGAAATTACCTGTGAGGTCCTGTGGGAGGGGAAATATAGCATCTTAAGAAAATAGTAGTGATTTATCAAGGTTAGAAATTTTAGGTTTAGCAGCAATAAGATATTAGTAGCAAAAAATAAAATAAAAAATGCAACTGACCAGTAACAGCAGCAAGTAAACTATAGATTTCATAGCAGAAAACTGAGACCTGAAGATACAAACAAATAAAAGCAAAACGTGTATTTGGAATGAATTATTCTCTAGGATTTAAAACTAGTGGAATGTGACACTTAAAATCTGGTTTTGGATCACTGAGCTTTTCAAAAGTATGTCTTTAGTTGGATAACCTGCAATTTGAAAATGTAAATTTCAAGATAAGGTAACAGTCTAAACCCTGTTCATGGTAGCCTGAAGATGGTTCCATATAGGACTCCATGTAAGGTTCTCAGGGGAGCAGAGAGAGGGGCTTCCTGCCTTCTTCCAGCCAGCCTCATCCCACACTAGCAAAGGAGTGCAACCTCGATGCCTTTCTAGGTCTTCACATTTTCAAGCGAGGGTGGATAACACAAAGACGGGTAAGGGAGGATAGAACCCAGGAATTTCACCGTGTTTTGAAGTATAAACACTCAATTCCCTAATAAAACTTGCTAAAAACCATTTATTTTATTATTATTTTCTGGTATTTTTCTGAAGTGAGAAGCTGGTAGGCAGAGAGACAGACTCCCGCATGCACCTGACTGGGATCCACCCATCATGCCCACTAGGGGGTGATGCTCCGTTGCAAACGCAGCCATTCTAGCACCTGAGGCAGAGGCCATGGAGCCATCCTCAGCACCTGGGTCAACTTTGCACCAATGGAGCCTTGGATGTGGGAGGGGAAGAGAGAGATAGAGAGGAAGGAGAGGGGGAGGGGTAGAGAAGCAGATGGGCGCTTCTCCTGTGTGCCCTGGCCAGGAATTGAACCCTGGACATCCACATGCTGGGCGGATGTTCTACCACTGAGCCAACCAGCCAGGGCTAAAAACTTTTTTTTTTTGTATTTTTCTGAAGTTGGAAACGGGGAGGCAGTCAGACAGACTCACGCATGCGCCCGACTGGGATCCACCCGGCATGCCCACCAGGGGGTGATGTTCTGCCCCTCTGGGGGGTCGCTCTGTTGCATCCAGAGCCATTCTAGCGCCTGAGGCAGAGGCCAAGGAGCCATCCCCAGCGCCCGGGCCATCTTTTGGTCCAATGAAGCCTCGGCTGTGGGAGGGGAAGAGAGACAGAGAGGAAGGAGAGGGGGAGGGGTGGAGAAGCAGATGGGCACCTCTCCTGTGTGCCCTGGCTGGGAATTGAATCCAGGACTTCCGCATGTCAGGCCGACGCTCAACTGGTGAGCCAAGTGGCGAGGGCCGCTAAAAACCTTTTTAAGAAATAAAATGAAGTTCAATCCCTGTTGTCCCTGTAAGATTGGCAGGAAAGAAAGCACCGGTCAGTTGGAAATGAGGACTGACTTGGGCATATCTCACTGAAAGGTGGTTGGGCACACTGCGACTGCAGGGGCTTGGTTCTCACGGGATAGGCAGACACACTTGTATGTTATTGTTTTAAACACCAAAATGAGCATGTTTGAGGAAAAAACAAAATGACAATAGTGGCTTGGAAATCAGAGAAGTTTGCATACTTTAATACTCCTGAATCTCAGTAGGTTCTAACCCCTAACATATACATGTAAGCAGTAGAAGTTCTGGTCTTTGAATCACTCCTGACTACTCTGTAATTAAGACAACACTCAGTTATAAAAAATATGCATGTTATTTATTACTTGCAGTGAATACCTTCTCATTCTACTCCCACTCTCATCACCCCCACTCAACTTATATCCTTATAAAGTTTTATCTATGGCCAATCACAGGCTGATGAGAATTTCAATGTCTAGCCTGACCACATGGTTCCCAAATTCAATTGGAGCTTTAATCTCTGTTTAAGTTTCAATCTCTATTTAAGTGAGGATTTATTTACTTGTGTAACAGGCAATGTTGCCACTTAGGTGCCTTTTTTGTGCTGTGGCAAAGACAGAGGGAAAGATAACTTTATAATAATGGCTACTGTTTGCTAAAAATTTTATTTGTGGGAGAATTGCCTCAAATATCATGGCTCTTAATATTCCTATAGAAAAGGTATTACTAAACCCATTGTATGGATAAGAAAACCAAGGTTCTGAGCAGCTAAGTGCCTTACCTGGGTCTCATGGCCAGTATCTAGCAGAGCCTGGCTCTGAATCCATAGTCGTATGAGGCCCAAACCTGGCACTTTTACAACAGCAGGGGTCTGTCAGCTTGTAGGGTTTCCGATTATTGGAAAGCGGTTTGTATTTAGAGCTTGCTGGCCTCCCTGGTAATATTCGGAGAGCTGTTCACCACCCTTAAATAAATAAACAGCTGCTGCTCCTTGCGCCGGAGCAGCCCAGATTGGGTTACCTTGGGAGAAAAAGCTCCTTTGCAAATGTAGTTTGGAGGTTGGCCCTTTTTCACTGGGGGACCTGTGAGGTTTGTTTTCTCTGTTGGTAGCTGTGGCCCCACTTCTCAATTTGGGAAGGAGCTTTCAGAACTCCTCTCCGGGACCTCTCAAGTACATTTTGTATCCTTCAGCCAATTTGGTGACTACCCTCTCACTGGTTTTAGCTTTTCTGGGGGATGTGCCAGCTTCTCTAGGGTCCTGCATAAAGCCCTCAGTGACTGAGGGGAGCCCCAAGTGGGTTTACCCAGAAGCTAGCTAGACCTGTAGCGTCGCGGTCCCTCAGGGCATTGTGTTCTTGTAGTGGTAGTTTAACAAAATGAACAAAAGTAAGGTATTTCACTCACAGTTGGTTAGGACCAGTGCATTTTCCTCCTCTGACTTCTTTTCATACTTTCCTCACGTTGGGTGGCACTAGGATAGTCACAGTCACTTTTGGAATCTGGCTCAGGCAAAGGTGAGTTGGGGATACATCTCAAAGCTGGGGTTTAGTGGGACATGTTCATGTGGTTCCAAGTCCTACTGACAAACTGTTGCTGGCTATAAAGTGCAGGAATGGGGTTCAGGAATATCCCCTTGTGCACTATGGCAGCTTGCTGGCTATTGTGAAACGAACGTACGAGGGCCAAAGGCTGGACTGTGGTATGAACTTGTCCTATGGTTCTGGTGCCTCAAAGAGATAGTGGGCCAAGGAATTGCCAATGGAGCCAGGAGCCAGTCTGTGGAAAAATATTATTGTGGTGGAGATTATATCACGTTTATGGACTTTGTGGTATTTGAGGTATTTGTGAGATTTTACAGATTTAGTATCAGTTAAAATTCTCACGCTGAATAAATAACTTATTTTTCTAAATAAATGTTTCCAAAGTGTGTGTTTGTTTTTTATTTTTAGATTTTATTTATTCATTTTTATTAGAGAGAAAGTAGAGAGAGAGAGAGAGGAAAGAGATAGAGAAAACAGAGGGAGGAGCAGGAAGCATCAACTCCTGTATGTGCCTTAACCAGGCAAGCCTGGGGTTTTGAACCAGTGACCTCAGTGTTCCAGGTCGACGCTTTATCCACTATGCCACCACAAGTCAGGCTTTTTTTTTTTTTTTTTAAGATTTTGGACTTTATTTATTTATTTAGATTGTGGTGAGAGAAACATGTTTAAAATTTTATTTTATTTATTCATTTCAAAGAAGAGAGAGAGGGGGGAGGGAGAGAGAGAGAAGTTGGGGAGAAGCAGGAAGCATCAACTCCCATATGTGCCTTGAGCAGGCAAGCCTGGGATTTCAAACAGGCAACCTCAGCATTCCAGGTTGACGCTTTTATCTACTGTGCCACCACAGATCAGGCAATAAATACTTATTTTTGTGTTATATTGTGCATTCATGATTTTGTCTTCAAGAAACCCTCTCCCCAAATTATATAAACTTCAGGCCTCATAAAAATTCAGTCCTGTCCCTTAAATCTGGTGAATTCTTTTCAAGGTGCAGCTGCTCTAGAGAGCCTCCCAAAGTGAATTTCATGAACACTACAACATGCTTATATTAAGACAATTCAATGCCAATATCCATTCCTAATTTGTGCAGATCTAACTAATTTTTATGTGAGGTAAGCACAGAGAAACTGAAACTTCATTTTAATTATTTAGATCTGATCTTCTAGTTATGGGGACTAGGACTTTGGCCAAGTGACCAGTGACATCTCCCCATGGGTTTGGAGGTATCAGGGCAGGATGGGGTGAGGTCATTCAGGGTGGAAATGGGTGTGGAGGTCACACTTTACTGCCACTAAGGAGCAGGTAAGGGAACTAGACTGACAAGATGGTTCAGGGAGGCAGCAGGTCCTTCTTTTTTTAAAATTTATTTTAAGAACACAGGATGTTTTTCTTTTTAAAGAATCTAATGCCAAAGGTCAACCTAAAAATATCAAGAGTGGTTAATTCTGAGAGATTGAATTAGAAGTGATTTTTATTATTTTTTTCTTTATATATATAGTTTCTGATCTTTCTATAAGTATACTTGTTGGGCAAATGAGTTTGTAAAATTTGTATTTTTTTGAGTTTGCTCACTTTTACTGTTACAAAATGGTGCTGGGCAGCATCAGGTCTATGTGATCTGTGAAATTGCAAATTACCTTCCTACTTGGGAAGTAGCATTGTTTTGCTAATGTTTGCAGAAAGAAGCCAGTTTTGCAGAAGAGCAGAGAGAATGCAGAATGCTGAGAAAGAAGCCATGTTTGCAGAGTGAGAGAGGAGAGAATGCAGAGTGCTGAGGGGCTTTGGGAGCCCTACTGAGGCTTGTGGGGGCCTTTGATTCTAGGAGAAACCGGAGAAGATTCTCCTGGTTGTGGAACTGGAGAATGAGTGAGGGCTTTGGGAGCCCTGAATGAAAAGGGAAGTGTTTTCCCTGCCTGTTTGCTTATCGGCCTGTGGGAGACTTTAATAAAGGAATGGCTCACCATCCTCCAGCTCCGCTGTTTCTTTACTGTCTGCCCAAATCCACTGGGAACCTGCATGTGAATGACCACGATGGCAGCGGCCCCTGGCCCTACAATACTGCTCACAAAAATTAGGGGATATTTCAAAATGAATATGAAGCGATTTAATACTCCCTAATTTTTGTGAGCAGTATAGAACATACTAGCAATATAAAAGAAGCATGAGGAGACCATCCCTCACTGCACCCACAGTCCTGTGCATGTGTGTGTGTGTGTGTGTGTGTGTGAGAGAGAGAGAGAGAGAGAGAGAGAGAGAGGGAGAAAGAGATTTTGCTGGGTAGATCATTTTCCCTCTTCCTTCCCTCCCTCTCTTTTCCTCAGAATAAATGCACCAAGGCTTATTAGCACCTTAATAATGCTTTGGGCACTTCAAAGAATGCTCTATTTCATACTTCTCAAAACTGTACGCAAGATACAAGTTTTTGATTTAAAAAAAACAAGATAGGAAACAATTTTCTTTAACTTTTTGTGTTAGTGTGAGATATATGCAAAGAAAAATTCAGGAGTAAATTACCAATTAGCTGCTGAAGAACACTGAAGCAGAAATTAGGATCTAATTCTGTCTAGATTATTGTCATTTGAGACATGAAGCTGCAGAATTTTATAATTGTGGGGAAAATGTATTCTGCCTGTGACAGTTCCCCCACTGGGTGATATTTTTATGGAGGTCCAGGAGAAGTGGTTTGGTTACCTTTAGGAACAGCTTTTTCTTTACTTTACAAATGATTATGGAGTTTCAGGCAGGGCCCGGCCCAGGGTGGGGCTTCCTCTGGACACAGAAAACTGATACCAAGCAGGGATATAACATGTAGATAATTCACTAGTTCTTTTAAAGATGTAAATGTTTAGAATAAAAACAGAGTAATTCATTTAAAATATAACCTCCTTCTATATTACAGCTAACTGCTGCTACAGGACTGTTTCTAGGGTTTTCTTATTTACTTACTCTCTGCTCCTCAGGCTGCAGGCTGTCTTCTGGCCTGGCCCTGCGCCTTAAGGTATTCTCATAGCACCGTCCTCCACCGTCCTCCACCGTCCTCCAGTCCTCCACCGTCCTCCACCGTCCTCCACCGTCCTCCACAGTCCTCCACCGTCCTCCACAGTCCTCCAGTCCTCCGCCGTCCTCCACCGTCCTCCAGTCCTCCACCGTCCTCCACCGTCCTCCACCGTCCTCCACAGTCCTCCACAGTCCTCCAGTCCTCCACCGTCCTCCACCGTCCTCCACAGTCCTCCACCGTCCTCCACCGTCCTCTACAGTCCTCCACCATCCTCCACCGTCCTCCACCGTCCTCCACAGTCCTCCACCGTCCTCCACCGTCCTCCACAGTCCTCCACAGTCCTCCACCGTCCTCCATAGTCCTCCACAGTCCTCCACAGTCCTCAGAGTCCTCACTAACAGGCTCATTAATGCTTTCTGGCTACTTGTTAGTGTCTCCTCCTCCTCCAGTTCCCTTAAACCTTCTTGGTGAGTCCTGCAATGGCACACAGTAGGCATTCAGACGCTGTTGTTTTGAATATGCATTTCACAGATATGGTCCTTTAGGTTGGAGAACTAACTATGCAGTCTCTCCATCCTCTCCCTTTACCCTCTTCCCTCCCTCAACCAGTAGTGCCTTGCCTCTCTGCCTCTCGGTCTACATTTACCCTCTTTAAAGTTCACTTTCTCTAAGTGCACCATACATTGACACTGAGCACCCTCACTCCCAGTGTCTTGAAGGAGCCATATCAGTTTGCAATAAAACCAAATACAAGTAAAGGGAATTAATCTATTAAGTCAAACTTGACTGTGAAGCCTATATTCTTCTGTGTTCTTTGAGTACTGGTGTGTAAACAAGAACTCCATAATAAATTTTTTGTTCAGTGTAACTCTGGTTGATGGTCATTTTGGATTAGTGACCAGTTAAATGGCTAAAATGTAGATAAACCCTTGCACAGTGCCTGGCACTCCGGTAGTCATTTCTTTCCTTCCCTTGGTCATGATAGCCCGGCTGGCTACATTTGTAGTTCCATTACAGTGTGGAGCTCTGCTCCATGAAGAGTCACTGAGAAGTTAATGAGCTGTATTTCCTCCCATGCCATGGGCTATGTCAACACAATGCCAAACATTGTGACAATTTTTGACTGAATTGAGTTAACTGACTAAATGTTTTGAAGTATTGACACAGCAGCTAAAAGAGTGAGAAATGTAGTCAAGCCAGCTATTTGGTGTGATGAAAAATGGCAACTATTTCAAAAGTAAAACTAGAACAGAAATGTGAGGAGCCAGTGGAAGTTTTAAGTAGCCATAGGACTACTGGAAAGCACTTATAAAAGGACCTAGCTTAGGAGACAGGGAAGTAAAAATCTGAATATGTCCCTGGGTCATCCAACAAACAAAGCTGAAGGACCATGCAGTTTCACTCCCTGGACCAAAGCTTCCTTGATTTATGCTGAAGGAACAGAAGTAAAAATTGAAAAGTTTCACAGATTTTGAGATCTGATGGTTTATTCATGGTGCTCTCAGTCATTTGCCTTTGTTCTTTCCTCTGGTAGCTCTGAGGATGGGGAGGAGGCCATCCAGAGCTGGGTCCCCCAGAGGTGCTCAATGTTAGAAATTTTTGTAAGGAAAGCTAGGGCAAGGATTATGTTAGTTGGGAAATATTGGTTCTTCAGTTTATTCAATAAATTTTCTTAAAGAATAAAAAACTTTTGGCCCTGGCCGGTCGGATCAGCAGTATAGCATCAGCCTGGCGTGTGGAATTCCTGGGTTCATTTCCCGGCCAGGGCACACAGAGGAAGTGCCTATCCGCTTCTCCACCCCTCCCCCTCTCTTTCCTCTGTCTCTCTCTTCCCCTCCTGCAGCCAAGGCTCCATTGGAACAAAGTTGGCCTGGCCACTGAGGATGGCTCTATGACCTCTACCTCAGGCACTAGAATGGCTCAGATTGCAGCAGAGCAACGCCTCAGATGGGCAGAGCATAGCCCCTGGTGGGCATGCTGGGTGGATGCAATGCACCGGTCTGGTGCATGCGGGAGTCTGTTTGGCTGCCTCCCACCCATACCCCCGCTTCTCACTTCAGAAAAAAAAAAAAAAAAAAGAATAAAAAACTTTTGTTTTATAAGTTGTTACATAGGCATATTATATATAACATAATAAACCTGATCAGGTGGTGGCACAGTGAATAGAGCATTAGCCTGGGATGCTGAGGACCTAGGTTTGAAACCCCGAGGTCACTGGCTTGAGCTCAGGGTCACCAGCTTGAGCACAGGGTTGCCAGCTTGAGTGTGGAACCATCAATAGGATCCCGTGGTCACTGGCTTGAGCCCAAGGGTTGCTGGTTTGAAATCTAAGGTCGCTGGCTTGAGCCCAAGGTCACTGGCTCAGCTGGAGCCCCCTGGGCAAGGCACATATGAGAAAGCAATTAATGAACAACTAAGGTGCAGCAGTTATGAGTTGATGTTTCTCAGCTCTCTCCCTTCTTGTCTGTCTGTCTCTGTTTGTCCCTCTCTCTCTCTTGCTAAAATATATATATTTCTATATATTTAAATATATATAAAACATAACAAATATAACAAATATATAATTTTTAGTATTTAAATATTTTATATATTGAATAATATTAAAATATATATTTTTACATTTAAATATTTTATATATTTATATATAAAACATAAATGTATATATATTCAGTATTATCTTTGATATACATATAATGTATACTGTATTATATATACAGATATATAAATATATATCTCAGATGTATAGAGATATATAGATATACATGTATAACATAATGTACAGGATGAAAGGAGAGAGAGAGAGAAAGAATTCAGTAATTTTAACACTAAAATGTATTTACTAGCATGAATTATCTTACATAAGAGCAACTATTCGTTGGTTTTTTTTTTACAGAGACAGAGAGAGAGTCAGAGAGAGGGAGTCAGAGAGAGGGATAGATAGGGACAGACAGACAGGAACCGAAAGATGAGAAGCATCAATCATTAGTTTTTTGTTGTGCATTGCAACACCTTAGTTGTTCATTGATTGCTTTCTCATATGTGCCTTAACCGCGGGCCTTCAGCAGACTGAGTAACCCCTTGCTCGAGCCAGCGACCTTGGGCTCAAGCTGGTGAACCTTGCTCAAACCAGATGAGCCTGTGCTCAAGCTGGTGACCTCGGCGTCTCGAACTTGGGTCCTCCGCATCCCAGTCCGACGCTCTATCCACTGCGCCACTTGCCTGGTCAGGCGAGAGCAACTATTCTTGAGGGTAACTTGGAAGGTCGTTTCTGAAAGGTTTCTGGCCTGAGCATCAGTGAGAAACTCTGTGTTTCCCCAACGATCATAGTGGAATGAAAAACGTCCCAACAACAGATCTGTTGGAGACAATACAATAATCATTGGTTTGAGAATCCCTCTCTAGCAAAAAAAGCTCCCTTGGCAATGGCCAACTTAGTTAACATAATACACATTTGACACAAAATTTTACCTGAACTAAAGAACTCAGACAGGTTTTTAAAGTGCTCAGACTGGGCCCAGCATCTTTCCACGAAGGAGACCATAACTGGTTGGCTTTTCTAATCAGGGGAGCAAGGTTTTTTAAAGGGGCAGTTTAGATCAGATGGAATCTCAAGGGCTTTGACTGTATATCAGTCAACTCAATAAGATAACTATTTTTGATTGGTTTTTCATTCCAGGATGTTCCCTTTCTACAGGGCATTGATAAGAATGATCCAATCACTTTGTGCAGACAGAAGCTTGAGACAGTCCAGAACTGCTCTCCAGTGTGGTCTTTATTCCCACTCAGTCTGGGACACACAGCTCATGTCACAAACAATCTTACTGAGGATATGGATCATGGTTTTGCAGGTTTTTTCACTCAATATTTTACAGTGTTTTCAAAGAACCTAGAGGGCACGCTTGAAATAATCAGTGCAACCCACCTGAAATGAGCTCCTGCTGGCCAGGGTAGCTATAAATGTGAAGCTACAGGGTTTTAAAGACTTACAGTAGCTTACACATCGCTTGTACATTTATAAGCATTACTGAGTTGGAAGATAACGACAGTCACATGTTGAGAATTGAATATGACATCTTAGTGTATATTATTCCTCCCTGTAAGTCTCTGGAGTCCAATTACTGAAACTTAAAAATGCCGCACTGCAGGCATGACTATGAAACCAAGGGAATAATTAATGCTAAAAATTTTAATCTATTTACAGGCCTTACAAAATACATAGAGTAATCGATTAAAAAATGCTTAACAAAGACATTTAACTCTATAATTTTTACTTGGAACTTTTGTTTGTTAAAAAATGTACACATTCCTACTTAAAAATGCCTGCCATATGATATCACCTAATGTTAATTTTATTTCTCTGTCTTGGAATAATGAAATAAATGTAGTCAAACCCATTAGGACTGTATGTATTGTGCTGAAGAATCTGATTTTATCAGGATATTTTTCCTACAAGGAAAAGAAAGTGCAACTCAAATGATCTTAAACAATGAAGACATCTGTTGGCTCATCTAACTAGAGGTATTGGGGGAGGGGCTTTAGGGCCAATTTTGCCTCGTAGGTCTGGCTTTGTTTGGAGAAATTCCATCAGATGTTCCCATTTGGGGGCTTGGTTTGATTATCAGGCTGATTTCCTCGTCCTGGCGGAGAGGCACGGCACTGCCTGGCATCTTCAACACGAGTGCAAGGAAACACTGAGTGAGTCAGTGAGAAATGTCTTCTCTTAAAAAAAGAAAAAAGGCTCTGGCCGGTTGGCTCAGTGGTAGAGTGTCGGCCTGGCGTGCAGAAGTCCCGGGTTCGATTCCCGGCCAGGGCACACAGGAGAGGCGCCCATTTGCTTCTCCACCCCTCCCCCTCTCCTTCCTCTCTGTCTCTCTCTTCCCTCCCGCAGTGAGGCTCCACTGGAGCAAGGATGGCCCGGGTGCTGGGGATGGCTCCTTGGCCTCTGCCCTAGGCGCTAGAGTGGCTCTGGTCGCAACAGAGTGACGCCCCGGAGGGGCAGAGCATCGCCCCCTGGTGGGCAGAGCGTCGCCCCCTGGTGGGCGTGCCGGGTGGATCCTGGTTGGGCCCATGCGGGAGTCTGTCTGACTGTCTCTCCCCGTTTCCAGCTTCAGAAAAAAAAACCAAAAAACAAACAAACAAAAAAAACAAGAAAAGAAAAAAAAAGAAAAGAAAAATAAAAAATAGGGGGAGAGGGAGAAAGAGGGAGAGAGAGAAATAGAGGAAAGAAACAGAGAGTGAGCCCCACAGCAGCGGCTTACAGAGATGGCAGACTGTTGTGTGGGGCTTGGGCAGACCCTCATGTTGGCCCCGCAGTGCAACAATCCCTTCTGGACCTGCGTGCTTTCGTCTTTCTGCTCCTCATCTTTGACCAGTGGGTCTCTGTCCTCATGCTCGCCACCTATGGTCTCAACATGGCTACTGGGCCTCCAAGACTGACATCTACAGTTCAGGAAAAAGTCAAGCCTGCCCACTTGCATCAGGAGAGAAAAAACAAAACTTTCTTGGAAGCCATATTCGACAGACATGCACTTTTGTGCCCTGGCAAGTATTGGGTCACACCTCATGTCTAGTTCTCCTCTTCTTTATTCCCAGAAACTTGACCTTTTTTTTTTTTCTGCATTAGCTGATTTTTATTTGCTGAAGTATTTTTTTTTTTTGAGGTAAAATTTAAAAAAAAATTTTAATGGAGTGACATTGATAAATCAGGGTACATATGTTCAGAGAAAACATCTCTGTTATTTTGACATTTGATTATGCTGCATTCTCATCACCCAAAGTCCAATTGTCTTCCGTCACCTTCTAACTGGTCAGAAACTTGACTCTTTTCATAAAGATAATGTGGCCATTAAAAAATACATCTCTCACTGTTTTCACCTGGCCCTTCAAAGTCCCTTCATTCCGGTTGTGAGTCTAGTCTCTGTATTTGAGTCTGATTCTATTTTGTTTTTTAGATTCCACAAATAAGTGAGATCATATGGTATTTGTCTTTCTCTGAATGACTTATTTCACCTAATGTAATGAAAAAGGTGAAGGGATTAAGAAGTACAAGTTTGTAGTTACAGAATAGTCAGGGAGATGTAGATTACAGCACAGGGATATAGCCAATAACAGAATTATGACTGTGTACAGGGCCAGGTGGGTACTAGAAATACTGGGGCCACTCTGGAAGGTTGCTGGCTGTCTCACCACTATACTGCACAGCTACAACTAATACAGAATAATATTGAATGTAAATTGTAACTGAAAATAAAAACATAAAAAATTAAAGAAACTATAATAAGAAAAAGAATGAAATACTTAGAGATAAATCTGACAAGGGAAGACTATTTAGCTAAAAATGGATAAATGATACATTTACTACAAAACAAAAAATACAGGTGTACAAAAAATGTGTGTCCTACCTTCATTAAGGTATCTTTGTGTATTCTAAGTTTCCAGAAAAAAATGTTAAAAGCATTTCAAAAAAATATGTTAATTAGGTTAAAAAAATACACATTTCTCCAGACTTAAACTTTCCAAATTGGGCAAAAACAAACAAAAACAGGATGCTCAGCAGGGGACATACATACTTTATCCAAAAACTTATTCATTTACCTGAAATTCATATTTAACTGAACATGCTGCATTTAATTTGGCAACTCTACCTCAGGCTTCATTAATGGTAGCATGGTTATAAAGGAGACAGTCTTTAAAAGGAGTTTCCGGGAGACCTTTAAAAAGGAACATGCACCTTTTGTCCATTGTACTTGGCCTTTTTCCTTCTTCCTTCCTGGACTTCGGACAGAATGCCTTAAGCTGCCTTGCAACCAGGAGAACATAAGTCACTCAAGGGTTGCAGAGAAGCAAGGAGAAGCCTGGTTCCGGGAGCAGCTCTGACTTGCTTATCCCCAGAGTCCTTGGTGTATAAAAAGTCCTGCTTTGTTTAAGTCACTGTCGTTCAGTTGGTTACATGCTGCCAAATGCAGTCCTCACTGATGCAGCTACCCCTTGCTAGAGGGGTGAAGTGGAGGTTGGCTTGTGGTTCCCCACACTATCTTGTTTTCTTCCTTGTTACACAGCTAGACTATAGTTTACAGACCTGTGCAGTTAAGTGGAGCCATGTGACTGAGTTTTGGCAATGCCATGTGATAGAGGTGATTCCTGTAACTTCCACGCCTGACCCACGTTCCTGCCCTTCCCGTATCTGCAGCAAGAACCCTGGGCAGGCCTTCGGTTGTTCCGAGTGAACTGAAAGGCCGTTTTCTTTCTCTAGTGTGTGCTGACTTGATCAGAGGTGCGAAGGAAAAGAATCTCAAAGTGAAAGGACCCGTGCGCATGCCCACCAAGACTCTGAGAATCACCACAAGAAAAACTCCCTGTGGGGAGGGTTCCAAGACTTGGGATCGGTTTCAGATGAGGATCCACAAACGACTCATTGACCTGCACAGCCCTTCTGAGATTGTTAAACAGATTACTTCCATCAGTATTGAGCCGGGAGTTGAGGTTGAAGTCACCATTGCAGATGCTTAAATCAGCCTTTTTAATAAATTGACTATCAGTTGTTAAAAAAAAAAAAAAAAAAAAGAACCCTGGGCAGTAGTGGAGACATTGGATAGAAGCAACCTGAGTCTGAGATGACCTTGTGAAGTGGACCCCTTCCACCTTGTGCTGGCCCTAATTGCACATGGTGTGAACAAGAAATAAATTTTCCTTGAGTTAAGCCACTGAGGTGTTGGGTTCCATAGGGTCAGCACTATCTGTTATAAGACTGCTTCAGCCAAGGAGTACACAGCCAAGAAATTGAGAAATAGTGGAGAACAATCCATAGTTGTTATAGCACTGGGGCCTTTTAGGCCCTAGGGACTAATTATATGACTACAACTTATTTTTGAGATACAAATCTTTTGGCCATATGACAAGTACATAGAAAGAATAACTTCTGAATTTTCACTCACACATGATAAAATTCCAAGTTCTGTTAAAATGTCAAATAACTTATTTATCAAAGCATTACAGTTACCAGGACAACAGTCTTTAGTAGTGTTTGATTTAAACATTTGCTTTAATTCTCTTGCCAGAGCTACTTGTTTAATTCTGTCTCCTTAGGTTTTGAAAGTGCTAAGATCAATTATGGTATCAGTAATATCCATTGCTTTATTAATATATACTTTTATTATCCAGTGCCTGTTTTAATGGCCAGGACTTTTTTATCTTTTGTAATTGGTTATATTCCAAGACATCTTGTTGCAACTGATGTTAAAGACAATATTAGGTTTGTACTTTTAGTACTGAGTGAATTAACCATATTGATTCACACTTGAGAGCTAATTGTTCTTGCATAATCTTAGCATTATTTTTGTGCCTGCTGATATTAATCATAGCACTCCTAATAATCAATTGTTAAATTATATGTTAAATTGTTTTGAAGATTCTCATGCATCTCCTCTTATAAAAGTTTACCTTCACTTCATGTTTATGAAGTTTTTTTTTAAAGTTCTTTTTTTTAATTTTTAATTTTTACAGAGACAGAGAAAGAGAGAGAGTCAGAGAGAGAGATAGACAGAGATAGACAGGAACAAAGAGATGAGAAGTATCAATCATTAGTTTTCCGTTGTGTGTTGCGACACCTTAGTTGTTCATTGATTGCTTTCTCATATGTGCCTTGACCGTGGGCCTTCAGCAGACCGAGTAACCCCTTGCTCAAGCCAGCGACCTTGGGTCCAAGCTGGTGAGCTTTGCTCAAACCAGATGAGCCTGTGCTCAAGCTGGTGACCTCAGGGTCTTGAACTTGGGTCCTCCGCATCCCAGTCCAACGCTCTATCCACTGTGCCACCACCTGGTCAGGCTGTTTATGAAGTTTTTAATGACAATCACACATTCTTACACTATTATATCTCTAAGTTAGTAAAACAGGTATTATTATTATTATAAATATTTTGGTAAATTATTGAAGCTTATTGTAGAAGCGTTCTAAATATATCTAAATATAACAAAAATAAAAATTATATTGGTTCTAACACCCAAATATAACTTTGATTAATATATTGGTATATACCTTTTCAAAATTTTCTCTAAGATTTATATATTTTTCTTCTTATAAAAATGTAATCTTGGTCCTGGCTGGTTGGCTCAGCGGTAGAGCGTCGGCCTGGCGTGCGGGGAACCCGGGTTCGATTCCCAGCCAGGGCACATAGGAGAAGCACCCATTTGCTTCTCCACCCCGCCCCCTCCTTCCTCTCTGTCTCTCTCTTCCCCTCCCGCAGCCAAGGCTCCATTGGAGCAAAGATGGCCCGGTCGCTGGGGATGGCTCCTTGGCCTCTGCCCCAGGTGCTAGAGTGGCTCTGGTCACGGCAGTGTGACGCCCCGGAGGGGCAGAGCATCGCCCCCTGGTGGGCAGAGAGCGTCGCCCCAGGTGGGCGTGCCGGGTGGATCCCGGTCGGGCGCATGCGGGAGTCTGTCTGACTGTCTCTCCCCATTTCCAGCTTCAGAAAAAGACAAAAAAAAAAAAAAAAAAAAATGTAATCTTACTGTTTGTGAACTTGTTTTTCTACTTACATTATATTTTTTATATTAAAAATGTACTTTTGGCCCTGGCCAGTTGGCTCAGCAGTAAAGCGTCCCCTGGCATGTGTAAGTCCCAGGTTTGATTCCCAGCCAGGGCACACAGGAGAAGCACCTATCTGCTTCTCCACCCTTCCCCCTCTCCTTTCTCTCACTCTCTCTCTTCCCCTCCCACAGCGAAGCCTCCATTAGAGCAAAGTTGGCCCCGGGGCTCAGGATGGCTCCATGGCCTCTGCCTCAGGGGCTAGAATGGCTTCGACTGCAATAGAGCAATGCCCCAGATGGGCAGAGCATCACCCCCTGGGGGGCATGCCAGGAGTATCCTGGTTGGGCACATCCTGGTCTAATTTCAAAAAATACAAAAAAAAAATAAATGTACTTTTGCAAGATCACTCTGAATAGCTGTGATGTATTCCACTACAGATATATTAGCATTTATTTAAATGCTTTCTTGATTTTTTATTTGTTTCTAATATTTTGCTATTATATATGGTGAGTTGAAAAATTTATTAAAGTCATTCATCTTTGAGCTCTTGTTCAGTTATTTACTGAGAACAGTCAGAAATAGAACTGCTGGGCAAATGGCAAACAAAGCATTAAGGTGTTTAATACATATTTGGGGCAGATATTATTATTTATTTTGCAAAAATTTTCTCTTCAGAATCATCTACTAATTTGCCTTGTTTCAGTCACAAATTATTTACCTTTGCTTTGATAATTTTGGATAGTAAGATGCAGATGAAACTGGTAAATTCTTGTTTTCATATCTAGATTGAATTCAGAGTATATAATGAGTATTCTTAGTTGCAAGCAACAGATACGGAACTGACTGGTTTAATAAGAAAAGTAATTTATTAAGAAGTAGCTCTCTGAGCCCTTGGGAGGGCAGGAGACCCTGGTGTAAGGTTAAGCAACCATGAAAGTGATGAGAACAATGGAGCAGAGCTGATTTGGTGAAAAAAATCTCTTTGTCGCCATAAACCCTGGAATGCCATGGCCTCATGCTGCCATTGCAGCGGACGCTGTCAGTGCTTCACCAGAGCGCCTTGCACCATGGCTCCTTCCCTTATCACGTTTTGAAATTACCTGTGATTCTCCACATGAGGACTTCTTCTGGCAATGTTCCACCCACCCCAAGTGTGGCAGGTTGAATGTCACAGAGAGTAAAGACCTCAGGACAAATGAGAGTCAGAAGATGTCTTGATCTGCTTACCCTGCCATAATAAAATATCAGAGCGAGTGACTTAACAGACATTTTTATCTCACAGTTCTGGAAGCTGGGATGTTCGAGATCAAGGCCTGATTCGGCTCCTGGTGAAGGCTCTCTTCTTGGCTTGAAGACAGCTTCCTTCTTGCTATGTCCTCACATGGCATTTCCTCTGATTGTCCATGGCGGGGGTACTCTCTGGTGTCTCTTCTTATAATAAGGTGACCAATTTTTTTTACAATGAAAAGGAGGACAAAAATAAATCAAAGAAAACAATATCGTAAATAAAAGAAACATTTTATTCATTGCAGAAATAATACACTATAATATGATAAATGCATAATAAAAACATTTTTAATATTTTATGTTGTAATTATGCTTATATGCCTATTAATTTTTAATATTAATTATAAGAAAAAAGTACTCATTTAGATACAAATACATCATATCACACGCAATGGATCGACTCTGCATTGATCGAATACGGACAATTACAGATTAATCTTCCAATATCAAAAAAGAGGACATGTAGGAGGATGCTTTTCAAGGAAGGATGGAACTTACAAAAGAAGAAGTCACCTTACTTATAAGGACACTATCCTATTAGATGAGGCCCCACCCTGATGACCTCATTTAACCGTAATTACTTTTTTACTCCAGAACAGCCATGCTGGGGGTTAAGGCTTCATCATATAAATTCTGTTAAATTCACTGGGAGACACAAACATTCAGTTCATAAGAGAGAATAAATATTTCATATTTCTCACTCCTCAGTAGGGATCACTTTGCTGCTTGTTCTGTACCCTCCTCCAGATGTCCCAGCATGACTGACCCTCAGGTTTTCAAAGGGCAACCTGTTCACTGAGATATCTTCTTTGGCTTTCTTCTCTGCTCCAGCTTCCTGACAAGTACTTCCTGAGAGCATGGCCAAAATAATCTACTTGACTTTAAATCTTTATCTAAGGATTCACTTCTGGGAGAATCCACTTGACATATAGTTTGGGCCAATGAACTTATTATTGAAGCAAAGCTGCTATTGACACTAGAGAAGAAACATGCTGTATTGTTCCTGCTTCCTGTGCTACAGGTCAGCATGGAGTGGCAGGTGGGACAATGTTACCTTCCAGCACATTCACTGGCTGCAAGGGAGCCTAGGAAATGCAAGTGTCTGGCACAGTCACAAAGTTCTTGCCATTGAACTCAGGAAAGAGGTTCAAATACTGGGCAGGCGAAAGGAATAACATATCTCCATACGGAAACAGGCTGCTTTCAGACCTGTTGTGAAAGCCATGGTTAGCGTATACAATACTGATGTCATTTTCTCCTTTTTTGTCATTCAGCTCTACTCTTCTGTTTCAATCACAAAGGGCATTTGTTGTAGTTTGACAAAAATGGAAAATTCTCTAGACCACTCTTAGGCTACATGAGAAATGAAGTGAGGAATTCTTCTGCTCAGGTAAGCACCCAGGGGATTTCAGTCCACAAGTTGGAGAACTTTTTTATAGAGGCAATTGCTCAGTACTTTTTACACTAACTTATATAAATAATTGTGAATCCTCTAGGGAAAATACTTAGCTCAGAATTTCTGAAGTTCTGGTGTGGGAGCTTTTGTCCACCTGGGCACAGAGACTGTCTTGGGAAGGAGAGGATTTGTTGGTAATGAGCAAACAGCACAGTAGAGTTTTTTTTTCCTCATCATAAATCCTTGTTGCAAGAGAACAAGAAGCATATAAATTGACGCAGATTTTGAAAGAGTAGCTACAGTATGAGCTGACTCAGGAATCTCCAAGAGCATAGGAACCTTGTGTTCTCAATCTAGTAGTGTCAATTTTAAAAACGAACAAGCAAATATGCTTCCCATAAATGCATTGTCAAACCTACTGATTCTAGCATCTGCAGAGAGTTTTCTGTGGTCTGAGCAGTAATTCTTAGGAAGCTAGATAAATCACCCTAGCTATACATTTGCCAATGATACCACTACTTATTAAAGAAAACATTTTTGGTATTTTACTACATACTTTACTAACTAAAAAAAAAAAAAAGATGTGAATCAATTCTATTCTGTTCAAGCTTATGCCAATTCTTTTGTCATATGGGTTTCTAGAATGAGGATGGATTGAGAAGAGATCACAGATAATGCAAAAGAAATTTCCAAAGTCTTTTTAACCTCACAGAAATAAAAAACAGTGATAAAAAGCTTACATTTATACAATACTTTCAAATTTTTATCTATCTTCTATCTATCTATCTATCTATCTATCTATCTATCTATCTATCTATCTATCTATATCTATCTATCATCTATCTGTCTATCTTAGAAAGCTAGATGAAGGTGGGGGAGGGAGAGACAGAGAAAGAAACATTGATTTGCTGTTCTATCTCTATATGCACTTTTCGGTTGCTTCTTGTATGTATCCTGACCAGAGATTGGACCCACAACTTTGGAGTATTGGGATGATGTGCTAACCATCTGAGCTACTCAGCCAGGGCTATATTTTATAAACACAATAAAATTAGCCACCATTTAGAAGGTGCTGTTCACATCTACTCACATTTAATCCTTACATTAAAAAAACAAAACAAGTTTGTGAGGAACATAAAGCAATTCTTTTTCTTTCTCGGTGACCTTCACAGACTTCTTCTTACTGCCAATATTATTGATTATCTGGTGTCATGAAATAAAGGTGCAGGGACAGACACTGAATCATGAGAGGAGCTGGAGGGCAGTGCCAGCTCTAGGAAGCTGTAGCTAGAGGAAGAAGTTTGAAACGTATGAAACCATGCTTCTCTGTAGAATATTCCTTCAAATCTGTATGAAAAAAAATCTGATACTTTATTTTCTTAACTTTGACAATAGTTCTAAAAGCTTACCTGACATTACCAATATCAATTTGTGAGTTTAAATGAAACTTTTCTAAAATATCAATAATAAAACACAGCAGGATTCCAAGATGGCCATGGAGTAGGCAGACATTAAAACAGCTACCTCCCAGGACCAAACTAGATTACAACTTAATTTAAGAACAACCATCATGTAAAACCAAGTTTGGACAAAACAAAGAGGACTCTAAAACCAAGAATCACAGAAGAAGCCACATCGAATCTGGTAGAACTGCGGAGACACAGTGGGAACTGGCCCGCTCCCAGGAGCGAGGGGCCGCAGAATCTCTCTGTGGAGAGAGGGACCCTGAGAAGTGGGGGCCTCAGTTCCAGGCCCAGAGCCCCAGCTGGGAGCCCCAGTGACTGGAAGAGGCAACCAGACAGCATTGAGTGGTGAGAAGAGCAGGGTTTCTGTCTGTAGGGGAGACAACTTTCCGAGTGGTTGATTTAGCCTTAAAGGGCCCATGCAGAACATCCCGCTCATGGCCACTTGCCTGGGGCTCCAGGGGTGGGAGAGCTGAGAGGATTGGAGTTGCATGAGGAGAGTGTATAGCTGAAGGCACAGGGAGAGACATGGTGAAAGTGACCGGAACACCCACATGGAGTCACTCTCCAGGGCTAAAGTGGGCATATACATGGGAGGAGAGATCCCTTTGTCCCACACTAGTCTGGGGGAAGGCAGCTGCCCTACACCACCGGAAATCTCTCCATATCCAGCCAGGGGAAAGGGTCTTTCTGAAAGGCGAAGAAGCAGGTGGAGGGTCAGTGACTCATTTCAGATGAGACCCGAGCTACACCTCCCTCCTCTACTGCTGAGAATGTGCCTGACCCAGAGAGCCGGAGAGTAGGCCACACCTCTACAACTCAGAGACCACACTCACTATTAAAAATAGATCTGACATTTGACCCAGCTATCCCAGTTTTAGGAATATATCCTAAGAATACCAAATCACTGATTCAAAAGAAGACATGCACCCCAATGTTTATTGCAGCATTGTTTACAATAGCCAAGATCTGGAAACAGCCCAAGTGCCCATCAGGGGATGAGTGAATTAAAAAGCAGTGGTACATTTACACAATGGAATACTACACAGCCGTAAAAAGAAAGAAAATCTTGCTTTTTGCGACAACATGGAAGAACCTGGAAACTATTATGCTAAGTGAAATGAGCCACGCAGAGAAAGAAAAATATCATATGACCTCACTTATATGTGGAATCTAATGAACAATGTGAACTGAGTAATGGAACAGAGGCAGAGTTGGGGTCAAAGGGACCAGAGGGAAGGACAATGAGAGGATGGGATAAGAGAGGGGAAAGGGATTAATGAAAGTATGTACACATAACACAGAGACAAAGAGAGCAGTACAGCAAATCCTGGAGGGAAGGGGGGAGAGTGTTGGAGAGCAGGGGCTAAAGGGAATCAAGGGGAACACGGGGGTGGGGAGAGAGGGTGATATATTCGATGGAACGCTTAAATCTATGTAAACACAATAAATTTTAAAAATAAATAAATTAATAAAAAACACAGCCTGACCAGGCAGTGGCACAGTGAATAGGGTGTCGGACTGCGATGCGGAGGACCCAGGTTCGAGACCCCGAGGTTGCCAGCTTGAGCACAGGCTCATCGGGTTTGAGCAAAGCTCACCAGCTTGGACCCAAGGTCGCTGGCTTGAGCAAGGGGTTACTTGGTCTGCTGAAGACCCACGGTCAAAGAACATATGAGAAAGCAATCAATGAACAACTAAGGTGTCACAACGAAAAACTGATGATTGATGCTTCTCATCTCTTTCCGTTCCTGCCTGTCTGTCCCTATCTATCCCTCTCTCTCTGACTCTCTCTCTGTCTCTGTAAAAAAAACAACAAAACAAAACACATATTAACATCCAAAGCTGACAATGGTAAAGTGAGGAAGAGCCACTTCAGCATCACTGGTGAAACTATAAATTGGTATAAGATTTTAGGAAATCATATTTATAATACGAGAAACACTGTTGTTTTCCTAAACAAGGCCAAACCTCAAGTTGGTTAGCTGTAGCAATTCAGAGGAGAAGACCACCTGGTAACTGAACACATAGATCTGCTGTGAGAGTTTTTTTTGAAAATGCCAACATTCTGCTGTTATGTTTATAAAATAATTTTCTCACTAATCATTGGCTCTCTTTATTAATTTTTCTTGGAAAGCCACCCCCAAAATAAATGTAAGTTTGTTAAATTGTGTTTTAATAAATCAACAGTGTAACTACATTTTTCTAATGGGAAAGAAACATGCTTATTGAGAATTAGTTTAACAATTTCAGTCTCTTAAAAGCTTAATCAGTTTTAAATTTCAGTAGAAATTTGTGGGGCTTAGTATCTGCTTTTAAGAACATTTTCTGAAGTTCAACATTTTCTTTGGTTCCTCTGGTGTTTTCTTTCTGTTAAACGCAATAAAAGTTAAAAATGTTTGTTTGAAAAGTAAAAAAAAAAAAAAATTTGATCAACCATGCTAGAGGAAAAACTGACTTCTTATTGTATTTTCTCTGTGAAAATGTTACAAAATTGGTGCCTTCAAGAATTATGCAACCAATAACACAGGGAAAAATGTCTTAGAGAGGCGTGTTAGACAGTTAATGAACAGAATGCTATTATAGATTTTTGTGGTGTTTGTAGTATTTGACACTTTCTGAAATTTGTAAAAAAAATTTCTTACTGAAAATACATATTTATGTTTACATTTGCTTTGCATTTACAATTTTGTAATCTTTTGCTTAAAGAAGTACTCCAGAATTATACAATCTCCAGGACACACAAAGCCTGGATGTTCCCGCCTTCCTGACCATGGATATAAATGTGCTAGTTATGCCCCAAGAGAAAGTCTGATGTGCTCAGGGGAGGTTCTTTTTAGATTAAGTCTTTGGAATTCTGCTTCTAAAAGTAAATGGGTCACACTCTGTTCAACCGGTCACTAGGTCAGAAAACAACATTTTCCACAACATAAAGTATGAGACAGAGCCCAACCGTCAAGGAGATTAGATTTGTTTCTGAGAAGCACAATTGTATTCTTTCATTGTGAATTAGACAGATAGTTGAAGTAATAGCCCCTTGTGCCTTGGTACCCTAGCCTTAGTATTCGTCCTTGTTAATATGGTGAACAAAATTCTGCAGTAGGAGAGAACTAGCCAGCTGCTGGAGAATCCAGAATGCCTGCCTACATTGGTCCAGGTGTGCTGGCTGACCTCAGCAGACCTCTGTTCTGATCTGTGGATGCCCATGTCCTGCCAGGTATTCAACATTCTGAATACCATCTTGCAAATATCTCTGGAATCATGGCCATGGGATCTGTCACTTCATACAATCAATTTTGACTAATCCTAGTCAATAAATATAGTCAATTATCTTTTATCAGGTTTCCTGGGAATCGAGCTGAGATCCTGAGCCTCGAGCTCCTGAGCTGCTGCCTCGGAGTGCTGCTGGGAGCAGTGTCCACTGCGCAGTGAGGGATGCAGACTGGGCTGATGCAGGAATAGGAATGCCGGGAAGTTGCAGGTGCCACCAGGAGGTCCGAGCAAGGATGGGCTTTTGTAGAGTGTTCCAACCAGCTGAGGCCAGAGGGCTGGCCCTTGTGGCTCTGCAGTAACAGTCATCGATGTGGCCTTGAGTATGCTAGAGCCACTCCTCTGGAGGAGCTACAGGTGCCTTCTCTTCCCACCTGGGTGTCCGGCAAACACTACATAAGAGCTTGAAATCTGCCTTGGGGTCTGTCCTGATACCTTGGAATGCTACTAATCAAGCTTCCCTCACCCCCAGCCCACTGTCAAAAATGTTGTAGCACATGACTGTGGTGTCAGAAAATCATAGACTCTAAATGCAATTAATAACAGCATGGGAATTGTACAAGAGACTTGTGATAGAACGTCTTTGCTTTTATTTGTTGAATCTTTCAAGAGTTCAAAGAAGCTTACAGCTTTTTGAAAAATCTAATACAGTAACCAATTCAGGTCCATGTCTGTTAGGTGTTTGGAGATAGTTTAATGGACAGAAAATACTAGTTTAATAGCGAGTGGCAAATTTCCTGAGAGAGAGAAAGGCCACTCTGGATTGTCAAATAACTTGATAGGTTTTCAGGAAAGGGCCCGCTGTGGAGCAGGCTCTGGGTGACCTGGAGTGACAGAGGACAAGCGATACTACTCTGCACATGAAAACAAGCACACCCTGGAGGCTGGGGCTGGCAGCGGAAGGGGTGTGGGCTGGGGGACGTGGAAGCAATGCAGCAGTGGGAGGGTCTACATGGAGGAGTGCAGACAAAGGGGTCCGGGGCTAGAATGGCCAAGGAACTTTTAGAACAGATTCTTAGTCCAATAGGAATTTTAGCTGTGCTTTGCTCCTGTAACTTGTTTCTGTTGCCCTACACCTGCACCCTGTGTCTGTGATCATCCCCCTTTGTGATGGTGGTGGGGTCGGGAGGGAGGGTGCCAAGTCTGCACCAGATGGCTGAGGGGCACATAAAAGGGGCAGCACGCACGGAGGTGAAACCGGAAAAGCAGAGAGAAGAATCTGGAGGAAGCAGGGACTTGGAGACTCCTATGGGCTGAATCCTTGTGTTTCTGTAAATCCATATATTGAAGGCATTTGGAGGTGGGGGTTTTGGGCGGTGATCAGGTTGTGAGAATGGAGTCCTCATGAATGGGATTAATAATGGCCTCATAACAGACTCCAATGAGGTCGCTGGTCACTTTCCCCAGGTGAGGTTACAATAACAAAACGGCCATCAGTGCTTTGATCTTGGACTTCGGTCTCCAGAGCTGCGAGAAATAAATGTTTGCTATGCAAGTCACCCAATCTGTGGTATTTTTGATATAGTAGCTTGAATAGACTTAAAGACCAAAGAGCCCAGGAAAAATGCAGAGTTCTATCACCCTGTTTATCCTTCGGATAAATCCCGATGATGAGGGGAGGTCTCTGAGTTTTCCCTGTTAAGGAATGGGGCTTAAGTCAGGTGTAGCCAGGTCTCAGAGAACAACGGGGCCCCAGCTGGCCGAAGGACTCGAGGACCATCTGCGCAGCAGACCGCTTTGTCACGGGGAGGGAGTGTGTGCAGAGAAAGCTGGCGAAAGGCATGACAACGGGGATATTGTACTCTGCAGTGGAACAAGGCTGTCTTCCTTGTTCCCCTCATCTTACCTACACAGCCCCTTCTCCATTCGAGTCCTCACATAAAAATGTGGGCCAACAATGAATTGCTGCTCTGAACACTTAGGAGTGCCTTCATCTTTCTACTCTATGCAGTGGTGGGATTCAGATAATTAAACAACTGGTTCTCTGCCCTAATGACCGTTATAAATATAAAAAACCAATATACTGAAAAGTAGTTTATTATTTCATGCATTTAATACTTAAGTAAGAACAATAAAAGAGGTATACAAAACTAGATTATGTTATAAGTTTTAAAATGTTAATGAGAAATATTAAATAATACCTGACAAAAAACAATAAAACTGTTATTTAAGATATTTCCATATTGCTTTTTTTATAAATAAATTTTTATTTTAATGGGGTGACCTCAATAAATCAGGGTACATATATTCAACAAAAACATTTCCAGGTTATCTTGTCATTCAGTTCTGCTGCATACCCATCACCAAAAGAGAGATCGTCCTCCATCACCCTCTATCCAGTTTTTTTTTGTACCCCTCCCCCTCCCCTTCCCCCTCTCCCTCCTTCCCTCCCCCACCCCCCCGTAACCACCACACTCCTGTCCATGTCTCTTAGTCTCGCTTTTATGTCCCATTAATATATGGAATCCTGCAGTTCTTGTTTTTTTCTGATTTGCTTATTTCACTCTGCATAATGTTATCAAGATTCCACCATTCTGCTGTAAGTGATTCAATGTCATCATTTCTTCTAGCTGAGTAGTATATCATGGTGTATATGTGCCCCATCTTCTTTATTCAGTCTTCTATTTTTTTTTACAGTGATTAAAAGCCTTTAAGCAAACTCTTGGCCAATACAGCAAGAATCCATAAAAGAGTAGTGTCCTTAACATGTTCACCAAGTCCAAGTTGGCCCCATCACCATGCCAAATCCCTGAGAAATGCAACCCAACCACAGTTCAGTCTTTTAGGAGCTGTCACAGGGAGCAGGAGTCCAGGAAAAGTCCACACAGAAAAAGTCCGCATGGCACTGGAATTGTTGTCACCATTCTATACTTTGCAGCTCATGTCCAAGTCCCAATGACAGCTGCTTCTAGCTGGTAATGATTCAGGTAGACTGGAAAAGCCATTTGCAGCATGCATGGATATGGAGCTTCTGTTCTCCTCTGCCTGGAGAGTTGAGACCAGGTTGCTTTTCCCTGGAGCTCTGCGACTGTGGCATGGTAAAGAGAACCTTGGGATACCCTAAGCTGGGTGGCAAAGGTAAATTCATAATACAAGTTGGCAAAAAGGGGAAGGAGAGCTCTACATTAGGAGTAGGTCCCAGCCTGAAATATGAGTGGGGCATTGTGGTAGGAGGGATAAAAGAAACACTATATACTAAGCAAAGCAGCAGAAAATAGGACTATCAACACCCACAACAGAGATCTTCGAAGGAAGAATAAAACACCTGACTATTCAGGCAAGACAGAGTTAAGTGGCCCTTGTGCAAATGAGATCAGTTTACCTGCTTCTTGGAAGAAATACCCTAGTCTCGTCCACAGTGTCATAGATGGGGCTGACGGCCCTGGGCATCTTCAGCCTTCAGTGGCAAACTCCAGCATTCTGGGCAAGGTTAGGTCATAGGTGGCTGGAGCAGGGCTGGAAGAGACTGAACCCTTCCTTAGAGGAGCGAGGGGGAAGCCTACCTTCCAGTGTCCCTGTTTCCTCACAGCAGAGGCATGTAAGCCTGGCAGGCTTTAGCTCAATGACCTTCCTTTCCGCTATTGAAGCAGGACCCAGATGGCATCCTATGAGACCCCTTTGGGGCATTGGAGCCTTTAAGGGTGTATCCTAGAAGCTGGTAGTTCCCCTGATCTCTATTGGGCTTTTTCTGCCTCTACGTATCTTAAAAGCCATGCTCAGAAGATCTCGCTGAGGGGTTTGAGGATCCCCATCCACCTATATAAATCTTTTCCATATATCTGGAGTTATTTGGAAAAAGACAAAACAGTGTTATTAGCTTGATCTAATAAAGAAGGTAGTAGGTTGCAGGCAAAAAAGATTTGGTGTCTCCTGTTCATCAGCCTTCAAAAGAAATGTAAATTTTTTTTTTTAAGTAAACAGCATGATATGGTAGACCCATAGGAGTCATTGGCCTGGTGTGCAGGATTCCCAGGTTCGATTCCTGGCCGGAGCACACAGGAGAAGCGCCCATCTACCTCTCCACCTCTCCCCCTCTCCCTCCCCTCCCTCCTCTCCATTTCTCACTTCCCCTCCCACAGCCAAGGTTCCACTGGAGCAAAGCCACTCCGGGCAGTAAGGATGGCCCCATGGCCTCTGCCCCAGTCGCTAGAATGGCTCTGGTTGTACCAGAGCTACACCCCAGATGGGCATAGCATCCCCCCCTGGTAGGCATGCCAGGTGGATCCCGGTCAGCCGCATGCGGGAGTCTGCCTGACTGCCTCCCCCTTTCCATCCTCAGAAAAATACAAAAAATAAATAAATAAAAGAAAAAATACAACAAAAAAAAGAAAGAAAATAGGAAAAAAGAAAAAGAAAAAAGAAAAAAAAAGGGGGGGCATTCCCTTGTGTTAAAGCTCCAGGGAGCATGGAGTGAGCTTGAGTATGTCCTATGAACCATGGAGCTCTATGTTTTCATATAAATCTTTGAAGAAGGAGGAACTGCTGAAATCGTTTATCAGCATTTGTCCCTAAGACAGCAGTCTTTATAGTGGAAACACCATAAGTAAATATTTGCTGTCTGTCTATAGATTAAAGGGGGAATATGGCAAATGCTGAAAATCTATGCTCTTTGTGCCCCTCCCCTCCCCCAATGCCCCCTCTCCTCCCCCCACCCTGCACCCCCAACACTGTTGTCCATGTCTCTGAGTCTCATCTTTATGTCCCACCTATGTATGGAATCATATAGTTCTTAGTTTTTTCTGATTTACTTCTTTCGCTCAGTATAATGTTATCAAGGCCCATCCATGTTGTTGTAAAAGATCCTATGTCATCATTTCTTATGGCTGAGTAGTATTCCATAGTATATATATGTACCAAAGCTTTTTAATCCACTCGTCCTCTGATGGACACTTGGGCTGTTTCCAGATCTCTGCTATTGTGAACAATGCTGCCATAAACATGGGGGTGCATTTCTTCTTTTCAAACAATGCTATGGTGTTCTTGGGGTATATTCCTAACAGTGGTATAGTTGGGTCAAAAGGCAGTTTGATTTTTAATTTCTTGAGGAATCTCCATACTGTTTTCCACAGTGGCTGCACCAGTCTTCATTCCCACCAGCAGTGCAGAAAGGTTCCCTTTTCTCCACATCCTCGCCAGCACTTATTCTGTGTTGTTTTATTGGTGAGCGCCATTCTGACTGGTGTGAGGTGATATCTCATTGTGGTTTTAATTTGCATTTCTCTAATCATTAGTGATGTTGAACATTTTTTCATATGCCTATTGGCCATCTGTGTGTCCTCTTTTGAGAAGTGTCTATTCATTTCTTTTGCCCATTTTTGGATTGGATTGTTTGTCTTCCTGGTATTAAGTTTTACAAGTTCTTCATAAATTTTGGTTATTAACCCCTTATCAGATGCAATGTCAAATATATTTTCCCATTGTGTAGTTTGTCTTTTTATTCAGTTCTTATTGTCTTTAGCTGTGCAGAAGCTTTTTAGTTTGATAAAGTCCCATTTGTTTATCCTGTCTTTTATTTCACTTGCCTGTGGAGACAAATCAGCAAATATATTGCTGTGAGAGATGTCAGAGAGCTTAATGCTTATGTTTTCTTCTAAGATGCTTATGGTTTCACGTCTTACATTTAAGTCTTTTATCCATTTTGAGTTTATTTTTGTGAGTGGTGTGAGTTGGTGGTATAGTTTCATTTTTTTGCAGGTAGCTGTCCAATTTTCCCAACACCATTTGTTGAAGAGGCTGTCTTTACTCCACTGTATTTCCTTACCTCCTTTGTCAAATATCAGTTGTCCATAGAGCTGTGGGTTTATTTCTGGGTTCTCTGTTCTGTTCCATTAATATATGTGCCTGTTCTTATGCCAGTACCATGCTGTTTTGAGTACAATGGCCTTATAATATAACTTGATATCCAGAAGTGTGATACCTCCCGCTTTATTCTTCCTTTTCAAGATTGCTGAGGCTATTCGTGTTCTCTTTTGGTTCCATATAAATTTTTGGAATATGTGTTCAAAATCTTTGAAGTAAGTCATCGGTATTTTAATCAGTATTGCATTGAATTTATAAATTGCTTTGGGTAATATAGACATTTTAATGATGTTTATTCTTCCTAACCATGAGCATGGTATATGCCTCCACTTATTCATATCTTCCCTGATTTCTTTTATCAATGTTTTATAATTGTCTGAGTACAAGTCTTTAATCTCCTTGGTTTGATTTATTCCTAGGTATTTTATTTTTTTGGTTGCAATGGTAAAGGGGATTGATTCCTTGATTTCTCTTTCTGACAGTTCATTATTAGTGTATAAAAATGCCTCTGATTTCTGAGTATTGATTTTATATCCTGCCACCTTGCTGAATTCATTTATCAGGTCTAGTAGTTTTTTGACTGAGACTTTAGGGTTTTCTATATACAATATCATATCATCTGCAAATAATGATAGTTTTACTTCTTCTTTTCCAATTCAGATGCCTTTTATTTCTTTTTCTTGTCTGATTGCTGTGGCTAGGACTTCCAGAACTATGTTGAATAAGAGTGGTGAAAGGGGGCACCCCTGCCTTGTTCCTGATCTTAAGGGGATTGCTTTTCATTTTTGCTCATTGAGTATGATGTTGGCTGTGGGTTTGTCATAGATGGCCTTTATCATGTTGAGGTATGTTCCCTGTATTCCCACTTTGCTGAGAGTTTTGATCATGAATGGGTGCTGGACTTTATCAAATGCTTTTTCTGCATCTACTGAAATTATCATATGGTTTTTATCCTTTCTTTTGTTTATGTGATGAATCACATTGATTGATTTGCGAATATTGTACCAGCCTTGCCTCCCAAGAATAAATCCTACTTGATCATGGTGTATGATTTTTTTCATATATTGCTGGATCTGGTTTGCTAATATTTTGTTGAGGATTTTTGCATCTAAGTTCATCAGGGATATTGGCCTATAATTTTCTTTCTTTGTGTTGTCTTTGCCTGGTTTTGGGATCAGAATTATGCTCGTCTCATGAAAGGAGTTTGGAAGTCTTTCTTCCTCTTGAATTTTTTGAAATAGCTTGAGAAGGATAGGAGTTAGCTCTTCTTTGAATATTTGGTAGAATTCACTTGTGAAGCCATCAGGCCCAGGACTTTTCTTTTTTGGGAGCTTTTTGATAGCTGTTTCAATCTCATTTGTTGTAATTGGTCTCTTTAGGTTTTCTGATTCTTCCAGATTGATTTTTGGAAGATTATATGATTTAAGGAATTTGTCCATTTTATCTAGGTTGTCGAGTTTTTTGGTGTACAGTTCTTCCTAGTATTTTCTTACAATATTTTGTATTTCTGTTGTGTCAGTTGTTATTTCTCCACTCTCGTTTCTAATTTTATTTATTTGAGTCCTCTTTTTTTCTTGGTTAGTCTCGTTAAAGGTTCATAGATCTTGTTTACCTTTTCAAAGAACCAGCTCCTGGTTTCATTGATCCTCTGTATTGTTTCTTTAGCCTCTGTGTCATTTATTTCTGCTCTGATCTTTATTATTTCCTTTGTTCTACTAGCTCTGGGCTTTACTTGCTGTTCTTTTTCTAGTTCTTTTAGATGCACGGTTAAGTTGTTTATTTGAGCTTTTTCTAGCTTCTTGAGGTATGCCTGTAATGCTATAGACTTCCCTCTCAGGACTGCTTTTGCTGTATCCCATAAATTTTGAGTTCATATATACTCATTATTGTTTGTTTCTAGGAATTTTTAAATTTCTTCTTTGATCTCAATGTTAACCCATTCATTATTTAATAATGTGCTATTTAGTTTCCAAGTGTTTGAATGTTTTTCAATTTTTCTATTGTGGTTGATTTCTAGTTTAATGCCATTGTGATCAGAGAAAGTGCTTGATATGATTTCAATCTTCTTAAATTTGTTGAGACCAGTTTTGTGCCCTAACATGTGGTCTATTCTAGAGAATGTACCATGAGCGCTTGAAAAGAATGTATATTCTGCTGTTTTAGGGTGAAACGTTCTGAAGATATCTATTAAATCGAGTTGATCTAGTATGTCCTTTAAGTCTGCTGTTTCTTTGTTGATTTTCTTTCTTGAGGATCTATCTAATGATGTTAATGGGGTATTGAAATCCCCTACTATTATAGTATTGCTGTTGATCTCACCCTTTAAATCCATCAAAGTCTGTTTTATATATTTAGGTACTCCTATATTAGATGCATAGATTATTTATAATGGTTATATCTTCCTTTTGGATTGCTCCCTTTATTATTATGTAGTGACCTTCTTTATCTCTAACTATGGTCTTTGTTTTAAAGTCCATTTTGTCTGATATAAGTATTGCTACCCCAGCTTTCTTTTCATTTCCATTTGCGTGAAATATTTTTTTTCCATCCTTTTATCTTCAGTCTGTGTGCATCTTTTGATTTAAGGTGTGTCTCTTGTAGACAGCATATGTATGGGTCCCGTTTCCTTATCCACGCAGCTACCCTATGTCTCTTGATTGGATCATTTAATTCATTAACATTTAAGGTTATTACTGATATGTAATTGTTTATTGCCTTTTTTTTTCTTTGAAACTGTATTCCTCTTTTGCTTTATTCTTTTTTTCCTTTGATCTGTTTACAGCAGGTCCCTTAGCATTTCTTGCAGCCTTGGTTTGCTTGCAGTGAATTTCTTGAGGGTTTTTTTGTCTGTAAAGCTTTTTATTTCTCCTTCAATTTTAAATGATAGCCTTGCTGGATAAAGTAGTCTTGGTTGTAGGCTCTTGTTTAGTATTACTTTGAATATTTCTTGCCATTCCCTTTTGGCCTCAAGTGTTTCTGTTGAGAAGTCAGAAGTCATCCTTATGGGGGCTCCTTTGTAGGTGATAGTCTTTTTTTCTCTAGCAGCTTTTAATATTTTTTCTTTATCATTTAGCTTTGGTATTTTAATTATGATGTGTCTTGGTATTGGTTTCTTTGGGTTTCTTTTTAATGGAGTTCTCTGTGCTTCCTGAACATGTGTAATGTTTTCCTGCCTTAATTGGGGGAAGTTTTCTGCTATAATATGTTTGAACAAGGTCTCTACCCCTTGTTCTTTCTCTTTTTCTTCAGGAACCCCTATGATGCGGATGTTATTTCTCTTCATGTTGTCACAGAGCTCTCTTAGAGTTTCCTCAGACTTTTTGAGTCTCTTTTCTTTTTTCTGCTCTGCTTCCATGCCTTTATTTATTGTGTCCTCTAACTCACTGATTCGATTCTCTGCTTCATCCATCCTGCTTTTAATTCCTTCCATTGTATTTTTTATTTCAGATATTGTATTTGTCATTTCTGACTGATTCTTTTTTATTATTTCAATGTCCTTTTTTATATTTGTTATCTCTTTATTTAGGTTTTCGTAATGGCCATCTATAGTTGTTCTGATATCTTTGAGCATCCTAACAATCATTATTTTAAACTCTGCATCTGGTAATTTGGTTATATCTGATTCACTTAGGTCCTTTTCTGGGGATTTCTCTTGGTTTATTTGTGTTGTATTTCTCTGCCTCCGCATTTTCTCTTCACGGGAGTGACTGTGATCACGTGCTCGGGTGCACTAGCGTTGGTGGCCTTGCCCTTTGCCCCGCCCCTGTGTGTGACGTTATGCTCGGTCCTGAGGGCACTGGCGAGCACCTTTGCTCAGCTCTGGGTCTCCGCCTGTTTCTGGGCTTTCACCCTGCCCTTGCAGGAGGAGCCCACTTGTGGAATGTCTGCTAGCCTTGGCTCTACCGCTGGGCAGGACTGCGTTCCCAAGCTCAGCTCAGTAGCGGAACTCCGCCTCTACTGGTCTTTTGGTCCCCCCCCCCCCACGGGAGGAGCTGGCTACCAAGTCAGACCGCAAGCCTGGGTTGCATGGGCGGGGCAAGGCTGTGCTCCTCTGCCCTTGCTCAGGGGCTGGTCTCCACCCTTTCCGGGGTTCCCGCCCTTCTCCGGGAGGCTGGATTGCAGGCTGCTGGCAGCTGAGCTTGACCGCTTTTGCACGCCCCCTTCTCTCCAGCTGGGCAAGATTGAGCTCACACCTGAGCCCAGTGGTGGCCAGCTGGCTTCTGACCCTGCCAGCAGAACCGCGCTTTTGTCTCCCGCTGCCGCCCTCTGGCGCGCCCTCAGCCGCGTGGGTGGGGGCGTTGTAGCTCGGACCCTAAGATTCACTAATATAGACCCAAAAGCTCCCTCCTTCTATGCGACTCTGCTCTGAATGCTGCGGGGGAGCTTGTTTGGCTGCTCTCCTGCTTCCCTTTGCTGGTATTGCTGTTTCCGGGGGAAATATTCACTTCAGCTTTGGGGGGTGACTCGTCCCAGGGGTTAGGGTGGCTATCTCCTAAAATGCTTCTCCCTGTGCCTCCTAGATTACACTCTCTTCCTGTTACTCTGGTTCTCTCCTCTCTCCCCCTGTCCCCAGGAGCCCCAGGTGGGTGGTTATGAGAGAGATGTTCTGTGCGGTCCCTTTAAGAAGGATCCTGGGTCTGAGAAATCAGACTCTTTCTCAAAAACAGTATCCAGACTTGTTTCCAGCTAAATACTGTCCTTACGCCTCTTCTGGGCTCTGGGGCTACAGGCTGGGGCTTTGTTCCTGGGGTTCAGGACCCTCCCCCCTCTGCTAAACTCACTTCCCGCCACGCGAGTGTCTCCCTGCTGCCGTTCGCTCCGGGGAGCTGGGCAGCCCTCTCCGCGTTTCCCCATTTCCACTTTTCCTACCAGTCTCTGTGTGGCTTCTTCAGTGTTTCTTGGTTGAAGAGTCTTCTTAGTTTTTTCCCATATTGCTTCTTGATTGGTGTCCTCATTTGCAATGTTTTTCACCTGTGGATGGAATGAACATTACTATGGGCGCTTAGAATATGCTGTTGCGCAGATGGACTTTAAGGAATGTAAATTTGTAATTTCCACATTGGGCAGCTGCCCAGGTGCCCACCTTAGAGAGAACCCTGATTACAAGTGCCATTTTAACAACCAGTTTGCTGAACTCAACCAAAAATTAGGTATCAGTTCTGCCAAATGGGTGTGAACCAGCTGAATCCCACCACTGACTCTATTCCCTAAGAAGAAAAACTCTTAGGCATTTTGTAGAACAGCAGTTCTCAGTGCTGGCTGCCCATCAAAATTACCTGTGGAGCTTTTACAAATACAAATGCTGACTAAAGATTAGACTTCCTGGCAGCAGGACCTGGGCATCTGTATGTTTGATCAACCTCCCAGGGGTTCTGAGGCAGAGCCAGGGCCCGGTGCCACGGCTGTGGAAAACCATGTGATTAAATTCACCAGAAGAGAAATAACTCTTCACAAGTTGGAGATAAAAATGAAATATGTCATTATTTGTAGAGGGGTCCATGCCAGCGTTGCTTCAGCATGCTTTTAGTTTGTAAGTGAGACCCTTCGTGACTGTTAACTGGAAATGTGAGAACGTGGAGTAACATGCTGAGAAATTGCACTTCCTGGGAAATGCTGCGGTGCATTTCCTTAGTGGCAAAGCTTGGGCATGCAGGAAAGACAGGGCAGGATTATAAAAAAAAAAATTTTAAACATGTTGCTGAACTTTTCAAAGAATGCTTTGTTAAGTTACTCACAGAGTAAACAATTATGAGACTGTGTCAAAGTGACAACAATGAGTGATTTAAGAAAAAAATTTTTCTTCAAATCATTTAAGAAGAGCTCTGGGCCTGACCTTGGTGGCGTAGCAGATAAGGCATTGACCTGGAATGCTGAGGTCGCTGGTTTGAGATCCCAGATTTGCGCAGGCGCAGACGAGAAGCTCCTGTGATGGAGCTTCCTGTTCCTCCCTCCGCCTGCCTATCTATCTCTAAAATCGATAAATAAAGTCTGTGTTTTGTTTTTTTTAAAGAAGAGTCCTGGTATAGGACAAATTGAACAGTGTCCTTGAAGCCAGCAGAGTAGCTTTGAAAATAAAGAGCATCGACATGTCAGGATCAAGTCAATGAGACAAACCAGACAGTGTGCGGAGGTTTTCTATAGGTGCAACTTCAACTGCTTGCTTGAGTTTTGGCTGTGTGTATATATCGCCCTTAGCAAAGTAAATTTAAAACACATTTTCTAGAATCCTTATAATTAATGTCAAATACCACCAATATTTACATTTGATTATAGCATATTTTGGTAGCTTTGATTTATTTAGAGCTAAAAGAATAAAATGCTTATTTTAAACTACAGTGATAGCAGGAGTGAGGTATGTGGTCACATGATATAAAACAGTGAAGATGAGTTTGTTTTTCAACTTTCGGAATGAAGGCTATGCAATGAAATGGCTGACACACAGCATTTCGCTAGTCTTTGAGAGCACCAGTCACGTGTTTGAGGTGGTCTGCCATGATGGCGTGGATTCAGACAGAATAAAAGCGCTTTCACGTGACAGATGGTTGATTTCATTACTCAAATATGTTGTATATTTGGATATGTTATAATTTTTATGCTGAACATCACCCTGACGATTTGGAGATTTATGTTCTTAGAAAACATCCCAAATAGGTTTAATGTTATGGCTGACACTCAAGTTGAGATAGACATATTTCCTCATTTGTTATTGTCTGCTTTTCTTTCTTGTGACTTAATCTTGCTGAGTGATGGCTCTCAAAAAAAAAAAAAAAAAAAAGTTAACCTCTTTCTCTCCTAAGGATAACTGCATCTACCTGAAACTTCTAAAGTGACTGTTTGGAGTGATTTGACAATAATCCTGATAGGAGAGAAGGGAGTGAGCCAGACTTAAGAAATTTCTGACTGTATCAGTTAATAATTTATGAAATTCTAAAAGGTGCTTAGAAATGGGAGCCAGTTTAGAGTATTTCCTTCCCCTCCTCACTTATGTCTGATTTGTCTGTCTAGGTCCCATCTATCCAGTCTAGGTGTTGACTACCTGTTAATTCATACCCATTGTGCTGCCTTATGCAACCCATCCCATTCTTTCCCTTGGACCTACCATCAGCTTACTGCCTGATTTTCCTGAGGTAAAATTTGCCAGTCTGACCATGTTGCTCTGTCACAGTTAGGATCTTTTTGGTAGTCAGTGATCAAAAACTCCAACCAAAGTAGCTTATGCAAAAAAAGGAATTTATTGACTCACATAACTAATTGTGCAAAGATAGTCTTAGGAGAGACTTAAAGTGGCCTCAAGGAATGGGCACAGGACTCACTTTGCTCTTCATGCCTGGCACCTCTCCCAGGGTTGCTGCTGGCCTGCGAAATGGTTTGTGAGACTTAGAGAACAGGGCCCTTCCCTGAAGTAAACAACATATAAGTTAGTATACTTTATTTCTTTAAGAAGAATAATGGTTCTGAAATCATCCTGTAAAGCTATACAAATCAAATTATTAAACATGAAGTAATAAAAATGAGAAATTAGCTCCAAATTAGTAATGAAAAAAATTGAACCTTGTACTATTTGATAATTTGTTGTGAAATAGTTACATGCCTAACCTTTGGCATGAATGCTTACTTGTTTCAATAACTTCTTTTCTATTAAAAAAAACAGTTGCTAGATTTAATAGCATTTCTTGTAACTTTGTAGAATTTAAATATTTAAGAATACATTTTAAACTGACCAGGCAGTGGTGCAGTGGAAAGATCATCACACTGGGACACACAGGACCCAGGTTTGAAACCCTGAGGTCACCGGCTTGAATACAGGCTCATCCAGCTTGAGTGTGAGCTCACCGGCTTGAGCTCAGGATTGCTGGCTTGAGCGTGGGATCATATACATGACCCCATGGTCACTGGCTTGAAGCCCAAGGTCACTGGCTTGAGCAAGGGGTCACTTGCTCTGCTGTAGCCCCCCACCCCGTCCCGGTCAAGGCACATATGAGAAAGCAATCAGTGCACAACTAAGATGCCACAATGAAGCATTGATGCTTCTCATCTCTCTCCCTTCCTGTCTGACTGTCCCTGACTCTCTCTCTCTGTCTCTGTCAGAAAAAAAAATTTTTTTTTTTAATTCTGAGAAGCTACATTCTTCAATAGGGAGAAACATAATAGCTTAACAATTTATCTTTGAATCTGGAACATTTAAAAGTGATATGTATTCAGGGGCAGAAAGATGGCAGTGGAGTAGGCAGACGTTCCAACTTCCACTTCCCAGAACCAAAGTAGATTACAACATAATTTTAAGAACAGTCATCTGGAAAAACCAACTTTGAGCTAAACCAAGAGGAATTGATAACCAAAGATCACCAAAGAAGCCACACTGAGACTGGTAGAAAAAGTGGAAATGTGGAGAGGGCTGCCCAGCTCCCGGGAGCAAGTGGCAGCCTAGAGAGACCCGTGTGGTGGTGGGGTTTTACCGGAGAGGGGAGGATCCTGGACCTTCGGGCCTAAGCCCCAGCTTGCAACCCCGAAGCCTAGAAGAGGCGTATGAACAGTATTTAGCTGTGAAATAAGTCAGGATACTGTTTGCAAGAAAGAGACAGATTTATTTATTTATTTATTTATTTATTTATTTATTTATTTATTTATTCAGGCCCAGGATTTATCTTAAAGGGACCGCACAAAAAATCTTTCACAGCCACTCACTCAGGGGTCCAGGGGACAGGGAGAGCTGAGAAGACTTTAGTAGCAGGAAGAGAGTGTAATCTAGGAGGCATAGGGAGAAACACTTTGAGGGACAGCCACCCAAATCCCTGGGCTGAGTCACTCCCCAAATCTAAAGTGAATATTTTTACTGGAACCAGCAATACCAGCAAAGGGAAGCAGGTCACCAGCCAAATGGAAGCTCTCCTGCTGCAGACAGAACAGAGTCGCTTAGAAGCAGGGAGCCCATCAGGGATACAGTATTGAGTGCTGAGGTCTGAGCTACAATGCCACACCCACACTGCTGAGTACTCCCCGGAGGGCTGGTGGCAGGGGGATGTGGCAGCATCGTCTCGTCCGCAGGGGCAGAAGCCAGGAGCCAGTCATGGCTGTGAGCCAAGTGGACAAAAGCAGTCCTACCCGCAGGAGCGGGGCAAAGGCCTGGGGCTGACCAAGGCTTGCAGATCGAACTTGTAAAAGGAGTCCCACCCGCGAGGGTGGGGTGGAGGTAGGGGACTGGCCAAAGCTTTCAGACCAGGCAATCATGTGCAGTTGCACCCGCAGAGGCGAGGCAGAAGTGGCAGAGATGGCAGTGGAGGGCCAGTGCTGGCAATGCCCATGCCTGAACAACTGAGGGAGCAGCAGCGGTGGTGTAGGGGCTGTGGACAGACTGCACTTCAGGAACACAAAGGCCACACTCATTAAACTCCTGTGGCCACACCCTTCTGAGGGATAAAAAGAAAGAAAAATAAATAAAGTAAAATAAAATAAAATAGAATGTTGGATAGAATGACACCTGAGGCTAAGGGGCAAACCACATCCAATACCTTACCTAACCCCTGATTTATATTATTGAGCCAAACAAGTAGCCACCAATAAGAGGGGCAGAAAGCGGATCTCAGGGGAACCTGAATATTTAAAAAAACATCCTCCAGGGCCATCCTTAGCACCCGGGCCAGCTTTGCTCCAGTGGAGCCTTGGCTGCAGGAGGGGAAGAGAGAGACAGAGAGGAAGGGGAGGGGGAGGGGTGGAGAGGCAGATGGGCGCTTCTTCTGTGTGCTCTGGCCGGGAATCGAACCCAGGAATCCTGCATGCCAGGCCGATGCTCTACCACGGAGCCAACCGGCCAGGGCCTAGGAATGCCCTTGTTGATCAAGCTACCCAAAAGAAAATTATTTGGAGCGACCATGACAGATCAAGCAATTCAGTCTCATACTATTCATCACCAGAATGCTGCAGCCTGTGTAAACAGTTTCAACTTTCTCGGGAAGCAGCATGGCAGATTGGGAAATCCTGTCCAAGGGGTCCTATACTACAATCTGCCCCTTCATTTGGAGTTAACCCTCAAGAACCCCTACCAGGACAACTTTGGCAAATGGATGTTACTCATATATCTTCATTTGGTAAACAGTCCTATGTCCACGTTACAGTGGATACATATCCTGGATTTATAGTAACCTCTGTCAGTATAGTAACATGCTAAGCATGTTATAGCTCATTGTCTGTATGCATTGTTCTATTATTGGATTTCCTAAACTGGTTAAACTGAAAATGCTCCTACATATGGAGCAAAAGCATTTACTGTATTTTGTCATTCTTAAAATCTTTAAAGTTAAGGTATTATTAAAGTATACCCAGCAAATATTTTAAGGTCAATTTAAAAAAAATTTAAAAGGGAGGAGTCATATCCTTGAACTCCTATGGGTCTACCATATCATGCTTTTTACTTTAAAAAAAATTTTAAATTTCTTTTGAATGCTGATGAACAAGAGATTCTAAATCTTCTCCTGCAAACTACTACGTTCTTTATTTGATCCAGCTAATAACACTGTTTTGTCTTTTTCCAAATAACTCCAGATATATGGAAAAGAATTATATAGGCATATGGGGATCCTCAAACCCCTCAGCGAGATCTTCTGAGTATGGCTTTTAAGATACCTAGAGGCAGAAAAAAGCCCAATAGAGATCAGGAGAACTACCAGCTTTTAGGATACACCCTTAAAGGCTCCAATGCCCCAAAGGGGTCTCATAGGATGCCATCTGGGTCCTGCTTCAGTAGTGGAAAGGAAGGTCATTGAGCTAAAGCCTGCCAGGCTTACATGCCTCTGCTGTGAGGAAACAGGGACACTGGAAGGTAGGCTTCCCCCTCGCTCCTCTAAGGGAGGGTTCAGTCTCTTCCAGCCCTGCTCCAGCCACCTATGACCTAACCTTGCCCAGAATGCTGGAGTTTGCCATGGAAGGTTGAAGGTGCCCAGGGCCGTCAGCTCCATCTACGACACTGTGGACAAGACTAGGGTATTTCTTCCAAGAAGCAGGTAAACTGATCTCATTTGCACAAGGGCCACTTAACTATGTCTTGCCTGAATAGTCAGGTTTTTTATTCTTCCTTTGAAGATCTCTGTTGTGGGTGTTGATAGTCCTATTTTCTGCTGCTTTGTTTAATATATAGTGTTTCCTTTATTCCTCCTAACTTAATGCCCCACTCATATTTCAGGCTGGGACCTACTCCTAATTTAGAGCTCTCTTTCCCCCTTTTGCCAACTTCTTTATGAATCTACCTTTGCCACCCAGCTTAGTGTATCCCAAGGTTCTCTTTACCAAGCCACAGTTGCAGAGCTCCAGGGAAAAGCAACCTGGTCCCAACTCTCCAGGCAGAGGAGAAAAAAAGCTCCATCTCCACACATGCTGCAGATGGCTTTTCCAGTTTACCTGAATCATTACCAGCTAGAAGCAGCGGTCATTGGGACTTGGATGTGAGCTGCAAAGTATAGAATTGTGACAACAATACCAGTGCCATGCGGACTTTTCCTGGATGTGGACTTTTCCTGGACTCCTGCTCCTTGTCACAGCTCCTAACAGACTGAACTGTGGTTGGGTTGTATTTTTCAGAGATTTGGCATGGTGTTGGGGCCAACTTGTTAAGGACACTACTCTCTTATGGATTCTTGCTGTATTGGCCAAGGGTTTGCTTAAAGGCTTTAATCACTGTAAAAAAAAATGCAAGACTAGATAAAGAATATGTGGCACATATACACCATGGTATACTAATCAGCCATAAGAAATGATGACATTGGATCATTTACAGCAAAATGGTGGGATCTTGATAACATTATACGGAGTGAAATAAGTAAATCAGAAAAAACCGAACTGCAGGATTCCATACATTGGTGGGACATAAAAACGAGACTAAGAGACATGGACAAGAATGTGGTGGTTACGAGGGGCAGGGGGAGGGAAGGAGGGAGAGGGGGAGGGGTGGGGGAGAGGCACAAAGAAAACCAGATAGAAGGTGATGGAGGACAATCTGACTTTGGGTGATGGGTATGCAACAGAATTGAATGAGAAGATAACCTGGACATGTTTTCTTTGAATATATGTACCTTAATTTATTGATGTCATCCCATTAAAATAAAAATTTATTAAAAAAAAAAAGAAAATCCTCCAGGCAAAAAGTAGACAAAAATCAGCCTAAGTTGATATTAACAATGGCAACTGGGCTCAGCAGAGGCAGCCACAGGATCTGGATCACCTGTAGCTCCAAAAAGATAGATAAGGACCAGTCATAGGCAGCAACCCCCATTGGTTTGTGCCAGGCTCTGGCCAAGAAGCTCCAGGGAGGGCACATCCAGAGGCCAGATATGGAGAGCATCAGTTCAGGACCTAACAACCCTTGTTAGAGTGACATCTTAAGGAAGGGCTCCTCACACCTGACCCAGTTAAGCTATAGAAAATGGAAAAGAGGCTCAACTAGTTAGGAGACCACAAATTGAACAAGCCTGCAAACCACAAACAGAAACAATGGGAAGACAGAGAAATGTAAGCCATATGAATCAACAAGAACAATCTCCAGGAAAAGATCTGGATGAAATAGAAGTAATCAAATTACCGGATGCAGAGTTTAAAGTAATGATTGCTTGGAAGCTTAAGGATCTCAAAGCTACAATGGATGGACTTAATGAGCACCTAAATAAAGAAATTTTAAGCATCAAAAAGTAAACTGAAATCATCAAAAATAACCAGACAGAAATGACAAACACAATATCAGAAGTGAAGACTACACTAGAAGGAAAAAGTAAGTTGGATGAAGCAGAGGATTGAATCAACGACTTATAAGACAAGATAAATGAAAGCAGAACAGCAAAAAGAAAAGAGGATCAAAAAGTCTGAGGAAATTATAAGAGTTCTGTGACAACATGAAAAAAAAATAGTATCTGCATAATAGGGGTTCCTGAAGGAGAAGAGAAAGAACAAGGGATAGAGAACCTGATTGAAGAAATTATAGCTGAAGATTTCCCTTAACTGATACAGGAAAGATTCATGCAGGTTATAGAAGCAGAGAGAACCCCATTAAAAAAAGAACCCAAAGAGAACTACACCAAGACACATCATAATTAAAATACTAAAGCTAAGAGATAAATAAAGAATACTAAAAGCTGCAAGAGAAAAACAGTCATACACCTATAAAGGAGCCCCCATAAGGATGACATTCGACTTTTCAACAGAAACTCTTGAGGCCAGAATGGAATGCCAAGAAATATTCAAAGTAATGCAGAACAAAAACCTACAACCAAGACTACTTAATCCAGCAAGGCTATCATTTAAAATTGAGGGAGAAATAAAAAGCTTCCCAGACCAAAAAAATGCCCCCCCAAACCCCCTCCCCCAAACTCAAGGAATTCATTACAACAAAACCAATGCTGCAAAAATGTCATGGGGCCTGCTATTGACAGAATAAAGAGGGGACAAAATCTAGTAAAAGAGGAATGTAGATTAAAAGAAAAAATTGGCAATAAACAACAACATATCAATAATAACCTTAAATATAAATGGATCAAAAGACATAGGGTAGCTGAATGTGTAAGAAAACAGGATATATACATGTGCTATCTACAGGAGACCCACCTCAAAACAAAAGATACACATAGACTGAAGGTAAAAGAATGAAAAAAAATTTTTATGCAAATGGAAATGAAAAAAAAAGATAAGATAGCAATACTTATATCTAACAAAATAAACTTTAAAACAAAGACTATAGTAAGGGATAAGGAAAGTTACTACATAATGACAAAGGGAACAATCCAACAAGAAGAGATAACCATTATAAATAATAATGCACCTAATAAAGGAGCACCTAGATATACAAGGCAGACTTAGATGGACATAAAGGGTGAGATCAACAACAATACTATAATAGTAGGAAATTTTAATACCACACTAACATCACTCAAGAAAGAAAATTAATAAATAAACAGCAGAATTAAAGGACACACTTTCACCCTAAAGCAGCAGAATATACATTCTTTTCAGGTGCTCATGGTACATTCTCTAGAATAGACCACATGGTAGGGCACAAAAGTGGTCTCAACAAATTTAAGAAGATTGAAATCATATCGAGCATTTTCTCTGACTACAATGGCATAAAACTAGAAATCAACTACAGTAAAAAAACTGAAAAACACTCAAACACATGGAAACTAAACAGCATGTTATTAAACAATGAATGAGTCAACAATGAGATCAAGGAAGAAATAAAAAATTTCCTTGAAACAAATGAAAATTAGCATAAAACACCTCAAAATTTATGGGACACAGCAAAAGCAGTCCTGAGAGAGAAGTTCATAGCATTACAGGCATACCTTAAGAAGCTAGAAAAAGCTCAAATAAACCACTTAACCCTGCATTGAAAAGAACTAGAAAAAGAACAGTAAGTAAAGCCAAGAGAAAGTAGAAGGAAGGAAATAATAAAGATCAGAGCAGAAATAAATGACATAGAGGCTAAAGAAAAATACAAAGGATCAATGAAACCAAGAGCTGGTTCTTCACAGGTAAACAAGATTGATGAACCTTTAACCAGACTCACCAAGAAAAAAAGAGAGAAGACTCAAATAAATAAAATAGAAAGGAGAGTGGAGAAGTAACAACTGACACAGCAGGAATACAACAGATTGTAAGAAAATACTATGAAGAACTGTATGCCAAAAAATTAAAAAACTTAGGTGAAATTGACAAATTCCTTGATAATATAATCTCTCAGAAATCAATCTGGAAAAATCAGAAAACCTAAAAAGACCGATTACAACAAATGAGATCAAAATAGTTTTCAAAAACTCCCAAAAAACAAAAGCCCTGGTCCAGATGGCTTCATAGACAAATTCTACCAAACATTCAAAGAAGAACTAACTCCTATCCATCTCTAGCTATTTCAAAAATTGAAGAGGAGGATAGACTTCCAAGATGCTTTTATGAGGCAAGCATAATCCTCATTCCAAAACCAGGCAAAGACAACACAAAGAAAGAAAACTAACTATAGGCCAATATCCTTGATGAATTTAGATGCTAAAATTCTCAACAAAATATTAGCAAACCAGATCCAACAATACATGAAAAAAACCATACATCATGATCAAGTGAGATTTATTCTGGGGAGGCAAGGATGGTACAATATTCACAAATCAATCAATGTGATTAATCACATAAACAAAAGGAAGGAGAAAAACCACATGATAATTTCCATAGATGCAGAAAAAGCATTTGATAAAATCTAGCACATATTTATTATCAAAACTCTTAGCAAAGTGGGAACACAGAGAACATACCTCAACATGATAAAGGCCATCTATGACAGACACATGGCCAACATCATACTCAATGGACAAAAGTTAAAAGCAATGGTCTTAAGATCAGGAACAAGGCAGAGGTGCCCCCTTTCACCACTCTTATTCAACATAGTTCTGGAAGTCCTAGCAACAGCAATCACACAAGAAGAAAAAATAAAAGGCATCCAAATTGGAAAAGAAGAAGTAAAACTATCATTTGCTGATAATATGATACTGTACAAAGAAAACTATAAAATCTCAGTCAAAAAAGTACTGAACCTGATAATTGAATTCAGCAAGGTGGCAGGATATAAAATTAATATGCAGAAGTTGGAAGAATTTTTATACACCAACAATGATATATCTGAAAGAGAAATTAAGAAAACAATTCCCTTCAGTATTGCAAAAAATAAATAAGGTGGCATCAAGATGGCGATGGAGTAGTACCAACTTCCATCTCCCAGAACCAAAGTGGATTACAACTTAATTTTAGGAACCATCATCTGGAAAAACCAACTTTGGACTAAACTAGAGGACTCTTCAACTGAGGAACACTAAAGAAGCCACACAGAGACTGGTAGGAAAAGCAGAAACGTGGAGAGGGCTGCCCAGCTCCCCAGAGCGAATGGCAGCTTGGAGAGACTCGCGTGGTTGGAAGAGAGTTTAGCAAGGAGTGGAGGGTCCTGAGCCCCAGGAACAAAGCCCCAGCCTGCAGCCCTAGAGCCCAGAAGAGGCATATGGACAGTATATGACTTGTCCAATGTCCAAGTCAGGATACTGTTTGTGAGAAAGAGACAGATTTCTAAGACCCAGAATTCTTATTAAAGGAACCACGCAGAAAACCTCTCTCACTAACACCCACCCAGGGCTCCGGGAGATAGGAGAGAGGAGAGGACCAGAGTAGCAAGAAGGGAGTGTAATCTAGGAGGCATAAGGAGAAACACTTTGAGGGACAGCCACCCTAACCACTAGGATGAGTCACCCCCCAAATCTGAAGTGAATATTTCCCCTGAAACCAGCAATACCAGCAAAGGGAAGCAGGATACCAGCCAAACTAGCTCTCCTGTGGCACTCAGAGCAGAGTCGCTTAGAAGTAGGGAGCTTTCAGGGCTACAGTATGGAGTGTTAGGGTCTGAGCTGCAGCGCCCCCACCCACACAGCTGAGGGCTCGCGAGAGGGCAGGTGGCAGCAGGACATGGAAGCATGGTTCCATCAGGAAGGGTAGAAGCCAGCTGGCCACGACTGAGGCCTGGGTGTGAGCTCAGTCTTGCCTGGTGGGGGCAGAGAGGATGCGTGAAAGGGTCAGGCCCAGCTGCAGGCCTGCCTGCAATCCTGCCTATGGGGGAAGGGTGGGAGCCCCAGAAGGGGCAGAGACCAGCCGATGAGCAAGGATGTGTGGGCGCACAGCATCACCTGGCCCATAGAACAGAGGCTTGTGGCCTGACACATGAGCCAGCTCCTCCAATGGGGGTGGGGCGAAAACCCAGAAGAGGCAGTAGACCCACAGCTGAGCATAGATCCTCACCCCTGCCTGCGTTGCCCAGGCTTGTGGCCCAGGTGAAGAGCATAACCCCATCTGTGGGGGTGGGGCAAAGGCCCAGGCCACCAAGGCTTGTAGACCTGAGTATGTGATCACAGCCCCTCCCATGGAGGGGAGGCAGAAACTGCAGTGACAGTCCCAGCAGGCTGGCATTGGCAACACCCATACCTGAATGCCGTAGGCAGCAGCAGCAGAGGGGGTGGCGGGCCTGCAGACAGACCACACCTAGGGAACACAGAGGCCACACCCAGTGGAGTCCAGTGGCCAAAACCTTCTTATACACAGACAAAATGAGAAGGCAGAGAAATGCAACACAAATGAATAAAGAAAAATCCCTAGAAAAGTACCAGAATGAGTCAGATTTAACCAAATTACCTGATGCAGAGTTTAAAATAATGATTGTTAGGATGCTCAAAGATCTTAGAATAACATAGATGGTTATTACAAACACCTAAATAAAGACATAGCAAATATCAAAAGGATATTGAAATAATAAAAAAGAATCAATCAAAAATGACAAATTCAATATCAGAAATGAAGACCACAATGGAAGGAATTAAAAGCAGTCCTGAGAGGGAAGTTCATAGCAATACAGGCACACTTTAAGAAGCTAGAAAAGGCCCTGGCCGGCTGGCTCAGTGGTAGAGCATTGGCCTGGTGTGTGGAAGTCATGAGTTCGATTCCTGGCCAGGGCACACAGGAAAAGCGCTCTTCTGCTTCTCCACCCCTCTCCTTATCCTTCCTTTCTGTCTCTCTCTTCCCCTCCTGCAGCCAAGGCTCCATTGGAGCAAAGATGGCCCGGGTACTGGGGATGGCTCCATGACCTCTGCCTCAGGTGCTAGAGTGGCTCTGGTTGCAATAGAGCAACACCCCAGAGGGGCAGAGCATCGCCTCCTGGTGGGCATGCCAGGTGATCCCGTTCATGCACATGTGGGAGTCTGTTGGACTGCCTCCTCGTTTCCAGCTTCAAAAAAATACAAAAAAAAAAAGCTAGAAAAAGCTCAAATAAACAACTTGACTCTTCATCTAAAAAAAACTAGAAATAGAACAGCAAGTAAATCCCAGAGGTAGTAAAAGGAAGGAAATAATAAAGATCAGAGTGGAAATAAATGACATAGAGGCTAAAGAAACAATACAGAGGATCAATAAAACCAGGAGCTGGTTCTTTGAAAAGATAAACAAGATCAATGAACCTTTAACTATACTCACCAAGAAAAAAAGAGGACTCAAATAAATAAAACTAGAAATGAGAGTGGAGAAATAACAACTGACAAAGCATAAATACAAAATATTGTAAGAAAATACTATGTAGAACTGTATGTCAAAAAACTAGACAATTTAGATGAAATGAACAAATTCCTTGAAACATATAATCTTCTAAAAATTAATCTGGAAGAATCAGAAAACCTACACAGACCGATTACAACAAATGAGATTGAAACACTTATCAAAAAACTCCCAACAAAGAAAAGTCCTGGGCCTGATGACTTCACAAGTGAATTCTACCAAATATTCAAAGAAGAACTAACTCCTATTCTTCTCAAGCTATTTCAAAAAATTCAAGAGGAAGGAAGACTTCCAAGCTCCTTTTATGAGGCAAGCATAATTCTGATTCCAAAACCAGGCAAAGACAACACAAAGAAAGAAAATTATAGGCCAATATCCCTGATGAATTTAGATGTTAAAATCCTCAACAAAATATTAGCAAACCGAATTCAGCAATATATGAAAAAAATCATACATCATGATCAAGTAAGATTTATTCCGGGGAGGCAAGGCTGATACAATATTTTCAAATCAATCAATGTGATTCATCACATAAACAAAAGGAAGGAGAAAAACCACATGATAATTTCCATAGATGCAGAAAAAGTATTTAATAAAATCCAGCACCCATTCATGATCAAATCTCTCAGCAAAGTGGGAATACAGGGAACATACCTCAATATGATAAAGGCCATCTATGACAAACCCACTGCCAACATTATACTCATTGTGCAAAAATTCAAAGCAATCTCCTTAAGATCAGGAACAAGGCATGGGTGCCCCCTTTCACCACTCTTATTCAACATAGTCCTGGAAGTCCTAGCCACAGCAATCAGACAAGAAGAAGAAATAAAAGGCATCCAAATTGGAAAAGAAGAAGTAAAACTACCATTATTTGCAGATGATTTGATATTGTATATAGAAAACTGTAAAGTCTCAGTCAAAAAGGTACTAGACCTAATAAATGAATTCAGCAAGGTGGCAGG